>NC_134080.1:106908509-107219309 GCF_000715075.1 Nicotiana tabacum | reverse complement strand
TGTTATAATCATCATGTTTAGCATAATTTCACATATCTACCTATCTTATCTCTTATTTGAACATGTATTACATGTTTAGTTGAATTATTTACTTTCTTAATTCCGTATTCATTGTTTAACTGTGGGACTATATACTTGAAATTTGCTATCCTTGAAATATCTTGTTGTTGAGTTGCAAAGGCCGTTGTTTCTATTGAGGCAAGGTGTAAGCTGTGAAATATCACTTTATTTAGTTGTTATGTCTTGGCATTGGTGTTATTGTTGAGGTGATTGTTTGGTCGTGTGCACGAGATTTCTGACATGTTGTTGTTATTATTTGCACGAGGTTTCTACCGTGCAGTTGTTACTATTTGCATGAGATTTCTGTCGTGCCGTTGTGATTATTGATACGTATGTGGTGGTATAAGGTCTGGGTATTGAAACGCATACGGTGAGATAAGGTGGGCTTGATACGCGTGGCTAGTAGGGAAACTACTAGAAGCCATGCGGTGTAATAAGGTGCGCTGAAACGCGGGATGTTATTTCGGGAAAATAGTTTTCAAAACAAAATATAAAGGCTCACACGGTGATATAAGGAAAGACTGTAAGTTATTTCTATGATTTGGGACTACGAGGCACTACCTCGGGAGTGCCCTGTCGGTCATCTCTACTTGTTGTATTGTTTAGTGTTATTTCCTTAATATGTAAAATTTTTGTTTTCCTTTCGTGTTGTGTTAACTTCCTTAATTTTGTGTTGTGAATTTTTCGTAACCTGGACTTTTGGAGATTCTAGCACAGTTCTTGAGCATGTTCAGCACTCTACCTCATGCTGGATTGATTCCCCTTGCACTAGATACATCTCAGACTGGGGAAGGAGCTCAAACTCACGCGGCCCGTACGCTAGAGCAGCGGGTCCACAATAATCAGGTCCCGGATGTCATGCTAGCACAGCCCGTTATTCCGGTTCAGCCTGAGGTCGGGCCAGAGGCATCTGAGGAGGAGCAACGGAGACTTTAGAGGTTCAAGAAGTATGATCCTCCTACTTTCAGCGGAACAACTACCGATGATGCGCATGGTTTTCTTATTTGGTAATAAAATTTCCTTAACTTTTTTTATTCTGCTCATTTATTTTATTATAGAACTTCAAGCCCTATTCCTTGAGTCACTTGAACCGCTGACCCAACTTACAATTACCTTATGTGCATAATTACTATTTCTTACTTTTCTTTTCTTTTTTTCTTGAAAATAATATATATTTTTTTCATAGTTAAGTCTATCATATAAATTTAAAAATATATATCATGATTTTAAAGAAGTAAATAAAAAAAGACTAAGGTTATTAATGTAAGGGCAAAATAGGCATTTACAAAAGACAATTGACACATGAAAGGGAAAATATCTATTGTTCAAAACTAAAGGGAGAGTTTGATTTTCAAAGTAAAGTTGTAAATAATTTTTACCTTTAAATATAAAAAATGTAAGAAAATGAAATAAAATCAATAGTTCTTTCTTACTGCCCACCCACGTTCACCTTACCCCTCCCCAACTGGTTGAGAGGTTTCATTTGTGACTTAAATTTATAAAAAAACAATATTTGACAAAAATACTGTCACTTAAATTGAATGCACACGTACCACTTGACAACTATCATTACTAAAGTTTTGACCCAACTTGCATTATACGGTCATGAAAAGTTTGGGAAACAAATAAAAGAAATTTTCATAAAGCACTATCTTTTAGTAGTAATTAGTCATTTATAGATATTATTTGTTATATTACGGATTATAAATATCTTTTATGTGGTTATAAGTTGTATTTGATATATTTAAGCTATAGTATTCATGAATACAGTAGCAAAAATAGGCGTGAATCACGGAAGTCTAGCTAATCAGTTGTTGTATTCGAGTGTATTCGACTGTATTCATGGAGTGAAACATGTGATTACAACTGGACAGATTATTGTATTCGACTATATTCACGGTGTGAAATAGGGGATGACACTGTTTTTAAAAGGGAAAGTGAATCAACTAACATAATAGACTCTAATATAACTCAACAAACTCAATTATAATACACAAATTTTGTATTTTCAGTTATAAAAAAGATTCTCAACCGAAAAATACCCCAAAAACATAGCAATCTTCAGAGAAATTATATAATACATCTGAAAAAATAAATTATATTAATTAAAAAAAACTTATGAATACATTCATGGCATATAGCGAGACAGTGAATACAATGAAATACATAGAATACAGCGGGATACATTGAATTACAATGAGAAAAAAAGACAGTGAATACAATGAAATACATGGAATACAACGAGATACATTGAATTACAATGGAAAAAAAAACAATGAATACAATGAAATACATGAAAATACATTGATATATATTAACAGAAAATCATCCTACAACATCCATATCTCAATTTTTTCAATTGGCAGTGACGGTATTCACGATATCATAGATCTGCCGTCTTTCCACCCTTAATCTCTATGCAGCATCATCAACCCCTATGGTTTCAATACCTTCCCGATTGTATAAGCTCAAAAAATTGGAACATAGGAGACCGAGAGACTTCTGTTTACGACAATAAGTAGATCTAGAATCTTTTGAAGGATCTGAAGCTAACGACATAATTATTTTCTTTGAGGAAATTGATTCAACTGTGTGTGCGCGTGTATGGCCAAACTTTGTCAAGATTCTGAAATGGAATCGATATAAAAGAGAGAGAGAAAACTCCTCTCAAAGTAGACAGAGAAGAGGAAGAGTATCGGAAATTTTAATGGGATGGGGAAGAGAATGGAATGTATTAAAGTAGAGAGAGAAAGAAAATATTGTAACTGATTAGCGTATTTAGTGGCTTAGGGCTAGGAGGTAATCAAAATTAAATATTTTACTATAAACCTTAAAAGGTATCTATAGAATATAATCTTTTTAAATGATATTTATTTAAAATAAATAAGGTGTTAACCTTTGCTATAAGGGGTAAAAATTCCAACAAATAACGATCCAAACAGGTCTAAGGTTTCGTTGTCGTGATATCAACGCGTTTAATGTAGGTATTTGGACATGATTTTATGAAATATTAAAAAAAGTAATATTTAAAGTTAAAAATTGAAAAGAGTATCTGAAAATTGAGTACTAAAACGACAATGTCACACACATATAATTGTGTCTAGACGTGAAAACAAAGTTAAAGTTTTATGAATGAAAACTTAAAAATTATGAGCTTTTCCAAACTTCTACATTTCAAAGTTTGAAGTTGAAATAATGACCCAATTTGATAAACAAATAATTATTGAAATAATTTCTAATTGTTAGTTTAGATTTGGAAACAAAATCTATGGCCAAGAGTTAGTAATTAGAATACTCCATCTATTTCAGCTTGTGTGCGAAAATATTTTCTTATTAGTTCAACATTTAATAGTCAAAAAATATTATGAAATATTTATACATAAAAGTAGTAAGAGATTCTATCGAAAGAAAAATAATTCATTTATAAAAGATTCGATGCCAACTAAAAGCATACTAGCTAGTCGATGTGAATGATAAAGTTTTAAATGAGTCTTTCTAGAAAGCCACAGCCTAAGATAGCAACATCGTTCTCACCCCACAAATTTTAAAGATATTTAAGTTCTTTTTTAAACCTTACCAAGCAAAATTTGAAATATTCAACTTTTATGTTGGTATTCTTCCTATTGTAATAGGGTGATTTACACAAATAGAATTTTTCGGTGCCATTATTTAAATTTTGATCATGTTAAGAAAAATCTCGGAGAAATAGCTTTCACATTGGATTTTTTTTAGTATGCTCATGGTGAACGCCAGGTTCTTAAGGGGATCATCATGATTTAATTAAATCCCAGTAATCACTATAATATGTGTAGGCTTATAAATTTTATTAAAACTAAATCCATAAAATAATTTAAATTATATTTTAAATTCAAGATATATTGGTCCAAATAAATATATGGGCTAATATAATTGAATTAATTATATAAGTCCAATATATATGAATTAAATAAATAAGTCTTAATCTATTGGGCTAGCCCATTTAATTGGGCTAAAGTGATGAGCCCACTTCATTAGGCACAAAATGTCATCTTCCTAGAAGCCCAGTTTGTGTCAAATGACGTGGCGCGCCAAGTCAAACGGAAGAGCCAATAGGATCATGCCATGTGTCGAAATGACAAGGCATGACAAGTCACACTAAAAGGCCAATGAAATCGTGCCATGTGTGCAAGTGACATGTTCTGGCCAATCAAATGCAGTCATGTCATACTTCAATTTGATTGGTTGGAAAGAGTTTATTCTTATCATGACTTCTCCCTTCCACAACTATAAATAGGGGTCTTCATAACTCAGAAAAGACACCAGAAGTTATAACAAGAAGCAAGAAAGAGCTCGTGGATCAAACGCTGCAAATTCCTCCACAAGTTTCAGGCTTCAAGTTCAAGTTCAACAAATCAAGTTCAAGTTCAAGAACGAAGAACAAATCAAGGTCAAGTTCAAGCAATCAAGCTCAAGCTCAAGAATAAGATCATCGTTCGAGGAAACAAATATATATTCAAGATCAAGCTCAAAGGCCCTTGAATTTATTTACAATTGAATGGAAGAATCAAAGGATTCATAGAGATTGTAGCACTCAAATATTCGAAATAAAATACTACGATTGTTGCGATATTTTATGGTCTTGATTTTATTTTCTCGAACCAAATTTATTGTCTACAAATTCTGGCATGCCCGGTGGGACAATCTCTACCTCTCATCTCAACCTTTCAATCACCAAATGTGACGACCCGGCCAGTCGTCTCATGAGTTACCGCTCCGTTTTCTCCTATTTTAGATTCTTTACGCTTCGTTATCCGTATTTTATGTGATCGGGTTGATTAGTTCAAGTTCGGGAGGATCTGGTAAGAAATGAGACACTTAGTCTCTTTTAAGAAGGCTTAAGTTGGAAAAGTCAACAAGATGTTGACTTATGTGTTAGAAGACTCAGAAGTGAGTTCTGATGGTTCGGTTAGCTGCGGGAGGTAATTTGTGACATAGGAGTGCGATCAGAATGGGTTTTGGAGTTGTAGAGAAGATTTAGGCTTAAATTGGCAAAGTTGATATTTTGGCGGTTCCGGTTGATAGGCGAGATTTTGATATAGGAGTCGGAATGGAATTCTGAGAGTGACAGTAGCTTCGTTGTATCATTGGGGATGTGTGTGCAAAATTTTAGGTCATTCGGACGAGATTTGATAGATTTTTTGATCGAAAGTATAATTTAAGAGTTCTTGGAGTTCTTAGGCTTGAATCCTATGTTAAATTGGTGATCGATGTTGTTGTGAGCGTTTTGAAGTTTTGAACAAGTTTGAACGACTTCATGGGATGTGTTGGTACAATTGGTTTGAAGTTCCGGGAGTTCCGAGTAGGTTCCGGGATGTTTTAGGCCGAAAATCATAGCTGTAGCAGGTCCAGAAGGGTTGCAGGCCTCGGAACTCACTCGCGCGGTCCGCACAAAAAGAAGTGCGGCCGCGATATGTGCTGTGCGAACTGCACAAAAAGAAGTACGGCCGCGGTATGTGCTGTGTGGACCACACAGAATGAAGTACGGCCGCGGTAGGTGTTGTGCGGACCGTACAAAATGGTGTGTGGCCACGGTGAAGAACATTCCGTTGGTCCTACTTTGGAAGCTCATATCTTTTGATCTACAAGGAATTTTGAGATGACTTAAAGACGAAATTGTATCCCTTCGTGTCTAGTTTCCAGAAAAGTAAAAATATCGCAATTTGGACATCTCTAGCGAATGTTATGGCCAAAATACTAAAGCCTGTTACTGCAGAGGAAAGCTTGTGCGGCCGCGGTCATTTTTGTGCGGACCGCACTGGTTTTGTGCGGACCGCGGTCGATTTTGTGCGGCCCACAGAGGTGGAAATCTGTGAGGTACTCTATAAATACGAGGTTTTGGGTTTTATTTGATATTTTGACCTAGAGAGCTCGGATTTTGGCAATTTTTCGAAGGTTTTTCAGGAAATTCATCGGGATAAGTGATTCTAACTCAAATTTGGCTAGAATATATGAATATATCATTTAATTCGTGATTTGGGATGAAATTTGGGAAGAAAATTGTGAAATCTTTCAAAAATATAAAATGATGATTTGAAGGACCAAATGGTATCGGAATTGGATAATTTTTGTATGGATAGACTCGTGAGAGTATAAGGATTCTAGTTTGTGAATTTTATCAAATTTCGAGATGTGGGCCCAGGGGTCGAGTTTGACCAATTTCTGGAATTTTGTGATAATTCGATTGTTTTCGCTTGGTCTTTGTTCCCTTAGCATATTGTGACGTATTCGTTTTGATTTTGGATAGATTCGACGCGCGTGGAGGCCAATTCGAGAGGCAAAGATGTCGCGATCTAGAGAATTAGCCGGTTCGAGGTGAGTAATGGTTGTAAATGATGTCCTGAGGGTTTGAAACCCCGGATTACACATCGTAGTGTTGTATTGAGGTGAGACACACACTGGGTGATGAGAGTGGGGTCTTTTACTACTGGGGATTGTGACTTGGTCTATCCCGATTGATGATTTTACCGCGTATTTGACTGAAACTTATTTGTTATCGTCATAATTTGGGTTGATTGCCATATTTGGGCTTCATGCCAACTATTTGAACCTTCCGGGGTTTTTTATCACTAATTGCTCACTATTTGACTTATTACTTGAACTCAGTCCTGTTGATATTTACTGTTTTACAAACTCAACCACTTTTATTCGTATTTGGACTTAAATGATATTTCTAAATGATGTTTTGGGCTGAGAACTACTGTTTACTAATGCCCGAGGGGCTTGTGATGATTTTCGGACTGAGTGAGGCTGAGGGCCATATGTGAGGATATACTGAGTGATATGAGGCCGAGGGCCTGAGATACTTTTTATTGCCACGAGATGGCTTGATATTGCGCTTGGGCCGTAAGGGGGCCTTCCGGAGTCTGCAATCCCACAGTGAGCGCGGGTACCCATCATGATTTGAGAATGAGCCCGAGGGGCTGATACTGTACTGAGAGTGAGCCCGAGGGGCTAATATTGTACCGAGAGTGAGCCCGAAGGGCTGATACTGTTCTGAGTGATTGTTATTGTGCCCGAGGGGCGAATTTCTACTTGTTATTCACCTGGTAAATTACCTGTTTTACTTGGTTTAAAGGATCTTCATTTGATTTCTTCATGGATTTACTGCCTTAAGTGATTTTATTGCTTGATATAGAATTGATTTGTGCCTTTACATGTTTTCTTGCATTCAGCCATTATTTATGATTGTTACTCACTTAGTCGGAGTACTCACATTACTCCATGCACCGTGTGTGCAGATTCAGGCATCGCAGAGTCCGCTCCTGAGTGCTGATCCTCCCAGTCCAGGCAGTATTTTTGGAGACTACGATGTAGCTATTGGCATTCGCAGCCCCCATTCCTCCCTTATCTTACTATTTTCATGTTCTTGAACTTCTGTAATGGATTTCATATCTAGTAGACTAGTATCCGGAACTATTAGTTGCTCATGACTTGTGACACCCCAGTTTGGGCTGTGTCAGGATGGTTTCTACTGTTTTTATCATTAGTTCCACAAATTATGGTTATTATATCATGTTTTAGAACTACTTATAGTATTTAACTGTTTAAAAGAGGTGGTATGTTTTGGTCTGGCTGGCCTTCTCTTCACGAGAGGCGCCATCACGACCGATTCGGGGAATTGGGTTGTGACAAGTTGGTATCAGAGCCTAGGTTACTTAGGTCTCACGAGTTATGAGCAGGTTTAGTAGAGTCTCGCGGATCGGTACGGAGACGTCTGTATTTATCCTCAGGAGGCTGCAGAACCTTTAGGAAAAACTTCATATTCTTGAAATTCTTATCGTGCGAACTTGTTGGTCCAAGTACTAAACTTTTGTTATTCCATTCTCTCACAGATGGTGAGGACGCGAGCTACCGGACGAGGTGGACGACCACCAATTCCACCAGCTGAGACCACTAGAGGTCGTGGATGCAGTCGTGGTCGCGGCAGAGGCAGAGCAGCGAGGGCAGCACCTGTAGATCCACCAGATGCCATAGCCGTTGGTGCTCCAGCAGCACCAGTTCAAGCACCAGCTTTGCCCATCGTGATTCCGGGTCTTTAGGAGGCCTTGGCAAAGATCTTATTAGTTTGCACTAGCCTAGCTCAGGCAGTTTCAGCCACTACAGCAGCAGCTACTTCACTGGTCGGGGGAGGCAATCAAACCCCCGTTGCTCGCACACCTGAGCAGGTAGTGCAGAGACTTCAGATGCCGGGGGCACCTCCAGCCTAGCCGGTTACACCAGCTCAGGAGTTTGTTGTGCCAGTTATGCCGGATGATGAACAACGTCGTCTTGAGAGGTTTGGTAGACTCCTGCCTCCGATATTTAGTAGAGCAGAGGGCGAGGATGCCCAGGGTTTCTTGGATAAGTGCCAGCGAATGCTCCGTACAGCAGGGATTCTTGAGTCTAGTGGTGTGGCATTTACTACCTTTCAGTTTTCTGGGGCTGCCTTCACTTGGTGGGAGGCGTATAAGAGGTGTAGGCCAGTTGGAGCAGCGTCCCTTACTTGGCATGAGTTCTCCGTTCTCTTCGTGGAGAAGTATGTGCCGCAGTCTCGCAAAGAGGAGTTGCGTAGACAGTTTGAGTGGTTGAGACAGGGGGATATGACTGTGTCACAGTATGAGTCGAGGTTTTTTGAGTTGGCTCGTCATGCTGTCTGGATGGTTCCGACAGATCGTGAGAGGATCAGGAGATTTGTTGATGGCCTTAACTACCATCTCCGTATTCTGATAACTAGAGAGAGAGTGTGTGTATTGGGTGCTACGTTCGAGGAGGTGGTTGATATCGCTCGCGAGATTGAGACGGTTTGCCATCAGAATCGGGAGGAGAGGGAGGCCAAGAGGCCTTGAGGATCTGGCAGTTACAGTGGTGCTCCTTCGAGGGGCCAGTTCCAGCATGGTAGAGGTCATTCTTTCAGGCCTGCTCAGTCAGCATGCCTAGGTTATCATGGGGCATCTTCGGGTCATGGTTATCATGGTATTCAGCAGGGCCAGTCATCACTTAGTGCCCTCCCAGCTCAAAGTTCATCTCGTGCCCCATCAGCTCAGGGTTCTTCTATACCGAGTGCGTCAGCTAGTCACTCTGGTGCGAGGGGTTCCCTTCAGCCCCCTTCTCCAGCACCTGGGAGTTGTTTTGAGTGTGGAGAGTTTGGGCATGTGTGGAGATAGTGTCCTCGTCGTGTTGCTAGTTCGTCCCAGCAGAGGGGTCAGCCCTCGACTTCTGCTCCAGTTACTTATCCACCCGCCCAGCTAGCTAGGGGTATAGGTCAGGCATCTAGGGGTCACCCCAGAGGGGGAGGCCTATCAGGGGGCGGTCAGGCCCGTTTCTATGCACTTCCAGGCAGGCCAGACGTCATTGCTTCAAACGCTGTCATTACAGGTATTGTTTTAGTCTGCCACAGAGATGCCTCTGTATTATTTGATCCTGGTTCCACCTTTTTTATGTGTCATTATATTTTTCTCGTTATTTGGGTATGCCCCGTGAGTTTCTTGCTTTACCTGTTCATGTATCTACCCCGGTAGGCGATACTGTTGTTGTAAACCGTGTGTACCGGTCATGTGTGGTGACTATTGGGGGTTTGGAGACCCGAGTGGATCTATTACTATTGAGCATGGTGGATTTCGATGTTATTTTGGGTGTGGATTGGTTATCTCCGTGTCGTGCTATTCTAGACTATCATGCTAAGACCGTCACTTTGGCTATGCCGGGTGTACCGCGGATCGAGTGGCATGATGTGACTGATTATGTTCCTAGTAGAGTGATCTCTTTCTTGAAGGCCCAGTATATGGTTGGGAAAGGTTGCCTTTCCTATCTAGCATTTGTGAGGGATGTTGGAGCTGAGACTCCTAGTATTGATTTTGTCCCAGTTGTGAGGGATTTTCCCGATGTTTTTCCTGCAGACTTGCCAGGCATGCCACCGGACAGAGATATTGATTTTGGTATTGACTTGGTGTCGGGCACTCAGCCCATTTCTATTCCGTCGTATTGTATGGCACCAACGGAGTTGAAAGAATTGAAGGAACAGCTTCAGGAACTCCTAGATAAGGGGTTCATTCGGCCTAGTGTGTCACCTTGGGGTGCGCCGGTTTTGTTTGTGAAGAAGAAGGATGGCACAATGAGAATGTGCATCGATTATAGGCAATTGAACAAGGTAACAATTAAGAACAAGTATCTCTTGCCTCGCATTGATGATTTATTTGACCAGCTTCAAGGAGCAAGAGTGTTCTCAAAGATTGATCTCCGTTCGGGCTATCACCAGTTGAAGATCAGGGAGTCAGATATTCTTAAGACTGCTTTCAGGACCAGATATGGTCATTATGAGTTCCTTGTGATATCTTTCGAGCTAACCAATGCCCCAGCAGCATTCATGCATTTGATGAACAGCGTGTTCCGGCCTTATCTTGATTCGTTCGTTATAGTATTCATTGATGATATCCTGGTGTATTCGCGTAGTCAAAAGGAGCACGCAGAGCATTTGTGAGTTGTATTGCAGAGATTGAGGGAGAAGCTTTATGCAAAATTCTCCAAGTATGAGTTTTGGCTCAGTTCAATGGCTTTCTTGGGGCACGTGGTGTCCAACGAGGGTATTCAGGTTAATCTAAAGAAGATTGAGGCGGTTCAGAGTTGGCCTAGACCGTCCTCAGCCACAGAGATTTGTAGTTTTCTTGGGTTGGCAGGCTATTATCGCCGGTTTGTTCAGGGATTCTCATCTATCGCATCGCCCTTGACCAAATTGACTCAGAAGGGTGTTTCATTCGTGTGGTCGGACAAGTGTGAGGAGAGCTTTCAGAAGCTCAAGACGGCTTTGACCACAGCTCTAGTATTAGTCTTGCCATCAGCTTTAGGTTCATATACCGTGTATTATGATGCTTCGAGAGTTGGGATTGGTTGTGTATTGCTACAGGAGGGTAGAGTTATTACATATGCTTCTCGTCAGTTGAAGCCCCATGAGAAGAACTACCCTGTTCATGATTTAGAGTTGGCTGCCATAGTTCATGCATTGAAAATTTGGAGACATTACTTGTATGGAGTATCCTGTGAGGTGTTCACTGATCATCGCAGTCTTCAACATTTGTTCAAACAAAAGGATCTTAATTTGAGGCAGCGGAGATGGTTGGAGTTGCTTAAGGATTATGATATCACTATATTGTACCATCCGGGAAAGGCCAATGTGGTGGCCGATGCTTTGAGCCGAAAGGCAGTGAGTATAGGGAGTTTGGCATATATTCCAGTTGGGGAGAGACCCCTTGCAATTGATGTTCAGGTCTTGGCCAATCGGTTCATAAGGTTGGATATTTCGGAGCCCAGTCGGGTATTGGCTTGCGTGGTTTCTCGGTCTTCCTTATTTGATTGCATCAAAGAGCACCAATATGATGACCCGCATTTGCTTGTCCTTAAGGACAGAGTTCAGCATGATGATGCCAGAGATGTGACCATCGGTGATAATGGGGTGTTGAGGATGCAGGGCCGGATTTGTGTGCCCAGTGTGGATGAGCTGAGAGAGTTGATTCTGGAGGAGGCCCATAGCTCGCGGTATTCTATTCATCCGAGTGCCGCGAAGATGTACCAGGATTTGAGGCAGCACTATTGGTGGAGAAGAATGAAGAAAGATATTGTGGGATTTGTAGCTCGGTGTCTCAATTGTCAGTAGGTGAAATATGAGCATCAGAGACCGGGTGGCTTACTTCAGCAGATGGTTATTCCTAAGTGGAAGTGGAAGAGGATCACTATGGACTTTGTTGTTGGACTTCCACGGACTTTGAAGAAGTTCGATGCTATTTGAGTGATTGTGGATCGGCTGACCAAGTCCGCGCACTTCATTCCTATCTATACTACTTATTCTTCAGAATGGTTAGCAGAGTTATATATCGGAGAGATTGTTCGGCTGCATGGTGTTCCAGTTTCTATCATTTTAGATCCGGGTACTCAGTTTACTTCCCAATTTTGGAAGTCTGTTCAGCGAGAGTTGGGTACTCAGGTGGAGTTAAGCACAGCTTTTCACCCTCAGACGGACGGGCAGTCCGAGCGTACTATTCAGATATTGGAGTACATGTTGCGTGCTTGTGTTATTGATTTCGGAGGTTCATGGGATAAGTTTCTACCGCTTGCAGAGTTTGCTTATAACAACAGCTATCAGTCGAGTATTCGGATGGCTCCATATGAGGCTTTGTATGGGAGGCGGTGTAGATCTCCAGTTGGTTGGTTCGAGCCCGGCGAGGCTAGGCTAATGTGGATAGATTTGGTTCAGGATGCCTTAGAGAAGGTGAAGGTGATTCAGGAGAGGCTTCGTACAGCGTAGTCGCGACAGAAAGAGTTATGCGGACCGGAAGGTTCGAAATGTGTCCTACATGGTTGGTGAGAAGGTCTTGCTGAAGTTTTCGCCCATGAAGGGTGTTATGAGATTTGGGAAGAAAGGAAAGTTGAGTCCGCGGTTCATTGGGCCTTTTGAGGTGCTTAGAGGAATGGGGAGGTGGCTTATGAGCTTGCTTTTCCACCCAGCATGTCGAGTGTGCATCCGGTATTTCATGTTTCTATAATCTGGAAGTATATTGGAGATCCGTCTCATGTTTTGGACTTCAACACGGTTCAGTTGGATGATGATTTGACCTATGATGTGGAGCCAGTAGCAATTTTGGCTCATCAGGTTCAAAAGTTAAGATCAAATGATATAGCTTCAGTGAAAGTGCAGTGGAGAGGTCGGCCCGTGGAGGAGGCTACCTGGGAGACCGAGCGGGAGATGTGGAGCAGATATCTTCACCTATTTGAGGCTTTAGGTATGTTTCTTGACTTATTCGAGGACAAACGTTTGTTTAAGTTGGGGAGGATGTGACGACCCAGTCAGTCATCTCATGAGTTACCGCTTCGTTTTCCCCTATTTTAGCTTCTTTACGCTACGTTATCCGTGTTTTATGTGATCGGGTTGATTAGTTCGAGGTCGGAGAGGATCTGGTAAGAAATGAGACACTTAGTCTCTTTTAAGAAGGCTTAAGTTGGAAAAGTCAACTGGATGTTGACTTATGTGTTAGAAGGCTCGTAAGTGAGTTCCAATGGTTCGGTTAGCTTCGGGAGGTGATTTGTGACTTAGGAGCGCGATCGGAATGGGTTTTGGAGTTGTAGAGAAGATTTAGGCTTAAATTGGCGAAGTTGATATTTTGGCGGTTCCGGTTGATAGGCGAGATTTTGATATAGGGGTAGGAATAGAATTCTGAGAGTGGCAGTAGCTTCGTTGTGTCATTTGGGATGTGTTTGCAAAATTTTAGGTCATTCGGGCGAGATTTGATAGACTTTTTGATCGAAAGCATAATTTAAGAGTTCTTGGAGTTCTTAGGCTTGAATCCTATGTTAAATTGGTGATCAATGTTGTTGTGAGCGTTCCGAAGTTTTGAACAAGTTTGAACGATGTCATGAGATGTGTTGGTACAATTGGTTTGAAGTTCCGGGAGTTCCGGGTAGGTTCCGGGATGTTTTAAGCCAAAAATCATAGCTGTAGCAGGTCCAGAAAGGTTGCAACTCACCCGCGCAGTCCGCACAAAAAGAAGTGCAGCCGCGGTATATGTGCTGTGTGGACCACACAAAAAGAAGTGCGGCTGCGGTATGTGCTGTGCGGACCACACAAAATGAAGTGCGGCCGCGGTAGGTGTTGTGCGGACCGCACAAAATGGTTGTGGCCGCAGTGAAGAACATTCCGTGGGTCCTGCTTCGGAAGCTCATATCTTTTGATCTACAAGGAATTTTGAGATGACTTAAAGACGAAATTGTAGCCCTTCATGTCTAGTTTCCAGAAAAGTAAAAATATCGCAATTTGGACATCTGTAGCAAAAGTTATGGCCAAAATACTAAAGTCTGTCACTGCAGAGGAAAGCTTGTGCGATCGCGGTCGTTTTTGTGCGGACCGGACTGGTTTTGTGTGGATCGCGGTCGATTTTGTGCGGCCCGCGGAGGTGGAAATCTATGAGATACTCTATAAATACGAGGTTTTGGGTTTTATTTGATATTTTGACCTAGAGAGCTCGGATTTTGGCGATTTTTCGAAGGTTTTTCAAGATATTTATCGGGGTAAGTGCTTCTAACTCAGATTTGGCTAGAGTACATGAATCTATCATTGAATTCATCATTTAATTCGTGATTTGGGATGGAATTTAGGAAGAAAATTGTGAAATCTTTCAAAAATATAAAATAATGATTTGAAGGACCAAATGATATCGGAATTGGATAATGTTCGTATGGATAGACTCGTGAGAGCATAAGGATTCTAGATTGTGAATTTTGTCAAATTTCGAGATGTGGGCCCGGGGGTCGGGTTTGACCAATTTTTGGAATTTTGTGATAATTTGATTGTTTTCGCTCGGACTTTGTTCCCTTAGCATATTGTGATGTATTTATTCTGATATTGGATAGATTTGACGCGCGTGGAGGCCAATTCGAGGGGAAAAGGCGTCGTGAGCTAGTGAATTAGCCGGTTCGAGGTGAGTAATGGTTGTAAGATGTCCTGAGGGTTTGAAACCCCGGATTGTACATCGTAGTGCTGTATTGAGGTGAGACACACGTTGGGTGATGAGCGTGGAGTCTTTTACTATTGGGGATTGTGACTTGGTCTGTCCCGATTGATGATTTTACCGCGTATTTGACTGAAACTTATTTGTTATCGTCATGATTTGGGTTGATTGCGGTATTTGGGTTTCGTGCCAACTATTTGAACCCTCCGGGGATTTTTATCACTAATTCCTCACTATTTGACTTGTTACTTGAACTCAGTCCTGTTGATATTTACTGTTTTACAAACTCAGCCACTTTTATTCGTATTTAAACTTTAATGATATTTCTAAATGATGTTTTGGGCTAAGAACTACTGTTTTACTAATGCCCGAGAGGCTTGTGATAATTTTCGGACTGAGTGAGGCCGAGGGCCATATGTGAGAATATGCTGCGTTATATGAGGCCGAGGGCCTGAGATACTTTTTATTGCCACGAGATGACTTGATATTGCGCTTGGGCCGTAAGGGGCCCCTCCGGAGTCTGCACCCCCATAGTGAGCGCAGGTACCCATCATGATTTGAGAGTCAGCCCGAGGGGCTGATACTGTACTGAGAGTGAGCCCGAGGGGCTGATACTGTTCTGAGTGTGTTACTGTGCCCTAGGGGCGGATTTCTACTTGTTATTCACCTGCTAAATTACCTGTTTTACTTGGTTTAAAGGAACTTCATTTGATTTCTTCATGGATTTACTGCCTTAAGGGATTTTAGTGCTTGATATAGAATTGCTTTGTGCCTTTAAGTGTTTTCTTGCTTTCAGCCATTATTTATGATTATTACTCACTGAGTCGGAGTACTCACATTACTCCCTGCACCGTGTGTGTAGATTCAGGCGTCACAGAGTTCGCTCCTAAGTGTTGATCCTCCCAGTCCAGGCAGTGTTTTCGTAAGACTACGAGGTAGTTGTTGGCGTCCGCAGCCCTCATGCATCCCTTATCTTACTATTTTCATGTTCTTGAACTTTTGTTATGGATTTCGTATCTAGTAGACTGGTATCCGGAACTATTAGTTACTCATGACTTGTGACACCCCGGTTTGGGCTGTCGGGATGGTTTCTACTGTTGTTATCGCTAATTCCGCAAATTATGATTATTATATCACGTTTTAGAACTACTTATGGTATTTAACTATTTAAAAGAGGTGGTCTGTTTTGGTCTAGCTGGCCTTGTCTTCACGAGAGGCGCCATCACGACCGAGTTCGTGGAATTGGGTCGTGACACCAAAGTTCAAAAATATTGAAATGGCTTCAAAGAAAATCAACTCCGGTTCAACTTCCACTAAGGCTGCTAACTCCAGGTTCTATGCTGATGTGGAAAGCATCCTCGATGTTACCTTTGGAAGCTTTGGACCAGTTACGAGGAGCAAAGCAATCTCTTTAGGACAACAAGCACCCCAAGAGCCGTCCGCATCAACCCCTATTTTCGGATTTTCATCCTCAAAAGGAGCAAGATCTTCCACAAACGCATCTGAAGGAGGAAGCGATATTGCTAAAAAGATCAAGAAAACTCTTGCTCTGCTTGACCTCTCCGGCTCCAAGCACTCTGATGTGAAGGAAGATGATGATGCTTCAAGCAATGGATCCTCTCCACTTACACCACATAGCGTGAGCCAATCAAGGATCAATCTGTATGAAAATCCATGCTACTCTCCATCATCCACGACAATCATGCAAGCCATGGTGACAAACATTTCATCTATGGAGGAGCAGTTGGCAAACTTGACGAAAGCAATCGCCGGCTTGACCAAATGCATGCAAAATCAAGATGCTAGAATTGACAAGCTAACATACAGGATGGGAATTTTGATGGTATAAGAATCTACCCATGCACCCGACAAGCTCCCAGAAGTTCTAGAGAGTGACTCTCCCCCAAGACAAGCAGCATCCACTAAGGCTATACCTATCTCATCTGAAGGGATGATTCCAATCGATCAACTGAAGGAGTTAATCAAAGGAACCATTAAGAACAAATATGAAGTTGCTGCCAAATCCTCCCTTACATATGCAAAGTCGTACACTGCAAGGGTCGATATGTTGAAAATGCCTGCTGGTTATCAACCTCCGAACTTTCAACAGTTTGATGGTAAAGGTAACCCAAAGCAACATGTTGCGCACTTCATGGAGATGTGCAACAATGTTGGAACTTATGGAGATTACCTCATCAAGCCGTTTGTTCGCTCGCTAAAAGGAAATGCTTTTGACTCGTACACGGACCTCGAGGCTGGATCTATCGACAATTGGGATCAACTAGAGCAAGAATTCCTCAATCGCTTTTATAGCACAAGATGCACAGTGAATATGATAGAGCTTACAAATACTTGTCAACGAAAGGGGGAACCTTTTATCAACTTTATCAATCGTTGGAGGAATGCAAGCCTCAACTGCAAAGATAGGCTTAGTGATGCTTCAGGCATAGAGATGTGCATCCAAGGCATGCATTGGGGATTGCGCTACATCTTGCAAGGTATCAAGCCTAGCACATTTGAAGAACTTGCAACTCGTGCCCATGACATGGAATTGAGCATGGCCTCCGCTGGAAATGAAAGGCTACCCATCTATGAACCTCGCAAAGCGAATGACAAGCAAGAAGTCAGGAAGTGGGGCAAGTTCCTACTGAAGTCTTAAAGCAAAGAAGCGATGAATGTCAATACATCACCTATGAAGTTTACAACGAAGGTGAGCAAGAAGCAGAGTACGAAATCCACTTCTTTTCAAGACAAGCCAAGTGGAAAGTTGACTCTAAAAGAAATGCAGGAAAAAGAGTACCCATTCCTGGATTCTGATGTGCTAGCCATTTTCGAAGAACTCCTCGAGTTAAATCTCATTGAGCTTCCGGAGATGAAGTGACCAAATGAAGCTGGGCAAACAAATGACCCAAACTACTACAAATATCACCGACTTGTAAGCCACCCTTTGGAGAAGTGCGTTGTCTTCAAGGATAAAGTCATGGATTTGGCTCGCGAAAAGAAGATCATGCTTGAAGATGAGAAAGCAAGCGCAAATCAAGTCTCTATCACTTTAGCTCATTCAGTCCGGATGACTTATGTGGTTTTAAAGAAAGTAAAGATGAAGAATTACTGGAGAGCGACAAAGCTGAGGTCAATCAACTTGATGATGATGAAGGTTGGACATTGGTGACTCGTCGTAGGCACCACAAAATGAGCCCACGAAAAGAATCAATAGAACAACCAATAAGGAAGATGATGGTAAAAGGACCAACGAAAAATAATCTAGTTAGGCATTTGAAGAAAGCAAAAATGGAGATGCACCATTCTCAAAAGCCACGAAATCCAGTGACCTTGGAGGAGTTTTTACCAAGTTGGTTCCGCACGAAGATTTCCCATGAGGGCATTGATGCCTCTTGTTGCCATGCTGACAAAGGGGAAGAAAAGAGTGATGACCTACCATTGGCACCATCTTCGAAAAAACCCATCGAGTCCACTCCTCAAGAAGTTAATGCTTGTGAGGAAAAGGTCACGTTCACAAATGACGATATTTTGCTAGGTGACACTCCCCATAACCGCCCATTATGGAAAGGGTAAATCGAATTTTGGTTGATGGAGGATCCTCAGTGAACATTTTGCCAATACATACTATGAAAGAACTTGGTATTCCATGAACGAACTCTCAGAAAGTCGTGTGATGATCCAAGGATTCAACCAAGGGGGGCAAAGAGCCGTAGGTGCGATCAGGCTAGGAATCACTATTGAAGATATGCAATCAAGTGCATGGTTGCATGTGATCAACGCGAAGACTTCGTACAATGTTTTGCTTGGGAGGCCTTGGATATATAAGAATATAGTAGTTCCATCTACCTACCATCAATGTTTAAAATACTAAGATGGTAAAGTCGAGAAGACGGTAGTTGCTGATGATGAGCCATTCACCGAGGCTGAGTCACACTTCATCGATGCAAAGTTCTACTTGAAGAACTGCGTTGTGAAGGAGATGAAAGCTGATGATGGCATGAAAAGCAAGAATAAAGATCCCTCAACTAAAAGAGAAGAGGTGACTACTAGTGAAGCCAAAGCTGTTAGTAAGGAGGTACAACCCAACGCGAATAAATCTTATAGAGGGAATATTACGTCTTATGGCAAGAAAGTAAGTCTGGCGCTCCAATATGTCCCTAAAAGGAAGAAAGACGAAGGTGAACCATCTAATCGCCAAGCTAACATGCTAAAGGAGTTAACTCTTCCGGTTAAACGAATTGAGGCAGTAAAATCGTCCTCAATGCCGCTTGCAGGGTTTGTAGCCCAAAATCGTTTGCAGAATGTGGCACTCCCTACAAAGCGAACAGATGAAGGTTTTGACCCTAACGCTTACAAGCTATTTGCAAAAGCTGGATACAATCCCAATGAGCTGTTAAATGGAAGCTCCCATTAGAAGCTGCAACAAGGCAACCACGTGAAGGTTTGGGATACAAGCAACCGTCACCAGTGCGCATCTCAATAAGAAGGGCGAGCAACAATTATATCACTGTAGAAGATGAATCAGTCACTTCTAACAAGCCTTCTATCTTTGATAGACTTGGAAAATCACCTGTAAGGACCTCCATGTTTGAAAGATTGGGTCCACTAAAGAAGGGGAACAAGTTCCGAAGAAATTGTCAAAGCATAAGGACACCCGCTTCACCCAAAATCCATGAGATCTCTAAGGATTTCCAAAGTTTGGTTCCTTCTAGAATGAGGCGACAAACAAAACTTGTGGTTTCATGTAAAGAAGTACTAAAGGTAAAGCCATATATTATGGTCTATACTAAGGAATGTGATGAAGATGAAAAAAGTGTGGGTTCTTCATATCATGTTACTGTACAAGTCGAGAATGGCATTCCATCTTCAATGGAAGATAATGCGGAATTGGAGGATGTTTCACCGTGTTATCACATATCCTTCAATGATGGGGACCCTCAAGAAGAGGAAGATATGAAAGATGCTCCACCTGAACTTGAAGAAGGAGTGAAGACGACAGTTTATGCCTTAAAAGAAGTTAACCTTGGCACCGATGAAGAACCAAGATCCACCTACCTAAGTGCTTTGCTAGAAGCTGATGAAGAGAGCACTTATATTGAGTTACTCAAAGAGTTCAGGGATGTCTTTGCTTGGAGTTACAAAGAGATGCCTGGCTTGGACCCGAAAGTATCAGTCCATCACCTTGCAGTCAAAAATGGTGCTCGTCCTGTTAAATAAGCTCAAAGGCGTTTTAGGCCAGGCTTGGTTCCCTTGATTGAAACCGAAGTTAACAAACTCATCAAAGCTGGCTTTATTCGTGAAGTTAAATACCCAACATAGGTTTCAAGTATAGTCCCTATAAGGAAGAAGAATGGTCAGATTCGAGTGTGCGTTGACTTTAGAGATCTCAACAATGCATGTCCGAAAGATGAATTTCCGCTTCCTATTCCAGAGCTGATGATCGATGCTACTACTGGTTCTGGGTCAAAGTATTCCCCAGCAGAGTCGCCAGAGCTGTCACACCTCCTTTTTACATACCCGCGAGGGTACAAGGGAGTTTTTTTCAATTAAAGGACAATCGAAACGGGATTCGTTTATTTATTTCAGAGTCGCCACTTGGGAGATTTAGGGTGTCCCAAGTCACCAATTTTAATCCCGAATCGAGGAAAAGAATGACTCCATATTACAGTCTGCACACCAGAAATCCGGATAAGGAATTCTATTAACCCGGGAGAAGGTGTTAGGCATTCCCGAGTTCCGTGGTTCTAGCACGGTCGCTCAACTGTTATATTCGGCTTGATTATCTGATTTTATACAAATATGAACTTATGTGCAAAATTTTATCTTTTTACCGCTTTCTTACTTATTGTTATTATTTTACGAGAATTGCAACGTCGTGGAAACATATCTCGAACCACGTTACATCAATGCACCCGTAGTTGTTTGGCATATCTCGACTCGGTTGAGATTTGGATTTGGGTCACATAAATATGCACCCGAGTTAAGGAAAATAAATTATTAAAGGCGCTCCTAAAGCAACTAGCGTCTTGCTATTTTGGGGAAGGCCGTAAAATTCGCTAAACGGCCTGTCCTCGAATTCTAAGTATTTTAATATATATATTTAGAGGGCCCCGCAGCTTGTGCATTTTTTGTTTGTCGAGGCTCGTCTCATTCATTATTAAAAAGAATTTGCAATGTCATGGAAATACATCTCAGACCACGTCACAATCAATGTACCCGTGATTAGAGACACATTTCGATTTCGTTGAGATTTGGATTTGGGTCACATAAATGTGCACCCGAGTTTAAGGAGATAACATTATTAAATACGCGCCTAAAGCGACTAGCGCATGGTTATTTTGAGAAAAGGCCGTGAAGTTCGCTAAGCGGCCGATCCCGAGTTCTAAGTAATTAACACATACATTTGTGAGGGCCCCGCAATCTATATATTTTACTAGGCGAGGCTCATCTCATTTATTTTAAATGGACAAATCCTAAAGCGACTACATCTTTTCTATTAAAATTAGTCTCTAAAATAAATAAAGAAAATCCTAATTAATTACGAGCTTTTTTTTTATTTAAGAAAGCATGGCATACTAATTGCTATATTAATACAAATATTGATGAACAAGAATTTTACTAAAAAAATTCGAAATTATAAATAAAATAAAAATTTGACAACTAATATTTAAAAGAATCAAATATAGTTAGATTGAAGCTCGCATTGTTATATATAAAAACAAAACTATTGGAATTAATTATTCACAACCATTTGAAACTGGATTTAACCATAATTACTAAAGCTTAATTGAAAGTTTATTAGACTTAAACGTTCTTCTAATTTTGTTTGAACTCAAATCCAAATCTCAACCGAGTCGAGATATGCCAAACAACTACGGGTGCATTGATATAACGTGGTTCGAGATATGTTTCCACGACGTTGCAATTCTCGTAAAATAATAACAATAAGTAAGAATGGCGCGTATTGGTTTTGAAATACTCAATACGTGCAATCCTCATAAAAGAATACTTGATGTAAAATGCGGCCGTATAAGACACTTATTCCGCCCTGCAGTCCTTGGGACTTCCGCATTTTAGCCCCACACCAGTATAAGACACAAGCCGCATTTTAAAATTCCAACTTTAATTACTTTATCTTATTTAAAATTTCACTTTTTATTTTTTTAAAAGAGAATCTCACTTTATTTAACTTTTCTTTAAAAAACAAACCACTATCTTTTCTTTTTCTTTTAAAAATGCTACTTTCAATTACTTTAAATTTTTTAAATTTTCAGATACCTTTATATTTATTTTTTAATTCCAACCTTATTTTACTTTTAAATTTTTTTTTAAAACTTTTTACTTTTTTAAATTTTTTAAAACTTTTTACTTTTTTTTATTTTTTTTATTTTTTATTTTTTTAAAATCATTTCCGAAATTACTATATATATATATATATATTTTTTAAAATAAAAATAATAAATAAAATAAAATATTTTCGGATTTTTTTTATATATAAAAAAACAAAAAATAAAACTATTAATAGTGATAATTCACTTTTTATTTTTTATTTTTTTGGTTTTGTTTTGTGTTGGACAAAAATGAAGAAGGGGTGTTGGGTTAATGGAGCGGACCGGATCGACCCGGTTTGAAACGGACCAGGTCATGGGGAAAGTTGGGTAATTATTTGGGCCTGTGGTTTGAAATTGAAGAAGTGGCCCAATCCGATTTTTCTTTGTATTTTTGTTCTCTTTTCTTCTTTTATTTTTCTAAAACTAAATTATAAAAGTACATAAATGATTTGGGATCCCAAAAGTAATCATCACGGATAACGGTGCGAATCTTAACAGCAGCCTGATGAGAGAGGTATGCCAACAATTCAAGATTACACACCGCAATTCCACCCCATATCGTCCCAAGGCGAATGGAGCGGTCGAAGCAGCCAATAAAAACATCAAGAAGATACTGCGAAAGATGGTGGAAGGATCTAGACAATGGCACGAGAGATTACCCTTTGCTCTGTTGGGTTATCGCACTACCGTCCGGACCTCCATAGGTGCAACTCCTTATTTGTTGGTGTACGGAACTGAGGCCGTAATACCGGCGGAGGTCGAAATTCCGTCCCTCCGGATTGTCGCTGAAGCCGAGATTGATGATGATGAATGGGTCAGAGCTCGATTGGAACAGTTGAGCTTGATAGATGAGAAAAGATTGGCAGCAGTGTGCCATGGTCAGCTGTATCAGAAGAGAATGGCGAGAACATACAATAAGAAGGTACGCCCCAGGAAGTTTTAATCCCGAATCGAGGAAAAGAATGACTCCATATTACAGTCTGCGCACCAGAAATCCGGATAAGGAATTCTGTTAACCCGGGAGAAGGTGTTAGGCATTCCCGAGTTCCGTGGTTCTAGCACGGTCGCTCAACTGTTATATTCGGCTTGATTATCTGATTTTATACAAATATGAACTTATGTGCAAAATTTTATCTTTTTACCGCTTTCTTACTTATTGTTATTATTTTACGAGAATTGCAACGTCGTGGAAACATATCTCGAACCACGTTACATCAATGCACCCGTAGTTGTTTGGCATATCTCGACTCGGTTGAGATTTGGATTTGGGTCACATAAATGTGCACCCGAGTTAAGGAAAATAAATTATTAAAGGCGCGCCTAAAGCAACTGGCGTCTTGTTATTTTGGGGAAGGCCGTAAAATTCGCTAAACGGCCTGTCCTCGAATTCTAAGTATTTTAATATATACATTTAGAGGGCCCCGCAGCTTGTGCATTTTTTGTTTGTCGAGGCTCGTCTCATTCATTATTAAAAAGAATTTGCAATGTCATGGAAATACATCTCAGACCACGTCACAATCAATGTACCCGTGATTAGAGACACATTTCGATTTCGTTGAGATTTGGATTTGGGAGGAAAAACTAGATAGAGAGAAGAAAAAAGAGGGGGCGGAGTGAGAAGTATACACCCGATATACATTCTGGATACACTGAATATACAGGGGCAGAATTCATTTTGGAGAGTTTTGAAGTTGAAAAAGAATAGTTACTGCTTCATTGCCTCGCTTAAGATCTGAAATAGTCAGAACCTTCCTGCCTTTTACTTCTTCTCTATACTTGGAGTCGTTTATAGTCTCCTGGGTTTTCTGCTATTCCTACTGTACTGGTTTGCGGTGTTGCTGAATTTCCCGCATATTGTTATGAATACTTGATGTAAAATGCAAGTATGGAGAAAATGAGCACGAGGGGAGTATTGGTTTTGGTGTGGGGCTAAAGCAAGGCTATCAAAATGAAATAATTTGATGGGTGAACTGCTACAACTTTTGGAATCTAACCTTTGTTGGAATTTTTAAAACATAACCTCTGCCCCAGTTTTCTTGCTTGGGGGATTTTATTTTTACTCTAGGTTGAGCTATGTGCGTTATGCACACTGTGCCTATTATGCATACTTATGGACATTATGCACACTATGACCGAGCCGTGAGGCGCCTACGTATCCTCTTCGAGGAATCAGGTCAAACGTAGTTCCCACGATTTTGTATTTCTTATGATTTTTATCTTCTTTTTCTTTTCTTTCTCCTTCTTTTTTTTTTCATTTTCCTTTAATGATTTTTTCTCCTTTTTTTTTCTTTTTCTTTCATATTTGTTTCCATTAGTGATTCCAAAAGAGGGGTATGAAAGAATAACTTAAGGCTCAAAAGGGGGAAACAAGGGTTAAAAGTGTTTGGATAGAAGAAAGAATTGCCTCTGTCATTTCATTATCCAATAAGCACCAAGTACAAACAAACGAACCGATAATTGCCATAATTAAAGAAATTACGCATAATATCTCTTGACTGCATCAGAATTGATAGCCATGTCGACACATCTCCCCTCGATATCTGTCAAACACACAGCACCGTTGGACAACACTCTGGTCACAATATAAGGCCCTTGCCAATTTGGGGCGAACTTGCCTTTTGCCTCGACCTGATGCGGGAGGATCTTCTTTAACACCTGCTGCCCTACTTCAGGTAGGAAAGTATTATTCAATAATACATAAAATAGCCTATTTTTGTATTTTTTATTAATTTAACAAATAAACATGCATAGACAAACATACAAATAGTTACACAAAATATCACAAAAATTGCACACCAAGAAAAATTATTTTATTTTTGAATTTTTTGGGAGTAATTCTCATATAGGGCAAAAATCACGTGCTTACACGCATGGCACCAAAAGACGAAGAGTTTACTGCATTCCGTACCCCAAAGGGTATTTATTGCTACAAGGTAATGCCTTTTGGCTTGAATAATGCTGGTGCTACTTACCAAAGGGCTATGCAGAATATTTTCGACGATCTTCTCCACAAGAATGTCGAATGCTATGTGATGACTTGGTGGTGAAATCAAGAGAGAAGGGCGACCACATGAAAGACTTGAGGATGGTATTTGAATTGTTGCGGAGATACCAACTTAGGATGAACCCATTGAAATGTGCCTTTGGAGTTACTTATGGAAAGTTCCTTGGTTTCATTGTCCGACATCGAGGGATCGAAATTGATCAAGCCAAAGTGGATGCCATTTTGAAAATGCCTGAGCCTCGAGATATCCATGAATTGAAAAGTCTGCAAGGAAAGCTAGCATACCTCAGAAGATTCATATCAAACCTGGTTGGGAGGTGCCAACCATTTAGTCGCCTCATGAAGAAAGGCGTTCCTTTCAAGTGGGACCAAGCTTGTAGCAATGTCTTCGAAAGTATCAAAACCTACTTGATGAAGCCTCCAGTTTTAGCAGCTCCTATACCTGGAAAGCCATTGATACTACACATTGCGGTGTAGGAAAGGTCTGTTGGAGTATTGTTGGCCCAAAAAAATAGCAAGGGGAAAGAAAACTCTCTTTACTACTTGAGCAGGATGATGACACCTAACGAGTTGAATTATTCGCCAATTGAAAAGTTGTGTTTGGTGCTAGTCTTCTCAATTCAAAAGTTGAAGCACTACTTTCAAGCTCATGTTGTCCGTCTTGTTTCTAAAGCAAACCCCATCAAGTTTGTGATGTCAAAACCTGTTCTTAGTGATCGACTAGCGAGATGGTACCTCCAATTTCAACAATTCGAGATTTTGTACATCCCTCAAAAGGTTGTAAAAGGACAAGCATTGGCAGATCATCTGATACCTGATGATTGGGAGCTAACTGATGAACTACCTGATGATTGGGAGCTAACTGATGAACTACCTGATGAGGACGCAATGGTCGTTGAAGTTCAACCTCCATGGAAGATGTACTTTGATGGTGCTGCACATCATGGGGGAGCCGGGGCTGCGTAGTATTTGTCACTCCCCAAGGTGAAGTCTTGCCCTACTCCTTCACCTTGACACAACTCTGTTCCAACAATGTTGCTGAATATCAAGCATTAATACTTGGGCTTGAAATGGCCGTTGATATGAAGCAATTGCAATTGCAAGTCTTTGGTGACTCCCAATTAGTGGTCAATCAGCTTTTGGGTAGTTACAAGGTCAAAAAGCCTGAACTACGCCCATATCATGATTACGCTAAAAAGTTGATGGGGTGGCTCGGTGATGTGACTATTCAGCATGTGCCAAGGAAAGAAAATAAGAAGGCTGATGCTTTAGCTGCTCTAGCTTCATCATTAGCCCTGCCTGACCAAGCGCAAGTTACCATCTGCCAAAAATGGGTAGTACCGCCGCCAGATGAGGCTGAAGGTGAAGAAAACGAACTCAAGCATCTTGTTGCTATTTCTGAAGTTGAGAAAGAAGAATGGCGACAACCCATTATCGACTACTTATGCTATGGGATACTTCCAGAAAATCCGAGGAGAAGGACTGAAATCCGTCGTCGTGCACCTCGCTTCCTTTACTAAAAGGATACTCTATATAGAAGGTTGTTCAAGGGAGTACTCTTGCGATGCCTAGGATAAGAAGAAGCTCTCCAAGCTTTATAAGAGGCACATTCTGGGGTATGTGGGTCACACCAGTCTGGACGAAAGCTCCACTTCCATATAAAGAGGATGGGATATTATTAGCCAACGATGGTAAAAGATTGCTTGGACTATGCTCGAAGATGCAAGGCTTGTCAATTCCATGCGAATTTTATTCATCAACCTCCTGAAGTGTTGCACTCGACTGTTGCATCCTAGCCATTTGACGCTTGGGGATTGGATGTTGTTAGACCACTGCCAAAGTCCTCTGGTGGGCACATATACATCTTGGTTGCAACTGACTACTTCTCAAAATGGGCTGAAGTTGTTGCTCTTAAGGAAGTAAAGAAGGAAAATGTTGCAAGTTTCATCCGAGTAAACATTATTTATCACTTTGGCATTCCTCGTTACATAATAACGGATAATGGAAAGCCATTCGATAATAGGTTTATGAACAAGATTTGTGATCTCTTTGGCTTCAAGCAATGTAACTCTTCGATGTACAATGTCGCCGCCAATGGTCTAGCTGAGGTATTCAACAAGACTCTATGCAACTTGTTAAAGAAAGTCGTCCCCAAATCCAAACGAGATTGGAATGACCGTATGGAAGAAGCTCTATGGGCATATAGGACGACTCATCACACGCCAACACAAGCGACTCCTTATTCACTCGTTTATGGAGTCGAAACCATCTTTCCACTTGAGCGTCAAATACCTTCGTTACGACTGGCTATTCAAAAAGGGATCACTGATGAAGAAAATGCTCGACTTCGATTAGCAGAGTTGGAAGCTCTTGATGAAAAGAGATTGGAAGCTCAATAGAGTCTTGAATGTTATCAAGCTCGATTATCTCGCGCCTTCAATAAAAGAGTTCGCCCAAGATCCTTTCAAGTAGGGATCAAGTCCTTTCCGTACGAAGACCCATAACTACTTCCCATAAACCTGTAGGGAAGTTCACTTCAAAATGGGATGGGCCATATGTCGTACAAGAAGCTTACCCAAGTGGGGCTTACAAGCTAGTTGATGTAGATGGTATGAGGATCGGCCCTATCAATGGCAAGTTTTTGAAGAAGTATTATCCTTGAAGTTACAACGCTCCTTGACGCATGAGCCTAAACTATATGTTGCTACACTACTGGCCCGCAAGAGTATAAACTATGTACGGCCCAAAAAAAAGTCCGCTAGGTTGAAAATTTCGAAAGAGGCGGCCTAGGCAAAAGTTAGGATGTAAAAAAAATCTACCTAGTCAGAACTACGGTATGACTTGATCCTCTTCACCGAGGTACGTAGGCACCTTAGAGTTTCATTCTAAGTTCAGTCGCATAAGTTCAAAAGATACATATTGCCCCAATTGTTGTTCGAATGAAGTATGAAGGAATGTAAGATCAAGCTGAAATGTCATCCTCATACTGAACTTTGACCTCATTTGATTTAAAGGGGGCAACCCTCCATGGTAAATTGATATCTTCGATGGGCCGATTTTAGGAGGTGTTAAGTATTTGCATTGAAGTCTAGGGATTCCCTATGTCTTCAGGTTCGCCAAACCTCCAAATCTCAAAGTTGAAGTCTTCAAGTCCGTCAGTCTTCAAATTCGCCGATCTTCAAGTTGAAATATTTAGGCCCTCCAAGTCTCAAAGTTGAAGCCTTCAAGTTCGTCGGTCTTCAAGTTTCATTCTTCAAATTCGTCGGTCTTAAAGTTGAATTGTTTAAGCCCTCCGAATCTTTGAGTTGAAGTCTGCAAAGTCCGCCAAATCTTCAAAGTTATCCAAGTGTTCAAGTCGATGTCGTCTTCGAGTTGAAGCTTTATAACTTTCCAATCTTAAGGTGGACATATAAGTCCCTTTGCATCTTAAGTTGACCTCTTCGCGGGTTTGTCCTTAAAAGGAACTATAACTTCCCAATCTTAAGGTGGACATATGAGTCCCTTTGCACCTTAAGTTGACCTCTTCGCGGGTTTGTCCTTAAAAGGAACTATAACTTCTCAATCTTAAAGTGGACATATGAGTCCCTTTGCACCTTAAGTTGGCCTCTTCGCGGGTTTGTCCTTAAAAAGGAACTATAACTTTTCAATCTTAAGGTGTACATATGAGCCATTTTGCACCTTAAGTTGGTCTCGCCGATAGTCGGACCACATTGAGAGTAATCTCTCCGGTAGTCGGGCCATTTTGAGAGTAATCTCTCCGGTAGTCGGTCCACATCGAGAGTAATCTCTCTGGTAGTCGGGCCATTTTGAGCGTAATCTCTCCGGTAGTCGGGCCATTTTGAGAGTAATCTCTCCGGTAGTCGGGCCACATTGAGAGTAATCTCTCCGGTAGTCGAGCCATATTGAGAGTAATCTATTCGATAGTTGGGCCATTTTGAGAGTAATCTCTCCGGTAGTCAGGCCACATTGAGAGTAATCTCTCTGGTAGTCGGGCCATTTTGAGAGTAATCTCTCCGGTAGTCGGGCCATTTTGAGAGTAATCTCTCCGGTAGTCGGGCCTTGAGAGTAATCTCTCCGGTAGTCGGGCCATTTTGAGAGTAATCTCTCTGATAGTCGGGCCACATTGAGAGTAATCTCTCCGGTAGTCGGGCCATGAAAGTAATCCCTCCGATATTTAGGCAAGGATGAATACTCATCCCCTCACACCCCAAAATTGTCTCCTTCATGCGTGAATCATCTTGTTGAACAAGAACAAATCCTTCTCGTTTGACCTACAAAAAAAAAAGAAAAAAAAGGCGACAAAACAAGAAAAGCACAAAAAAGAAGAAGAAATTACATTCGCGTCAAAGCTTTTGAGTCCACAAAATTAGACTCAATTAGCTTGTAAAAGCTACAAATTGATGCTTAATAAATACGAGCATCGGGTTTATATAGAGTTGGCAAAGCGGCTGTCGAAATCATATTTTCGATGTGGGATTGTTGTCACAATTGTTCTCCTATAAGGACTCGGTTGGCTAAGGGCGGCACGACAGAAGTCTCCTATTTCAATTCGAGTTTGATGGAAGAAATTTGTCCCAAAAAATAGAGTGCGGAACCAAAATATTGTTAATTTTTACTAAAAATACTAAAATAAGTGTAAAAAAAAAGTTACCAAAGTATATATAACGCCACTAATAGTGGCGCTATACAGTAACGTTAACTGTACCGTTACTGTATAGCGCCACTATTAGTGGCGTTATACTGACAAACTTACATAGCGCCATTAATAGTGGCGCTATATGTCTTATACCTGAAGACATAGCGCCATTAATAGTGGCGCTATACCCCTTAATACAAATCCCCCATCTTCTTCTTCTTCGTTCCATCTCCGTCTTCCATCTCCCTCTTTTCACTTCTGGTCCCCCCCCCCCCCCCCACACACACACCACCGATCTGCCCTAATTTTTTTTAAAAAAAATTTTTTTTGGGTCCCCCGTCATATAAAAGTTTAATATTTGTGGTCCCACTGTCGAGTAGAGCTTCGTGTTATTGGGGATTCACTCTTCCGGAGTCAAAATTTCGATCTATCTACATTTCGAAAATTCTAAATCGAGGTATTTCGATTTATTTTAAGTTGAAACTTTTATAACAATGCATATTACTTGATTTGTATGTGTTCTATTTCGGTTTGTGTTTATTTTTTCCGAAACTAGCATGTTAAATTTTATCCGGATTTAATTTTAGTGTTGTATAAAAATATGTAAATTAGTCTAAAAATGTGTTTGTTAATATCCTCATGTATATTTATGTGTTTTTATGCCGTTTAGTTTAGATTATTTTTTAGCGTAGTAAAATGTATACTTTATTAGCGTAGTAAAACGTAGACCTTTTTAGCGTAGTAAAACGTAGACCCCTTTAGCGTAGTAAAATGTAGAGCCTTGTAGCGTAGTATTGTGTAGTAATTGTTTAATTATATTATATTCTAGCACGAAACCCATATATATCTAGCACGAAACCCATAATTATAATATATATATTATTTTTACAATTTAGTTATTAAATAAATATGAATAAAAATTATTAAAAAAACATAAAATTATTAATGATAGTTTGGTACCACTGAGCTTCAGAAAATCTAGCACGAAACCCATAATTATAAAAATTATATATATATATATATAATTTTTACAATTAAGTTATTAAAAAATATGAATAAAAATTATTAAAAAACATAAAATTATTAATGATAGTTTGGTACCACTGGAATTATTAATGATAGTTTGGTGCCACTTGGGCCTCAAAAAATCTAGCACGAAACCCAAACCCATAATTATAATATATATATTATTTTTACAATTTAGTTATTAAATAAATATGAATAAAAATTATTAAAAAAACATAAAATTATTAATGATAGTTTGGTACCACTGAGCTTCAGAAAATCTAGCACGAAACCCATAATTATAAAAATTATATATATATATATAATTGTTACAATTAAGTTATTAAAAAATATGAATTTAAATTATTAAAAAAACATAAGATTATTAATGATAGTTTTGTACCACTGGGCACGAAACCCATAAGTTTATATATAATTTTATACAATTAAGTTGTTAAAAAATATGAATTTAAATTATAAAAAACACACATAAATTTTAATGATAGTTATTAAAAATTATGAATTTTCAGTTGACGACATGGATGCACCTATACATCCCGGCCCTCGGACGTCGGAGCTACTACCCCTACAGCCCCAGCATAGATCCGAGCATATATGGGGGGAGAGTTGCTTACGCAGACTTTTCGGGGGAGGAGAGTGGATTTATTGTGGGAGTTTTTGACTCCTCCCCGCGTTCTACATCCCCGTGTGGTCCATCACCTGGAGGAAATGGGATTATATAGGATCATTAGCATTGGCCGGATACAGCTCGACTATGCTTTGATCACGGCGTTGATTGAGCGGTGGCGACCGGAGACGCACACTTTCCATCTGCCCATCGGCGAAGCCACCATCACACTCCAGGACGTCGAGATTTTATATGGCCTGTCCACCGATGGCTTGCCAGTTTTACTGCCTGGGAACATGAGATATTTTAACCGGGCTGCATATATGGATATGCTGCACAGGCTCACGGGCTTCAGGTCCGAGGACCCATATGTAGCAATTGGGAGTAGTCGTATACAGTTGGTCCCCATTAGAGACCACTTGGTGCAGATCCACGATACTATCACCGACGACTCAGCGGAGGTGGATGTGGAGCAATATACGAGGCTGTTGTTGCTCCTTCTATTTGGGGGGTCTTGTTCCCGAACACTTCGGGGAACCTAGTGAGCCTTCGTTTTCTGCATCATATTGCGGACTTTGATGATACAGTCAGCTACAGCTGGGGTGGTGCTGTCCTATCTTTTTTGTACAGGCAGATGTGTCGGGCATCCATGGGCACACAGAGAGACGTTTGTGGCTTTCTGCCACTTCTACAGGTGACAACTTATTCAAATAATTTGTCGTTTAGTTCCAATTCTACCTAGTTAGAGTTAATCTTTACGTCAACTTTCTGTTTTAGGTTTGGGTGTGGGAGCGATTTCTGCAACTTCGGCCACCTCTACCACAACTACCGGCTAATGTACATATTCCTGATCTCCCTCTAGCTTGTAGGTGGGTATTGCGTCGTAGACTTGCACGAGAGTATCATGGCCATCATAATCTCCCCTTCTGTAGGGATGTGTTGGATTTTCTGGAGGATGCACAGGTGAATATCTAACTAAACTTACCAATTAATTTTTAACTAGGTGTTGCGCAAACTAACGGTTTGTGTTAATATTTGATAGTTCATCTGGACGTCGTACAGCGAAGAGCTGATAGGTACCCTGCCAGCGTATTGCACGCACGGTCGCCATATTTGGAGGGCTTCCGTCCCTCTCACGTGCCTCGATATTGTTGAGCATCATGCCTCAGAGCGAGTATTTCGTCAGTTTGGATTTCCGCAGTCTATACCGACTCAGCCTGCATGAGTCCCTTTACATTATGAGAGGGATGATAGGATGAGAGTGGACGACACATTTATTGAGTGGCTGACAGCGCAGTTGGGTATTTGGGACAGCCGAGGGGACTTGACCCCAGCTCCGCAACACTTTCCTATCGAAGTTTATATGGCATGGTACCGCACTGTTTCCCGACTTTTTATCGGGAACCCAGTTCATCAGGTAGATGGTCGATACGTCTCATACGCCGGGAGACATGAGGCTCTGGTATGTTTTCTGTTATTATCAATTACTTTAATAGTAATTTCTAGTCAAATACATAGTTTATATTAAAAACTTTTTTGCAGGCGATTGGATTGCATACCGTATATCATATGGGGCAGCAGATGCAGAGTTATGTCCACGACCCTGTGATCATGCAGGACTATAGTCGTCGCATAATGGATGTGGCTGCCCAGACACTGCAGCGAGGCCGATCGGATCAGCGTTTGGCACACCAGCCAGATTATGTTGACCCAGCCACATACCAGCGAGGTCGTGGTATGCCACGGGGTGGTGGCCGACGAGCTGCTGCTGCTCCTCGACGACCTGCCGGTGTTGGACGACGCGGTCGTGGGCGGAGAGGAGGTCCCCAGCAAGGGGGCTTTGAGGCTCCTGCTGATGATGTTGCTACCGATATGGGAGGTGTCATGCATGAGACCGACATGCCGTCTTACAGCCTTGGCATTTATGACACTCCAGGGACGTCGCAGGTGACCCCATCGGGTCAATTCTTGATCATGGGCTCGGATTTTCAAGGAGTGGAGTTGGGTAAATATTTCCCTGGCCCTTCTACCACTGATGAGTCTCGACCGATCCGAGATTTTGATAGTGGGCACCGACTGAGTTATGGCAGCTCATCACATGCGCAGGTATGAGTTTATTAGTATTAATTTTATTACTGTTTTTACTATAATTTATTTATTTTGTTTTAACTTTATTAATTTACTTTTTTAGGCTTCATGCGATGCTGCGACAGATGACTACATTCAGGATCCAGACACGATTATGGTAAGACAATATAAATTTTTGTGAATTGTTATGTAGTTTTCTATACTAAGTTTGATATTATTATGTAGCCTTCTACTGGACCTGACAGCACCACCGATACATGTCATCCTGTGTCGCATCCGGCCATAAGGAGACGACTTGATGATGATGATCCTGATAGCGTACCCGGGCGGCAGGGGATGCGGCTCAGGCCGACGGCTACTTTGAGACACACCGAATGCGGGACACATTGATTCGGTCTTCCATATTTTTATTTTTTTGGTGTAAATAATATTTTTTTGTACATTAACAACAATATTTAGTCGAATATGACAGTTACTTTTTTTTAGTTCAAATTTCGTTTTATAGTTTTTGGTATAGTAACACAACAACTTAAACTTAACTTCCACTTAAATTAAAATAAAATTAAGTACAACAACCAAGGAAAACATTAGTACAACACAAACACAAACATAACAGGCCAACATAATAAAAAGACATGACATATGAAAATGACACTAAACACATACACGTATATGTTCCATCCTCAGTTGTCATTTATTCTTCGCTCCAACCACTTAAATCGTTCTTCCATTTGTTCTTTTTCTTCTTCTAACTCTTTCACTCTCGCCTTCACCTCCGCAAGTTCCCGTTTATATTTTTCGTTGCGTTCCTTGTGTGCTTCACAATTCCATTCAGCTCTCCATTTTTTATCTTCCACCTCCTTTAGTTTCTCCCTCATATCTGTAATAATTCTATCTGCCTCCTTTTGTATTCTATGCTGGTATAACAACATATTATGAAATTCCTGTAATCTATCCCTGTAGCTTTCCTGATAACATGGTTCCTCAAGCCCATTCATCAAATTCACAAGTAGGTTCGTCGGGTTGCTTGTACAACTTGTTCATACAGCACCAATAGCGGCGTCCAACGTTAGCACCTTCCCACCCACAATCCATCATGCATGGTTTTCCACATAAGCAAATTGGTGGACGACCAGGTTGAGCCATTTGTGAACTATTTGCTTATAATAAAAACCTTACTTACTTTTAATGAAATATTTCTTGGGGGAAATTTTTAGCACACAAAATAACTACAATGACCCCATTATTTATAGGCTAAACAATACACATATAACGCCATATCTAATGGCGCTATATTAGATAGCGCCATATCTAATGGCGCTATATTAGATAGAGCCATATCTAATGGCGCCATATCATGATGTTGACGAGACGACTTTATGTCAGCCGGTCACACATATCTAATGGCGCCATATCATGATGTTTTCAGCTTTTTCAGTTCGACAAAACAAGACACACATAGCGCCATATGTATAATTTGTGTATTAAATATCGTGATAGCGACAAGACAACACACATAATAAATATACCGATAATTATATTAAATTATTATTTAAATAGCTAAAAAGGGAAAGTACAAATCATAATTAACAAACAAGAAAATATTATTTCATAAATACTTAAATCGTATACATAACAACTAATTATTACAACATGAACTCATGGGTAGTTAGGTACAATAGAAGAACACCCGCCCTGAGCTTGATTATTGTTGCCACCCAAAGGACATTTTCTACGGGCGTGGCCTATTTGCGAGCATATACCACATTTGCGTGCATATACGATATCACTAACATCCATTTGGTTCCGTATACGCATTCTCTTCTATACCTGTCTTTTATGCAAATAGGACTTGTTGCACACCATTTTAAATGGTTCTGGGGGCCAGTAATGCTCAGAACCCACTGGTTGCAGCTGACCACTATATGTGTTTACGTATTTGGAAACACTATATTGTTGATCAATATAGTTGGTCTCCGCATAACCAACACGTTGAAAACACTTGATGGCATGTGAACAAGGCATGTGGTAGATTGACCATTTCCCACATGAGCATAACCTTGTGGATTCATTTACAGTATGTACATTATTACCCCGATTATTATGGATAGCGGTGCGAACTTCAAAAATACCTCGTTCGTTATCATATTGCAAAAAGGAATGTCAATGTGCTCGCCGTCTGTATTTCTCTAATCTCTTCATAGGCACTGGCATAAATTCAACACCCCTTTCCATCAATTCCGTTGCAGCTGCAGACCGTTGTACAAACCTCTCCGCCATCTGCTTGAACGACATACGCACCATGGCTGTGACGGGCAATCCTCTTGCCGACTTTAATAACCCGTTGAAGGATTCTGACACGTTTGTAGTAAGAATTCCCCAGCGTCTGCCACCATCTGCATGCAACGTCCACTTTTCAGGATCATGTCGCATTAACCAACGATATGCTGCATCGTCTTCTTGCCTGATAGAATCCATATGCCTCCGGAATTTATGTTGTTGGTGGTCTGTTGCTGCCATCCACATCAAATCATGTAGATCTTTTTTGGGATGTGCCTTCTTGAAATTGGCCTTAAAGTGCCTCACACAGTAACGGTGGTATGCATAAGGTTCTTGCCAGGCAGGAAGGTTCTCCACAGAACTTAATATACCCCCGTGCCGATCAGATATTAGACAAATACCTGAACGATGTTTGACAACGTGCTCTTTCAAGTGGTTCAAAAACATTGTCCACGTCTCAGTGCTTTCATTTGCACAAATAGCAAAGGCTAGAGGAAATATTTGTCCATTTGCATCCACAGCCACGACTATCAATAGCTTGATATCGTACTTTCCATAGACATGAGTTCCGTCTATGGATATTACGGGCCGGCAATACGGAAAACCATCAATTGCTGGCTTAAACGCCCAAAACACGTAATTGAATATATATTCTGGTTTACCCGGACTCCGCTCAAGCTTCCATTCAATAACTGTTCCGGGGTTAAAGTGCTGCAGTGCAGCCATATAGCTAGGCAGATCTGCAAATGACTTATCCCAGTTACCATAGACTATTTCAAACGCTCTTTTGCGCCCAAGATATGCCTTTCTTTTAGTAATTGTGTGGCCATATTCCTGGTAGACTGCTGTAATGCACTCTTTGATTTTATACCTTATGGACGCTTCGATGTGTGGAATAAGTACAAGAGATATCAAGTCAATATCCAAGTTGAAGTGATTCCCGTTGAAAGTGTCCATTTCGCATGTGTGGGTGGGAATGTATTTACCCACTTTCCACATACCTGTTTTCTTCTTCGACGCACGCAACATCCAATTACATGGCCAAAACCACCTGCGGCAAATAGCCTTGTATACCGTCGGACTTGACTCCGATACCTGCATCTCACGACACTCTTTAACATTGTGCATTTTACAAGCCCTGCTTACGCGTGCTTTATCAGGAAAAAGCATCCCCTTTGCAAGCACCGTTGGTCTAGACTCATCCCACATTGCTGTCCGGATTTCATCAAAATCCCGTGTGAGAGCTTCCACATCCGGCACGGCTGGCAAGTTATCAATATAAGGAATCTCCCTTGAATGAAACGACACTTCAGACTCGTTCACTTTTCGTCTATGGGGGGCTCTCTTCAAATCCGGTCCTTCCTCCTCGTCCTCTTCATCACCATCCTCACGAGCAAATGGTGTCTCGTCTCCCGATTCATCGGCATTGTTATCGTAATCGCTGTTCTCTTCCTCACTCTGTTCATCTGCCAGATCCTGATGTAATACGTCGTTTTCGGGCAATTGAGTGAGTACGGGTAGTTCAACTTGCTCGTTTTCACTGCACATTTCAACAAAAATATAAGCTGCTAAATTAATAAATACTTTATATATGGCTGTAGCTTTTCACTTACAAGTTGTAATGTGATGACATTCCATGATGGACGTTTTCAGTTTGGTGATGACTACCGGATGGGTCACTTGTAAAATTCATATCCGGCCGGTACCCCCTATTAAATAAATGAGCGTTAAAATTTATTCAATACGCAAAAATATACATATTAACACAAATGAAAATTGAAGTTTACCACTCTTCTTGTGAATTATGGAAAGCAGGGTATAAATTATTTTCTCGATGCTCATTCGCCGACGGTGATAAATTTAAATCAAGAAAAATTCTTTCATCTGGAATATGTCCGGCAAAAACTGATCCAGAATAACCACCCGATGACTGGGGGTTATCTCTACTACGCACAACCTTATTTTTTGGAACGTCTTCGACCTTCACGTACATCTCCAACATTGTGATTACAAGAAATTCCCGGCATTCGTCCGGAGTCCTCAAGAAATCACTCAAAGTGTCATCATCGTCGATGTTAAACTCTGAGTAAAAAGCAACCCCTTGCGGCGTAACGGAATACAGATATCTTCCGGTTACTTTGAGTATCACTGAACGTTTTCTCACACTCATTTTTTTGCATAACAACGATATCAATGTTTCGTACTCAATTGAAAGTGGCAATTTAACATTACACTTAGCAGGTAAACTGTAGCCCACAGAGTTATTCTCCATCACAACCTCACCCCCCCCCCCCCCAATATAATGATACTCTTATTCTACGTTCTTCAGACATAATGAAAAAATGCTGGAGAATTTAACAACAATAGAAACCAACAAGAGTTAAAAAAATTTTTTGAATGAAGTTGGGGCGATTCTACGATGTTTATATAGAAAATGGCTAGCCGGGTAATTTTTTTTTTGTATATAGCGCCACAAAAAGTGGCTTTATACACATTTAAATTATTGAACCCAGACATTATTGGTGGGGTCAGGGTATAAGGCATATAGCGCCACTATTAATGGCGCTATGTAAGTTTGTCAGTATAACGCCACTAATAGTGGCGCTATATAGTAACGGTACAGTTAACATTACTGTATAGCGCCACTATTAGTGGCGTTATATATACTTTGGTAACTTTTTTTTTACACTTATTTTAGTATTTTTAGTAAAAAATAACAATATTTTGGTTCCGCACTCCCAAAAAATATCTGATTCGGCGGACTTGAATCCATTGGATAAAGCCGATGATGTTACTGCATATTAAATGAAAGATGGTTGTGATTTGAATTACGTAATTCATGCAACGTTACATATTAACTGAATTGGGATTGTTTGAAGTGTACCTGGGAGAGCTAACATATTTTGGAGTCTTTTAAAACTGGAAAATCATGCAATAGCTTTTATATATTGTGTGATTAGTCACAGAACAATAAATTTGAAATTTAAAGTTCAATGACTTTAACATTTCATGTGATCAAATGTACAAACACAAACATTTCAAGCCTAGCCTTCAAAAGTTTAAAGACTTTGACAAGTCTTGAAGTAGGGGCATTTGTAGGCTTATAAATTTTATTAAAACTAAATCCATAAAATAATTTGGATTATATTTAAAATTCAAGATATATTGGTCCAAATAAATATATGTGCTAATATAATTGAATTAATTACATAAGTCCAATATATATGGATTAAATAAATAAGTCTTAATCTATTGGGCTAAAGTGATGAGCCCACTTCATTAGGCCCAAAATGTCATCTTCCTAGAAGCCCAGTTTGTGTCAAATGACGTGGCGTGCCAAGTCAAACGGAAGAGCCAATAGGATCATGCCACATGTCAAAATGACAAGGCATGCCAAGTCACACTAAAAGGCCAATGAAATCGTGCCACGTGTGCAAGTGACATGTTCTGGCCAATCAAATGCAGTCATGTCACACTTCGATTTGATTGGTTGGAAAGAGTTTGTTCTTATCATGACTCCTCCCTTCCACAACTATAAATAGAGGTCTTCATAACTCAGAAAGACACCAGAAATTATAACAAGAAGCAAGAAAGAGCTCGTGGATCAAACGCTGCAAATTCCTCCCCAAGTTTCAGGCTTCAAGTTCAAGTTCAAGAACAAAGAACAAATCAAGTTCAAGTTCAAACAATCAAGCTCAAGCTCAAAAACAAGATCATCGTTCGAGGAAACAAATATATATTCAAGATCAAGCTCAAAGATCCTTGAATTTATTTACTATTGAAAGAAAGAATCAGAGGATTCATAGAGATTGTAACACTCAAATATTCGAAATAAAATACTACGATTGTTACGATATTTTCTGGTCTTTGATTTTATTTTCTCGAACCAAATTTATTGTCTACAATATGTTTATCGTGATGGTCAGAAATCTGGCCAACTCACAAATACTGACCGATAACTAATTTTTTTTAGAATTCTTCAAAATTGTAGGGCCGTATTATTTTCCTAGAACTTTTTTTAACAGGTCAAACAATAAACAGCGATTTTAAAAAGTTCAGCTAATTTCTTGATTATAATGTATGTAAATATTGTAAATACCTCCGTGGTCAGAAAAATCTTTCAATCAATTTTTTATGGTAGAAAGATCTGCATTCCTTATTAAAGATAGTGAGAAAGTCCCAACGACCACGTCAGTCATGCGTGGCACCAAATCAGTACCTAGTCGACTATCGTACCCAGAATCATTCCTTGGTTTCTCCTTCCTTTTCAGAGCAAAACAAAAGCATGGAAATAAATAAGGAGGGGGAATATTTAATTAAGCAGTAGATTTTTTTTTTTTTAGCTTTTTTTATACATAAAGCCAATATTCACATCATTATCATTATCATGATAGCATGAGAGCTCCATCATTATACATATATGTTGTATACATGCATAGGGTATAGGGTGGGCTGCTGTGGCTGCAGCTGCTTTTGTGAAAGGGGAAACGTCAGACAAATAATACACTACTTTTTATAGAGTTTGGTATATGGGCTATTGATTTTCCTTTTCCTCTGCTTTCACAGGTTATGCCGTTTCAGCCCCAGGTAAAAAAAATTATTTTTTCGTGTTTTTCTTTATTTTTATGTGATTTTGGTATCTGGGTATGGATTTTCTTGTTGTATTTCGATGGAGAATTGAGTTCCTGATCAGATTTGATAAGAAATTGTTTTCTTAATGAGGCTGTAAAGTTTAAAGTTTGATTCTTTTTAGCTTTGGGATTATGATATTGTTCTTTTGGGTATGAGTTGTAATCCTAATTTTGGGATTTATTCTTGTTTTGTTGTATGCCTATTGTGTTGGAATCTTTATGTTTATTGGAACTATTGCTAAAACTATTCTTATAAGGTTTTGGTTATTCTTGGTAAATTTTATGGAAGGTTAGATATAATTGTTTTTTGTGTGGCTATTCTGTGATGAACCTATGGAATCATGGTGGTGACTTAGGCTTTGGGGTGTGAAGTTGAGTTCTGGTGTTTTTAGGATAAATGTATCTTATTGAAGTTAATGGTTCTGTTGAGGCTTGGAAAAGCTAGTACTCTGTTCTGAAGAACCTTGATTGTACTTCTACTGCTGTATTGTTTTTTCTGAGGTTCTAACTAAGGGTACAATTAAGTTCTTTGAATTTCGCTATTGTTTAAATGAGTAATATTTTAATTGTAACTAAGATTGTATCTTTTTACTCATATGATCTTGTACCACAATGCAATGAGAGGATTATATGTGCTTTTAGTGATTGTTCATTGAACATAATGTGCTTTGAGGCTTTGAGCTACAAATATGACATAAGTTTGCTGTATAATTCTCAATCCAACTATTTAGTGTTTGTTCTTACTGCTTGATTGCAAGATGACATTTGTGATAGTCACAAATACTATTTTGAAGGCTGGTATATAAATAGATTTATAGGAAGGTTTTACCTGCAACTGCCTAATTATATCTTAATCTTGAACAACAATGATTGAGCTGATCTTAATGCCACTAATCCTGTTTAGTGCTTATCTAGGTGAGGATGTTGACTGGGATCCTTGATTAGAATGCTTGCAAGTTAATGTAATTTCATTGCTTAAGTCTTAACTTGTTAAATTGTAGCTCTGCCATTGTCTATCTCAAGCTTAGTTGGCTTCTCTGGGTATTTTTCTTTTGTTTAGTATTGTGCTGTGACATACTAACTCGTCTTCCCTGGTTGTTTTTTTCAGGATCCAGTAAACTTCAATTCCAAGAGAATAGTATTGTTTAGGACATGGAGCAAGTGTGCCTTTTCTCTGAATGCTTTGGGTATCGAGCTTTTTCATTTCAGGAAGTTCTTGATTGGCGATTCCTCATCCGTAGAAATTTCCTTCTTGTTTCCTTTGTCAATTGCACATAGTGAACAGCTCCTCTTGACTGTTCAGTACAGGAGGCAATTTGCAATTTCCATATAAGCTAGTGTGTTGGATGTTTAATGCAATTCCTCTAGTAAGCAGCACACCTTATGATGTCAGTTGTGAATGTACTGTTAACTACCTCGTGCAAGTTTATTTTTTCTAGCGCATTGCCGATACGACACCCATTCAAGACCCTTTGGAAACCATCCTCTGAGGTATTGCTGTGGGTTGAATGTTACTTTGTTATAGTGCTCATAATTTCTAATAGCCTTACATCATTTTTGCTGTCTCTGTCCATTACAGCGCTAAATCAGCAGATGCATGTATGCATAGTTGGAGTTAGTTAGCTTTTTGTACACTTGCTTCGGGTTTGGTAGTTTCTAGAGACCTGTCTTCACGATTCAGTTGACTGAAGACTTGGTATCAGGCTAAAGTGTATTGGAGGCAAGGAGCTAATGTGCTGTTGAGAAAGAAGTTTCAATCATCTCTTGAGCGTGTGATCGGCCTGTTGAATTTAGCTGTTTGAGTCTCGGTTAGCTTTGAAGTGGTATCAAGATGCATTGCAGCACTTGTCTTTGCTTGCTTTCTCTCCCCTGTTACGGTTTTGGATCTTTTAATGCCTTATATCTTACAAATAAGGCTGTGAAGCCCATTCGTCCTATCATTGCTGGTTCTACCCTCATCAGTTTTTCAGAAGGAAACTAAGGGGGATTTTGCTGAATCAGTCAGGCCACTAGTTCCTTTTAGTATTTTCTTTTCCAGTCATTCCGAGACCGAAAAAATTTCACTTAGTTTATGTGCTTGTTATCTCTCCGCCTTCAATAAATAAAGTGTCTTACGTGCTATTGAAGCTGCAAAAATGGAAAGGTGCTGGTCTCGTTCCCCTTATTGTTATTGATTTCTTTTTTCTGTATGCTCGTCTAATTCGTCTTAATGGTGCAGGTACAAGATAATTAACGAAGTTGGTAATGGCACATTTGGAAATGTTTGGCGTGCACTTAATAAACAGACTGGTGAAGTGGTAGGTGTAGATGTGCAAGGATCAACAAAGAACCTACTGATGTTGCTGTACTTTTGAAGTCCTTTTAATTCTATTCATTTGTCTAACACAGGTTGCAATAAAAAAGATGAAGAAGAAGTACTATTCATGGGAAGAATGCATAAACTTGAGAGAGGTCAAGGTTAGATGATTTCCTTCCTTTGGGCCATATTTGGTCTTTCCTTTGCTGAGGGTTCAATAGCCATAAATCCTTTTGCAGTCTTTGAGAAAAATGAACCATCCAAATATTGTGAAGCTCAAGGAAGTGGTTAGGGAGAATGACATTTTGTACTTTGTGTTTGAATACATGGTATGTGATGGTTTCCCTTTCCCTTTGTGACCAGTCAATTAATTGAGTATCTAATTCTGTATGAGTTTTTGTAGGAGTGCAATTTATATCAGCTTATGAAGGACAGAGCAAAGCTTTTCTCAGAATCCGAAGTAAGAAATTGGTGCTTCCAAGTATTTCAGGGTCTTGCTTATATTCATCGACGAGGATATTTTCATCGTGACCTTAAGCCAGGTGTTTTACTTTCCCATTTTTTTGTCTGTAAATGCTCTGGGTGATGGTGAAGAGTTGACTTAACTGAAACTATCTTAGTGAATGACATGAGCTGTACTCTCTCTTGTTTTCCTTTAAGCGTCCTTGATCATGAAGATCTTGTATATGTATGGTGATGCAGTGACCCTGCTCCCTTCCTTTTTTTCTTTTTATTTTTTTTCTCATTATATCTTTAGTGATGCATTCACCATGTCTCTTGGAAAAATAAAAATACATATTAGTGTTTGTTACGAGATTTTAGTATTAAGGCACCAAGGAAAATTGGAAGAGCTAATACAATATTTTTGTGATATATGTGCATGCAATCATGAAAATCTGCATATTATAGCAGTTGAATATGTCTTTTTATGTTTATGGAGTTTATGACATCATAGTCCAATTGGACCAATTCCATTGTGATCTAACCCATTTTTACATATGATACTGATGGTTGTCCAGAGAACTTGTTGGCTTCGCAAGATATAATTAAAATTGCTGATTTTGGTCTTGCTCGGGAAATCAACTCTCAGCCTCCATTTACGGAATATGTATCAACACGTTGGTCAGTATGCCTGGTCTTCTGTACCTTCATTGGTCTAAAACGTTAGTTTTTTTCTTCTGATCTCTGTTATGTGAGACTGCAGGTATCGTGCTCCTGAAATTCTTCTCCAGTCACCAATCTATGGTCCTGCTGTTGGTAAGTAATACATACTATACAATATCCGTTTCAGCTATTTCTTTCTGGATGTATATTGATTGTCTTTCAACACTGCAGATATGTGGGCAATGGGTGCTATAATGGCTGAGTTGTTTAGTCTTCGTCCTCTATTTCCGGGTTCAAGGTATGCATCTGTGGTTATAATATTGATTTCTTTGTGACTTGCATAAAAATGTATATAGAAGAGAGGAGGGATTGGTGGATTGGAGACTGTCATTTGCAAATCATTGCCTTTCTGTGACTGTCTGCTGTACGCTCATCTTCTTTGGGTGCAGTGAAGCAGATGAGATATACAAAATATGCAGTGTTATAGGGACTCCATCCAAGAGGGAATGGGCGCAGGGACTTCAACTTGCTAGTGCTATCAACTACCAATTTCCACAGGTCCACGTTGCTCTCCCTTGCTATGAAGATATCTACTGTTTCTGGATTCTTTTAATGAATTATTGATTGATTCTTAGAGGATTTTCATATTAGCTGAGCTCCCCCCTCCCTCATCCTTTTGCCTTTGAATTCCAGTGTATCTTTTAAATCATTGTAGAGAGGGTCTTTTTAATCTTTTCCATTGAAAGAAACTATAACTATTCCTTGGCTCAACATAAAAAATGCTGTTGTTAGATTAACTAACGAATCCATCTCATTTGACATCTGATTTTGGGTTGACACCTGCTTCCTTGTTTTATCTGGCAGATTGCTGGTGTAGATCTTGCCTTGCTAATTCCATCTGCCAGTGAGGATGCTGTTAGTCTAATCACGGTAAGAAGGGTTTAAAAGCATTTATATCACTATTCTGAATTGATCGCTACATGGTCATATATGGACAAGAGCTCCTTTGTTTCTGAAGAAACAGAATGGTGTATCTGATAGGTTGGGTTTTTATCTTATTTGTATTCTGCTGCAGTCTCTTTGTTCATGGGATCCTTGTAAGAGGCCGCCAGCCGTCGATGCTCTTCAACATCCTTTCTTCCAGGTGGCAAATTCCTCAACTTTTTTTAACCTAATGTACATAAGTTGGTGTTTTGTGTCTCTATTAAACTATATAATATCATTTATGATGCGACAGAGTTGTTTTTATGTACCTCCATCACTACGCACCAAGACTGCTGTTGCTAAGACTCCTCCGGGTTTGTGCTGTCTTTAGTATTGACTTGAAAGAAACTTGGGTTTTATGCTGCTTTATGATGAACCTAATAGGACTTTTGGTTGCTGTAGCTGTCATGAGGGGTGCATTGGAGCAAAAGTACGACAAGTGGTCGTTTGGGTCGTCACCCAACCCCAAGCCCAGTAGCAACTTCTCCACCGTTAAGTCACAGGTGCCTGTTAACACAGGTAACATATAAGAATCTGAAGGATTTTACAGGGGTCCAACTAAGCCGAGGGGCTATCTTTGCACAAAATTTTTAATATTTTTCTTTCCTAAATTTAATTGTGAAAGAACCATCTTTTTTGCTATACACAAATTTTTTATTCATTCTGATACTTATACAATTGTAATTTCACACAGTGACTCATGTAACAGGCGTACAAAGGAGGTTGGATATGAATTATCAGGTATAGTTGCCTTGTAAACAACCTTTAGTTACTGTTTACATCTGCCAGATGAATGCTGTGCATGGACATAGGTATTCTACTTGAATCTAATCTATGCAACTAATGTTCAGGAACCAATGAGGAATGATAAATCCCTGAAAGACTCTGTTAATCAACAACCAAAATACCGACCTCCTGTAAGGAATGTCCCAAGTAAGTTCTATTCAACTTAATATTTTTTCACATGTCTCTTGGCTAGAACTCCCACCCTCTTCTAATTGTGGAACAAAATACTTTGGTTTTACTTGTACAATTGTGTCCCTCCCTAAAGCTTTTTATTTTTATTTTTTTTGGCTTGGCAGTGGTTGGTTCTGGAGTGACAACTCGTGCCATTTCGGATGCAGCTGAGAAGCTGGCGAACGTGAGCATTGGCTCTGGTAGAGGACCTACAAAGCAGCCAGTATTTAAGCCAATGAAGGCAGGAGGGTGGCATGGGCATCAGGACTTGTTCCATGGACGGTCTCAAGAGTTTCTTCCTGGAAGAAGCTATTCAAGGAAAGTTGCTGGATGAAGAATGTTATAAGCTTGAGTGTCGTATTCTGTTCAAGTGTTATTTAGCGATAGTAGTCTTTATGTACATGGCTCAGTTTGATGTTACTTTGGTGAGCCAGCAGTCTAGTGCTTTGCAAGTTTGTTTCATTTTGGAGATACTGTCACATCTACGTTCAAGATGTTGAATAAATGTGTTTGCTTGTTTTGGTGATACTATCATTTCTACATTCAAGTATTATTGAATAAATGTTTATGCGTATGAGATACTGATAGTGTAAAAGATTCTTGCTATCTGTGTATTTTATGTAATTTAAAATCTTGTAGCTGTTGTGCATAATGTAAAGTTAAAGTCGAACAAAGCACTTCCCAGAAACAAGTTTGATTAAACAATATTACTAGTCACAAAATACGTAGTAATTTTAATTTGGTTTCCTCAACTTTTTCATTAAGCCAAGCTAAAGATCAAACCAGAAGCATAAAAATGTAAAAGAAGCCAAAAGAATGAAACAATTAACAAAACGAAAACGTAGCTTACTAATAAAAACAAGACACTATGATCATCATCATTCATTATCCACTTGATGATCATGCCTACTTCGAACGCGGAAGCAAAATCTTGAATTGTTTCGATCCCAACGAAGCGCAATCACATCATCTTCTTTTAAATTCCTTCTCTTGACAAAGTAGGGGGTCCAGCTTTTGATGAGTTGAAAACTATCGGTTGCCCATTTCTTCAGCGTCAAAGAATACTCTGATTGTGTATCCAAATCCCAGACATTAACATCAGTTCCACATAACTTTTGGCAATCTGTAGCCTTTTGTTCATCCAAATAAGGTATAACGTAAGTCGTCACCTCTTGTCTCGGCAACAAAAGCCTTGAAGATCCATTCACATCACTCTTTGTCAACTTCTTAATTATCCAGTGCTCTTCCTCTACCGCCGCTGCTGCCGCAGGGGCCACCGGCCGTAAAAGTAAACGCCGTTTCTTGATAGGAACAAGTTTCCGATCTTCTCCTTTTCTTTTTAAAACAGGACCGATATTAGGTTGATGGAACAACCTTTTGGAGGCACAAGAATCTTGATTAATGATATTCGGGGAATTAGAATTGGAGGGCAGCGTCGAGGTTTCGGGTATTGTACCTGGTACAGAAAGACAGAGATCAGTTGAAGGCAGCGGCGATGATGTTGATGACGGAGGATAATTATTTACAAAGTGTTTCGAAGCAGTAGCTAGGTTTTCTGAAAATTCTGGAAAGAGAGACAATGTTCTGGGTTTAGAAGCAGCTTGGTTTTGTGGAAACAGAGACAAAGTGGGGAGTTTGGTGTCGTAGTGATTGTCGTCAAAGGTGGAGATGCATGAGAAATTACTAGCAGTAGTGGAATTTGTTGATGACGACTCATGAGGATAAGCATAATCAATTGGTTCTGCCTTTATAACACTGTTATCTGAAAATTGTGGAAACAGAGACAACGTTTTGATATCGTCCTGAATGGTGTTCATGGTCATGCACGAGAAAGTAGAATTGTAGGGAATGATAGCTTTGTTTTTATCATCACCCTCTTCCATGGCGCCGTAACAATAGCTGGTAATATGCAAAGCACAAAGCAGAATGAAGAATGGAGGCTCTGTCATTACCTTTTTATAGATTTTTATTATATTTCTCCCATAGAAACTCAAATTGGGATTAAGGTTTTCCCAGGTTTTTCTGTTTCATAGGCAATATCAGACTAACCCTTTTATTCCCAATCAGAATAGGAAATTGAAGGGACTCACCCCCATTTACCTTTCTTGATAACCTCTATTTTTGTGTTGTTATAATAATTTGAAATGCCGAGTGTTTAGTATATTGTGATCAAATTGTATAATAGGAATGTTTAGCTTCACTGAGAAATATGTAATAAATGCTGCTTCTATTATGGTGATATATATGAGAAAAATTAAACATATGAAATGCGTGTACAACTGTTACATATTTGCAATAAGATTATATTATAATTGAGAAATAAAATTGTGATAATGTCGGATGTTTCTAAATGCAATTTGATTTATAATTTGGGTATGTCTAATTATGAAAGTTACTAGCGGATAAATTTTTTTGATTTATAAAATCAGGAAAGTTTTAGACTACTAAAATTAGTGTTGTAAAACGCAAAGATGGTAACTTAATTAACTTTGTAATTTGAGAATTGAACATCCAAACATGATTTTAGTACTTTTCAATATGCTTAGTTTTCAACCTTATTTTAGTATTGTCAACGCATTCGCCATCTCTTGGCTAGGAACTGGGTGGTCTCTATTTGATCATATCTATGGGAGGCTAATTCAGTAGATGATGGTTTAGCCAAGAGCCTTGTTTGGAATGGCATGTACTTGTAGCTTCTTATATTTCTTCGCGTGTTCGGGAAAATATTGTTGAGGTTTCATTTTGTCGCTTGTTCTTTAGCTAGTTTTTGTTTGTTGATTTGTTTCTGTTTCGATAGAAAAAATATGCTTGCGAAATAATTAAACTAATATGCCTCCTAAAGTAATTTGATAATTATTGAACTTCTAAAATAATAATTATATTAATCATGTTACGACCCCAAAACCTAACACGTTGTGATGACGCCTATCGTGGTACTAGGCAAGCCAACATTTTTAAAATAATTTCAAAGTTTAACATAAATGAGTTAAGACATTTAAAATAACCGGAGTTTACATAGCAATGGGGTGAACCCCAAAACACAAGTGCAGAATACTAGCTCGACATCGGGGTGTCACTAAGTCATGAGCATCTAACAACCAGTCTAGAAACAAAGTCTACAACTGTCTGTGCCAAATGCCAATACAAGAGAGAAAAGATAATAAGAAAGGAGAGACAAGGACTGCGAACGCCGGCAGCTACCTCGTAAATCTCCGGTACTCGACCAAGCACGAGCTCAACAACCTCCGTGGCAAGACACACCTGGATCTGCACATAAAGTGCAGCGTGTAGCGTGAGTACAACCAACTCAGTAAGTAACAGAAACAAATAAGGAACTGAGAAGCAGTGACGAGCTATACAAGTACAGTTCAATTCAGTAAACTTCAGTAAAGAATAGACATGCTTTCAAATCCGGCAGTTTAAGTCAAATCAGTTTTATACAACTTCAAGTTCAAGTAAACCGGATACAAATATTCCAGAAATTTCACAACAATAACAGGCATCAACTAAGTACAACAACAAGTGAAAGCAAGTATAACCTCCCAAGGCAACAGTCACTCAACTCATCTCAACAGCTCAATCACTCAGCTCTCTGCCGTCAGTACTCACACTCAATAGGTACCTGCGCTCACTGGGGGTGTGCAGACTCCGGAGGGACTCCTACAACCCAAGTGCTATAATCCGCAGGAACAACCCACATGTTGCACAGACAACTCACGTGCTATAACATCATATCAAGATCCGCACGAACAACTCATGTGCTACAGTATCAAATCGAGATTTGCACGGACAACTCACGGGTTACATTATCAATACCTCACTCTCAAGCCTCGGCCTCACTCAGTCATCAACCTTCCTAGTCTCTCGGGCTCTTAGAAATCATATAAATCAGCCCAAACAAAGATAATAATATGTATCAACAAGTAACAAGAAGAGATGGAGGTATCATAAGCAATTAAAGTCATGACTGAGTACAAGACAACAAATAGTAGCTAAATCAACTAGTGTATGACCTCTGCGGGTCCCAACAGTGATATCATATGGCCTAAGCATGATTTCTAGCATGAATTGCAGTCAAATCTCCATGAAACAGAGGGAACATGTAGTTAATAGTAAGCTGTCCATCTTTATAGTCTCACGAGACGGACCAAGTCATAATCCCTTCAGTGCACACCCACACACCCGTCACCTAGCATGTGCGTTACCTCCAAAATAGTCACATGATACCAAACTCCAGGTTTTCATACCCTCAAGACTAGATTTATAACTGTTACTTACCTCAGTCCGAGTAAAACTCTACTCCAAAATGCCCTTGCCTCGTGAGTCAGCCTCCGAATATCCTGAATCTAGCCACAAGCAGTACAATACAATTAATATAGGCTAAAAGGATCAATTCTACAATCAAACTACTAAATTAGACCCAAAAATCCGAAATTGGCTCAACTCGGCCCTGGGGCCTACGTCTCAAAATTCGACAAGTCACCAAACTCGAAAGCCCATTCACTCACGAGCCTAACCATACCAAGTTTACTCAAATTCGATAACAAAATCTCATTCAAAACATCAAAATCCTAATTCAAGAGTTCTTCCTCTTTTTCCCCAATTTCTCACCCCAAATCACAAACTAGATGATAAAATCAAAGATATAATGATGGGATTTAACCAAAACCAAGTAAGAAACACTTACCCCAATCAACTCCGTAAAAATCCCTTCAAGAATTGCCCAAATCCGTGATCTCTCGCTCAAAATATGAAAAATGGGCTCAAACCCTCGTTTTTAAAATTAATACTATCTGCCTAGATTTTCTTCTTCGCGAACATGACCGTCCTCTTGCGTTCGCGCAGACCAACTCAGACTGCCTCTCAGCTTTACTCTTCGCGAACGCGACCAATGCTTCACGAACGCGAAGCTTTGCAAACTCAGACCTTCGCAAACACGACCCTTACCTTGTGAATGCGTAGACCAAGAACCTGGGGATCCCCAGCTTCCTCACTCCTCTCCGTGAACGCGACACCACTTACGCGTTCGCGATGCACACACTACCATACATTCGCGTTCGCGTCTTCTCCTTCGCAAACACGTAGAACAAAAATCCCACTAGCTCAGAAACACTCTTCGCGAATGCGAGTCTCTTCTTGCGAACGCATAAGAGGACACCAGAAAAACATAACAGCAGATATCAGCTATCTCTCAAAGGCCAAAAATGATACGTTCATCACCCGAAACTCATCCGAGGCCCTCGTGACCTCAACCAAACATACCAACACGTCCTAAAACATTATACGAACTTAGTCGAATCCTCAAATCACCTCAAACAACATTAAAAACACGAATTGCACCCTGATTTAGGGCTGTGCATAATTTGGTAAATACCGAATTACCGTACCAAAATAAAAAATTTTGGTATTTGGTATTCGATATTTTGGTATTAGGTATGGTATTTGGTTTAAGTTTTAATTAGGTATGGTATTTGGTATTTTAAAATAAAATACCGAAATACTGTTACCGACCGAAATATATATTATATAATACAATGCACATATTATTAATAATAACATAAATATAAAATCTAAAAATTTTCTTTCCTTTATTCTCTAAGTTGATCAATTAATTCTAAGCAAGTAACAAGACATTTCTAATGATCAAATTTATTCTTTTATGTACAGTTTTCTATCTCTAAGTTGATATTTGCTAGTTTTAAACAAAACTTTTGTCAACAAATGTTTAGTTTTGTACTTTTGAGTACTTTAATTTAGAATATTATAGTCTATGGTTAAATGCACTAGTTAGTATTCAAACCGAAGTTACCAAACCGAATAAACCGAAACCAAAAGGAGAAAAACCGAACCATACCGAATTTAATTAGGTACGATATTGGTATTGCATTTTAAGAAACCGAATATGAAAAATACCAAACTGAAATGTCTAAATACCGTATCTTACCGACCGACGAATACCCCTACCCGGATTCAAGCCTAATGAACTTTGAAATTTCCAAATTCTACAAACAATGCCAAAACCTATCAAATCACGTCCGATTAACCTCAAATTTTGCACACAAGTTATAAATGACACCACGAACCTACTCCAACTTCCAGAAATCAAATCCGACCCCGATATCAAAATTTCCAATGCGGGTCAAATTCGTCAAATTCCAACTTTTGCCAATTCAAGCCTAATTCTACTACGGACCTCCAAAACACAATTCGGACACACTCTTAAATCCAAAATCACCTAATGGAGCTAATAGAACCATCAAAATTTAAATCCTAGGTTGTTTACTCATAAGTAACATCCGGTCGATATTTCCAGCTTAAACTTCAAAATAAGAGACTAAGTGTCCCAATTCACTCCGAAATCACTCTGTACCCAAACCAACTAATCCAGAAAGCCATAATATAGCTGTAAAACATAAAAGAAGCAGAAAATAGGGAAAAAGGGCTATAACTCTCGAAACGACCGGCCGGGTCATTACATCTTCCCCCGCTTAAATAAAACGTTCGTCCTCGAACGGGTCTAGAAACATAACTGGAGTCTCAAATATGTGTGGATATCTGCTCCGCATCTCCCGCTCTGTCTCCCAAGTAGCCTCCTCCATGGGATGACCTCTCCATTGCACTTTCAATGAAGCTATATCCTTAGACCTTAACTTTTGAACCTGCCGCCCCAAAATGGCCACCGGTTCCACATCATAAGTCAAATCACTATCCAACTGGACTGTGCTGAAATCCAAAACATGAGATGGGTCACCGACATACTTCCAAAGCATAGAAACATGAAATAATGGATGCACACTTGATAAGCTAGGTGGAAAAGTAAGCTCGTAGACCACCTCCCAATCCTCCAAAGCACCTAAAACGGCCTAATAAAACGAGGGCTCAACTTGACCTTCTTCCCAAATTGCATAACACCCTCCATGGGTGAAACCTTCAGCAGAACCTTCTCCCCAAACATGTAAGACACATCACGGACCTTCCTGTTAGCATAACTCTTCTATCTCAACTGCGCTGTGCGAAGCCGCTCCTAAATCAATTTCACCTTGTCCAATGCATCCTGAACCAAGTATGTACCCAAAAGCCTAACCTCACCCGGCTCAAACCATCCCACCGGAGATCTACACTGCCTCCCATACAAAGCCTCGTACGGAGCCATCTTAATGCTTGACTGATAACTTTTGTTGTAAGCAAACTCCACGAGTGGCAGAAACTAGTCCCATGAACCCCCGAAATCAATGACACAAGCGTGTAACATGTCCTCTAATATCTGAATAATGGGTGAAATGATATTCTCAACTCAACCCGAGTTCCCAACTTTTGCTGCACGGCTCTCCAAAAATGCGATGTAAACTGCGTACCTCTATCTGAAATGATGGAAACTAGCACTCCATGAAGGCGAACAATCTGTCGGATGTAAATCTCAGCCAACCGCTCTGAAGAATAAGTAGTACCAACTGGAATGAAGTGCGTGGACTTGGTCAGCCAATCCACAATCACCCAAATAGCATCGAATTTCCTCGAAGTCGGTGAGAGCCTAACTACGAAATCCATAGTGATCCACTCCCACTTCCACTCTGAGATCTCTAACCTCTGAAGCAAGCCACCTGGTCTCTGATGCTTATACATGTACTGCTGACAGTTAAGCCACCTAGCTATAAACCCAACTATATCTTTCCTCATCCTTCTCCACTACTAGTGCTGTCTCAAATCCTGATACATCTTTGCGGCACCCGGATGGATAGAATACTGTGAGTTGTGGGCCTCCTCAAGAATTAACTCCTGTAGCCCATATACATTGGGCACACATATCCCGGCCTGCATCCTCAATATCCCATCATCACCAATAGTCACATCTCTGGCATTACCGTGCTGAGCCTTGTTCTTGAGGACAAGCAAATGAGGATCATCATATTGGCGCTCTCTGATGCGATCAAACAAAGAAGATCGAGAAACTACATAAGGTAGGACCTAACTGAGCTCTAAAATATCCAATCTCACGAACCGGTTGGCCAAGGCCTAAACATCAACTACAAGAGGTCTCTCACCAACAAGAAGAAATGCAAGACTGCCCATACTCACTGCCTTCCTACTCAAGGCATCGTCCACCACATTGGCCTTTCTCAGATGGTACAAATGGTAATATCATAGTCCTTTAGCAACTCCAACAATCTCCGCTGACTTAGATTGAGATTCTTCTGCTTGAACAAGTGCTGGATGCTACGATGATCAGTAAATACCTCACAAGACACACCATAGAGATAGTGCCTCTAAATCTTTAACGTGTGAACAATGGCAGCCAACTCCAAATCATGAACGGGGTAGTTCTTCTCATAGGGCTTCAACTGACGTGAAGCATAAGTAATCACTCTACCCTCCTACATCAAAACACACCTAATACCGATTCAAAAAGCATCACAATATACTGTATAAGAACCAAAAGCTGATGGTAGAACTAGAACTTGAGCTGTGGTCAAGGCAATCTTGAGCTTCTGAAAGCTCGCCTCATACTCATCCAACCACCTGAAAGGAGCACCCTTTTGGGTCAATATGGTTAAGGGCGATGCAATAGATGAGAAACACTGCATGAATCGATGGTAATAACAGCCAAACAAAGAAAGCTCTGAATCTCTATAGCTGAGGTCGGTCTGGGCCAACTCTGAATCGCCTCTATCTTTTTCGGATCTACTTGAATACCCTCACTGGACACCACGTGCCCCAAGAACGCCACCGAACTGAGCCAAAACTCACACTTGAAAAACTTGGCATAAAGCTTATCCTCCCTCAATCTCTGAAGTACAATCCTCAAATGATGTGCATGCTCCTCCTGGCTAACTAGGATATCATCTATATATCATCAGTGAACACAATAATGAACGAGTCGAGATAAGGCCGGAATACGTTGTTCATCAAATGCATGAATTCTACTGGGGCATTGGTTAGCCCAAAAGACAACACGAGGAACTCATAATGACCATAACAGGTCCTGAAAGCTGTCTTAAGAATGTTCGAATCCCGAATCTTCAGCTGGTGATACCCGGACCTCAAATCGATCTTGGAGAACACTCTCGCTCCCTAAAGCTAGTCAAATAGATCATCAATACGAGGCAAAGGATACTTGTTATTGATTGTGACGTTGTTCAACTGCCTGTAATCAATGCATATTCTCATAGTGCCATCCTTCTTCTTCTTCATAAATAGAGTTGGTGCACCCTCAGGTGACACACTAGGCCGAATAAACCCCTTATCAAGGAGTTCCTGAAGCTGCTCCTTCAATTCCTTTAATTCTAATGACGACATACGATAAGATGGAATAGAAATAGGCTGAGTGCCTAGCACTAAATCAATACCGAAGTCAATATCCCTGTCCAGTGGCATGCCCGATAGGTCTGCAGGAAACACATCCGAAAAATCTCGCACCACCAGAACAGAATCAATAGTAGGGGTCTCTGCATTGACATCCCTCACAAAGGCCAAATAGGAAAGACAACCCTTCCCAACCATCCGCTGGACCTTCAAGTATGAAATCACTCTTTTAGGAACATAGTCTAAAGAATCTCGCCACTCAATACGTGGCAAATCCAGCATCGCTAACATCACAGTCTTAGCGTCCCAATCCAAAATAACATGAAATGGGGACAACCAATCCATACTCAATATCACATCAAAATCAACCATACTAAGAAGCAACAGATCAACTCTAGTCTCTTATTCCCTGGTGGTCACTACACACGACTGATATACGTGGTCTATAACAATAGTACCTCCCACCGGCGTAGACAAATGAATAGATGAAACTAGAGACTCACAGGGCATGTCCAGATAATGAGCAAAATATGACGACACATATGAATAGGTGGAACCAGGGTTAAATAATACAGAAGCATCTCGATGACATATTGAGATAATACATGTGATCACTGTGTCTGAAGCAATGACATCTGGTCTAGCAGGGAATGTATAGAAACGGGCCTAACCACCACCTGATTGGCCTCCCTCCTAGGGTGTCCTCTAGCTGACTGGGCCCCACTCCGAGATGACTGAGCGGGTGGTGTAGCTGCTGGTACTGGTGCCATCAACCGAGAACTCTGTTGTGGAGTCCCGCTCAACAACCTAGGGTAATCTCTCTTGATATGGTCAAGATCCCCGCACTCGAAACAACCCCTCCTATGATGAAACTGCTGCTCTTGATACCCCGAGGAACTACCCGTAGAAACCTGAGAGGGCGAGGCATGGTGAGAACTCTGCATTGGTAGTGTATTGAATAAGGGCTAGCATAAGCGAGCAATGTGAGAACTGTGGCAGACTGATGCACCACGGTGAACTGGTCGAGTCGTCTGAGCATGCCTATAGGGACGACCCCTGCCGTGGTGGAACTGACCTCTAGAAGGAACACCACGAAAACTACCCGATCCATGAGGCCTTTTGGCCTCCCTCTCAACCCTCTTCTGGCGGCAGACAGACTCTATCTCCCAAGCAATGTCAACCGCTCCTTAAAAGTAGCACCAGTCACCTTCTCACTAGTCATAAGCACCAATCAGCATGACGGGCTAACTTAGAAAACCTCCTGATCCTCTCCTTGTCTGTGGGAACCAACCAAACAGCATGACGGGCTAACTTAAAAAACCTCATCTCGTACTGTGTCATAGTCATATCATCCTGACATAACTGCTCGAACTATCTGCGTAGCTCCTCTCTGCGAGACTGCGGCACATACTTCTCCAAGAAGAGAACGGAGAACTGCTGTCATGTAAGTGGCATTGCACCAACCGGCCTACGCCTCTCATAAGCCTCCCACCAAGTGAAGGCAGCTCCAGTGAACTGAAATGTAGTGAACGAGACCCCACTGGTCTCTAGAATACTTGTTGTATGGAGGATCCTCTGATATGTGTCCAAGAAACCCTGGGCATCCTCTCCCTCTGCACTGCTAAAAGATGGAGGCTGTAGCCTCCCATACCTCTCCAATCTATGCTACTTATCATCAGGCATGACATGAACTACATAGTCCTGAGCAGCTGCAACCAGCTGGGCTGGTGGTCCCCTTGGTATCTGGAGTCCCTGCATCATCAACTTAGGTGTACGGACGCCGGGAGTTTGAGCATCTCCCTGGCCTAAGAGTGGCTGCTGCGGACGGAACAAAGACCACCCAAGCAAAACTGGTACATACGGTCAAGATTTGAGCCAAGGCCTCCTGAAGGCCTGGAATAACAATAGGCACGGCTGGTGCCTGAACCGATCCCGCTGGCGCATCCACAACTAGGACCTGATCCTTAACTGGGGCAACTGGTGGATCTACCGGCGCTGCCCTATCTAGTATGCAAGCTGAACCCCTGTCCCTACCACGACCTTTACTGCAACCTCGACCTCTCCCGACCCCAACTGGTGGCTGTCCGTCCTGCCTAGTAGCACGTGTTCTCACCATCTATGAGAGAATAGAATAACAGACGTTTAGTTACCAGAATCAAAAGATTCATACGATAGGAATTCAAGAATGTGAAGTTTTCAAAGGGTTCTGTAGCCTCTCGAATATAAGTAGAAACATCTCCGTACCGACCCGCAAGACTTTACTAAACCTGCTCATGACTCGTGAGACCTATCTAACCTAGATTCTGATACCAATTTGTCACGATCCCAAAACCTAACACGTCGTGATGGCACCTATCATGGTACTAGGCAAGCAAAAATTTTCAAAATAATTTCAAAGTTTTAACATAAATGAGTTAAGACATTTAAAATAAATGGAGTTTACATACCAACGGGGTAAACCCCAAAACATAAGTGCGGAATACTAGCCCAACATCGGGGTGTTGTCGACGCCCCCTTTTTCTACGGGTCGAAATCAGGTATACGACATTGGGAGGACAACTCGATTCCCTTTCGAGAATTGGGTTTTGGAATTTTGAAGAGTCGCCACCTAATTATTATAGTGCATTAGGACACTTTAAGAAAGTTTTGAGTTGGAAAAAAACCAGAGTTCGGGTAAGGGCTAGAAATTATCTCGAGGGGAAGGTGTTAGGCACCCCTCAAGATCCACTAGTGTGGTCCCGGCCATGTTACAATTGTGACTTTACAAGTAAACAATTAAGGCTCAAATAAGGACTTGCATACAACATTGCAATTAGGTTGAAAACTTTTGAAGGTAAGTAGAGCGGACAGAAATTTATAAAAAAAAGATTTGAATAGTTTCACGAGAAGAGATGAAAGCAAATAAGGGGAGGGGGGTCCTAGGTTTACGATTAATATGGATCACTTCAATGCAATACCCAGCAATCACTCCTAAAAAAAGAGGGGTCGCACGTGATATTAGCGCATCGGTCATCATCTCCATATCTACCCTTCCCACCCCGTTAAGGTATTAAAGCGCGGAATAGTATCGTTACTTATTGCATGCTATTACCCGTCCCAATCCTATTAGTCCCGGAGGCATATGGGACTACTAATCCTAAAGGGGAGGGAGCTGGGGTTTTGCAGTTTTTTAAAAGGATAAAATTCTAAGGCGACATTCAAAACATATACAGCAAGTATTGGGAAAGCAAGTAAGCAGATATGGCTCAAATAAACCTCCTTAAATCAGAGAAAATCATATAGTTTAGCATGTCTTACATGTACTGATTAGGTCTGAATTAAACTTAAACATTAAGGCAGGCTGATTTATCGCATATTTTAAGATAAAAAGTACGAATTAGGCCTGCCTGCTGGTTGTAATTATCAAAGACTGATGCAATTATAGTTTTTACCCTAAAACTTGCCTAGGTGTTAAACGGAACCTATAGGCATGATATCTATTAGTTTCAGAAATAAAGAAGTAAACTGATTGCAGTAAAAAGAATTGTCAATTATAGGGACATAAGATCTGCAGGTGTTAAACATTATTGCTACTGCTTTTAGGCTTATAAACGAGTTGACGATCCAGGTTTGGTTGATAGCTCTTATAGGCATGCTTTCTAGGCATTGCTGATTTTAAGCACTGTTATTTTCATGCAGAAATCCTATAGGCAGGTCATCTATATGCAGTTAGTTATTTAAATCTTATAAACAGGTTTGCCTAGTGACAGATGCATATTCAAAATGCAGGAAGTCCTATAGGCATATTATATAATATGATATGCAGAATTTCAGAAACGACTTATAGATATGGTATCTATATGAAGTGCAGAAAAACCTATGAACATGGTATCTACATGAAATGCAGAATTTCAGAAGTATAGGAATTCCCTATGAACATGGTATCTACATGAGATGCAGAATTTTAGAAGTATAGTAATTCCCTATGAACATGGTATCTACATGAGATGCAGAATTTTTGAAGTATAGTAATTCCCTATGAACATGGTACTACCCTTTTGCATGCAGGACTAACCCTCCCTTTTTCACTAACACCCCAGCAGTTTATTACAAGATTATTACATACCAGAATGAATAAGAAAAAGATAAAAAATATATCAGAAATTAAAGATTCCAACCAAGGAGAGCCTAATTCAGACCCCAGGTCTGAAATATGAAATAAACCAACTTCCAAAGATCAGATTTCCAAAGCCTTTCTCTTATTTGGGATGTGTCAAAGTTCCAAGGAGCTTCAAGAACTCCAGGCAATGCTTACACCCCCAAATATCATTGCAGAATCAGATTATAGTGCAGTGTGGAAGGGCCAGCCCTCAAATGTCCAAGCTTAGAGGGAACTCAAAGTCCCAAGGCAAGGCTCATAGGAGGGGCAGAACTTAGAGGCTAGGAGTAAGTGCAAGTGCAATAGAGGGGAATTAGGGGAAGTCTAGAGTAAACTGGTGGTCATACCCAACTATAAGGAGTGTTGGCACACCCCAACCAGTCTACTAGGCCACATTTTGGGAGTTAAGATCCATTGAGGATCAGGTTCAGACCTGAGTAGAAATTTGGATACTGCCAGGCCATAAACCTTAATTCAAACACATAGAAGGGAGTAGGGGTATGTGGAATTCACAACAAACAGCAGATGCAAAGAGAGAGTAGCATAGTCAATACAGAACATGAACAGGAAAGTAGCCAAGAGTGTAGCAACTGTAAAGTAAGCACATAGGGATGATGCTGGAATCAAAATTAGGACATACCAGTTTCAGGGAAACAAATAAGTGAATGCAGAAGTCTTGTAAGCCAAATTGCAAACAAGCAGTACAAAAGATCTCAAAAGAGAGTAGAGAATTGAAAGAGTATTGTAATTGAGTGTGTGTGTGTAAGAGTATGCAATTCAAAGTGTGTTCAAGTGTAGAAGGGTAGTCCCCTTTTATAGTGCAGAAAACAAGTAAGAAAAGGTAAGGAAATAGTTTGCAATAAATCACATAAAGTCTCCCTTTGGTTAAGGGATTCTGATTTCGAACGAGCATAAGACAATTAAGGAAAGAATTTGATTAAAACCTTTTCCAAAGTAACATAATAAGGGTAAATACACATGGTTTATTTAAGGAAAAAGTCCAATGGTACATGGTTTGTGAAAAATAAGGAAAGAGAATCAATCAAACAGCCAGTAAAATCAAAGCTGCAAGTTTTGTTCGAATGAACCAAGTCAGAAAAAGGGTAAAGAAAGGTTCAATTAGGGAAAATAAGTAACAATCAAGTAAACGCCATTAAAGGAATTCGGAATCAATTAGTAGTTGGCAAAACCTTTTGAAAGAAGAGTTCTTATATATAAAGCACACAAATATGTGAATCAAGAAGAGGCTGTCAAATTATTTAGAAGAGAGTTTAATCAAAGAGAAGTTCATAATCATAAGCAAAAAGATACAGGTTCAATTTGCAGACTCATATTGAGTCTGAGAGTTCAGGGTCCCAAAGTGTAGCCTTAACTCGAACACAAAAATCAAAATCGTCAAAGGAAACCCCCCAAATCCCAGGGTTTCAAAATTGAATCAGACATGGAAGTGAGAAAGCAAGTCATTTGTTTTAGAGTCTCAACAAAATAGATATAATAGCATGTTTGAATGACAAAGGAAGAAAAATCATGAAGAACATATTTGAGAAAACTCGGAAGCTAAACAAGTTCAGAAGAAGGAGATAATACAAACGTGAACACAAGTAGATGAAGCACGTAAGAACATGAACAGAGTCCAGTAAACAAGATCAAATAACTTAACAGTAAACACACATAGTAAAAGAGTAAAGAAAACTAAGCAGGGATTAACATGCATAGCAGAAAAGAAAAGGTAGAAGACAGTACATGCGTAATAAAGAGTATTCACACCAGCAGGGTATGGACAAACACACATAAAGTAAAGAAGAAGAATAATCAGAAAGATTTTTCCCAAAAAATCCTTTCAGAAACCCTAAAATCGAAGAGAAACGATTTTGAAAAGAAACTTTTGGGGAAAACACTTTAGATGACAAGAAAAGCATAGATACAGTATAGATCTAAGCAAATAACAGTGAAAGGACTTTGAAAGGCTTGGAAACAGGTCTGATCTTGAGTCGGAGAGGTCAAGAATCAGGCTCCTGAGTCTTGAATATGCCGGAGCATGGCCGGAGGAGCCATGAAATCAAAGGTCTGAGAAGATCGGAGAGGGAATCGTCGAGGTCAGGCCTCGAAGCTTCGAACAACCCTGGCTTACTGGTGAAGATAGGTGAGTACCAACTATCCATGGCCTGAGAAGCCATGGATTCCGGTGACCGGTGGTTGAAAAGGGGGTAGGAGGAGGCTAGGGTTTCAGAGAGTTTTTGAGAGGATTTGAGAGGGTTTGGGATTCAAAGGCGGCGGGCCAGGTGAGATTGAGGGATTAGGATAGTCACCTGTGTCTAATTATGGTAGGGCGAATAGTGGCCGTTGATCCGAAAGATCAACGGCCTAGATTTAAGAAGGTAGGTGGGGAATCGGGTTGGGTCGTTTGAGTTGGGTTAGGGGTTGGGTTAAAAGGAATTGGGTTGGTCCGAATTTGAGTTTGAAATTGGGTCAATTTTAGGCTAAATCGAAATGTAATGGGGCTACAATTGAAACGAACTGAGGCCAAAATTTAAATAGCCACTTTTCCCTTTTTATTTTATAAAAATAGTAAAAAATGATTTTGAAAGCAAATTAAAAGCACTGGATCCGTTAATAGTATATAAATATTAATTTAAAAATATTGGAACCAGTTTCATAATTATAAAATGCTATTAAATCTTAAAGCAGGCTAAAATTGCAATTATATGCAATTTAGCTTTTAAAATACCAAATTAATTTGTAAAAATATATGAAAAGTAACCTACGTATATTTTGGTATAAATATGAAAATAAAATAAGTTATTCACCAAAGTGATAATTTTGGGAATAATTATTGAGCAATAAATCAATTTAAAAATCTTTTAAAAACTTGAAAAAATACTAAAACACTTGGGCATACTTATATATGTATGTATATGATATTTGAAAGTATTTGCATGTAAAATAAATACATAGGGAAAAATTGGGTATTACAGCTGCCCCTCTTTACCTGGGAAGGATGAAAGAGTTGTCGGGTAAAGAAATGATGGCCAATTTTGACCGAAAGAGACAATTTGCAAAGAATTCTGATAGAGCTCTGGCTCTTGAGTTGCCTACATATCCCTAGTCTTACAAGAATCAGGTCATATGTAGTTCAGGATCCATCGGCGAAATATGCCGGTAGAGTTATTGAAAGGAACGGACGCGATGCCTAAGTTGAGAAGGATAGTTGAAGTCTGATAGGCTGCAAGAACCGGAGCGAGATCGCTACTACTGAGATGGCCGTTTGCTAGCCAGTGTACCTGCAAGTGGGCAATACAGCATAGATTGTACATAAATTTAAATGTGATGCAAGTTCCCATTGGACTATGAATTATGTCTTTGGACGGTTAGGATGACGTCCTTGGACCATGACGTCCCGGGCTTTGAAGAGCGTAAATAAAAATTTGCAGGCCATGAAATGATGTTCTCGGGCCATGTAGATGGTGCCTCCGAACTATGATGCCTTTGAATAGGTTGGCGATCTTTCAGCCCATGAAATGAAAAAGGTGGCGATCTTTCAGTCGGTACAGAATTTAAATGAAGGTGGTGATGTTGCAGCCATGCGAGAAAAGTAAAGAGGCGATATTTCAGCTATGCAGGATGGAGACAATTCTTAGTCTCGAAAGGCAGATAGAGTAGCCTTATGTAGATGGAGATAGGGCTTAGTCTCGAAAGGCAGATAAGTAGCCTTATGCAGATGATGAGGGAGGTAGAGCTTAACCTCGGAAGGCATAAAAGTAGCCTTATGCAAAATGCAGATGGAGACAGGGCTTAGTCTCGAAAGGCAGAAGAGTAGCCTTATGCAGATGATGATGGAGGTAGAGCTTAACCTCGGAAGGCAGAAAAGTAGCCTTATGCAAAATGCAGATGTAGACAGAGCTTAGTCTCGAAAGGCAGATAAGTAGCCTTATGCAATGCAAGAATGTAAAAGGACGATTAGTAGTAAGATCTCTTAGCTGATAGCCGATTATGATAATATGACTGCTGGGGAGATTGTGTACGGATAGCAATTGCGGGCAAGTGATGATTCTGAGAAGTTGCATTCTTGGGAAAGTATGCGTACATAAATATACTTAACAAAACTGCAAGTCGAGTGCCTGCATCCAAAGAAAAATCGTGAGTTCTGTAAGGGGAAAAGGTTAGTTCGTCTTCCCCAGGATCTTGATGTTGTGTGTCATTGGGGTAGCGTCGCTAAACAACAACAATTCGGATAATAGTTATGCATGATTTAGTAAATATAATGTAAGTATATAATCGAAAATAGTTTTCTTTAGATGAACCAATGTCTGCGACGTGGTTCAAGACATTGCAACCTCTTTCGCTCCGGAATTTTGAGGGTCCTCCTCAAAATTTTGCCCCAGTTTGCTGAGCAGACATTTATGACGGCTGTGCTGAATGACTAAAAAAATCGTCTTTGGAATTTTGAGGGTCCTTCTCAAAATTCTGCCCCAGTTTACTAGGCTGGCGCTTCTGGCGATGCATGGACTAAAATCAACTTCGGAATTTTGAGGGTCCTCCTCAAAATTCTACCCCAGTTCCAATAGCGGGGAAAATGGAATTTTTATTAAATTGTGACCGAACCCATAGGGCTTCCTACGTATCTCCTCTTAAACGGGAATCAGGTCAGGCGTAGTTCAAATTACATCATAGAGGGAATCATAAGTGGTTACACATAATATCGTTTTACTACATCTGAATTGATCGGTTTTGGCCAGACTTCTCCGTCCATTTCTACAAGAATAAGGGCTCCTCCAATTAGAACCCGGTGAACCATGTACGGACCCTACCAATTGGGAGAGAACTTCCCCTTGGCTTCATCTTGATGTGGGAATATTTTCTTCAACACCAGCTGCCCCGGTGTAAACTTCCTTGGCTTAACTCTTTTGTTGAAGGCTCTGGACATTCTATTCTGATACAACTGACTGTTGTAAACTGCATTCATCATTTTCCCATCTATAAGGGCTAACTGCTCGTAGCGACCTTTTACCCATTCTGCATTATCCAACTCTGCTTCTTGTATGATCCTTAAGGAGGGAATTTCTACCTCGGCGGGGATGACCGCCTCTGTACTATAAACCAGCATATAGGGAGTTGCTCCGGTCGATGTGCGGACTGTGGTGTGGTATCCCAATAAGGCAAATGATAATTTCTCATGCCATTGTTTGTGCCTTTTGACCATCTTCCTTAGTATCTTCTTGATATTCTTGTTGGCTGCCTCCACAGCTCCATTCATCTGAGGCCTGTAGGCTGTAGAGTTCTTGTGTTTGATCTTGAATGCTTCACACATTGCTTTCATCAAGTCACTGTTGAGATTGGAACCATTATCGGTGATGATTGATTCCGGAATTCCGAACTGACAAACAATGCGGTTGCGGACGAAATCTGCCACAACCTTCTTAGTGACCGCCTTGTATGATGCTACTTCGGCCCATTTGGTAAAATAATCGATTGCCACTAAGATGAACCTGTGCCCATTTGATGTGGCAGGCTCGATAGGTCCGATAACATCCATTCCCCAACGGCGAATGGCCATGGTGAGCTTGTTGCAGTAAGCTCGTTTGGAGGTACCTTTATCATATCTGCATGTATCTGACAGCGATGGCATTTGCGAATATACCGGATACAGTCTGTTTTCATAGTCATCCAAAAATACCCTGCTCGGAGTATCTTCTTTGCTAAGACAAAACCATTCATGTGCGGCCCGCAGGTCCCTGCATGCACTTCATCCAATAGCCTGGATGCTTCTTTTGCTTTGACACACCTTAGTAAACCCAAATTGGGAGTCCTCCTCTACAGGATTCCTCCACTGTGAAAGAAGTTGCTGGATAACCTACGAAGTGTGCGCTTCTGAGTAGTGTTGGCAAGTTCTGGATATTCCCCTGTTGTCAAGTACTCCTTGGTGTCATGGAACTATGGTTTTCCATCTGCTTCTTCCTCAACGTGGGCGCAATAAGCTGGCTGATCATGAATCTTTACTGGGATGGGATCAATGAAATTTGTATCTGGATGCTGGATCATGGACGATAAAGTAACTAATGCCAGCAAACTCGTTCTGGACTCTGGGGACATGCTGAAATTCTGTCTTTGTGAACCTTTTCCTCAACTCCTGTATGTGATGCAAGTAGGGAAGTATCTTAGAGTTCTTGGTCGCCCACTCTTCTCAAACCTGATGTATGAGCAAGTCTGAATCCCCGATCACTAGCAACTCTTGAACGTTCATGTCAATGGCCATTTTGAGCCCCAAGATGCAGGCTTCATATTCAGCCATATTATTGCAAGGAAACCTGAGCTTGGCGGATACCGGGTAGTGCTGGACGGTTTCTGATACTAGGACTGCTCCTATCCCAACTCCTTTGAAATTTGCAGCTCCGTCGAAAAACAACCTCCAACCATCATAGGATTCTGCAATATCTTCTCCTATGAAAGATACCTCTTCATCGGGAAAATACGCTTTTAGGGGCTCGTATTCTCCGTCCACGGGATTCTCGGCGAGATGATCCGCCAAGGCTTGCCCTTTGATTGCTTTCTGGATCACATAAACAATATTGAATTCACTTAGCAAGATTTGCCACTTGGCGAGCTTGCCAGTGGGCATGGGTTTCTGGAAGATATACTTCAAAGGGTCCATTCTGGATATGAGATAAGTAGTGTAAGCACAGAAGTAATGCCTCAACTTCTGCGCGACCCAAGTTAGAGCACAACAAGTGCGTTCTAAAAGAGAATACCGGGCCTCGTACGGTGTGAACTTCTTACTGAGATAGTAGATGGCTTGCTCCTTTCTCCCTATTTCATCATGTTGTCCCAGAACACAACCGAATGCTCTATCCAATACCGCAAGGTAAGGAAATAGGGGTCTTCTTGGCTCAGGCGAAACCAAGACCGGCGGTGTTGACAGGTATTCCTTAATTCTGTCAAAAGCTTTCTGACAATCACCAGTCCACTTGGTGGCAGCGTCCTTTTTCAACATTTTAAAGATAGGTTCACAAATGACCGTGGATTGAGCTATGGACCGGCTGATATAGTTGAGTCTCCCCAGGAAACTCATCACGTCCTTCTTGTTCTTTGGCGGCGGCAATTCTTGGATAGTTTTGACCTTTGACGGATCCAATTCTATTCCTCGACGACTCACGATGAAACCCAATAATTTACCAGCAGGAACCCCGAATGCACACTTGGCGGGATTCAGTTTCAGATTGTACCTCCTCAGTGTGTTGAAGAACTTTCTTAGGTCTTCCTTGTGATCCCTGGCTTTCTTGGATTTGATGATGACGTCATCCACATATACCTCGATCTCCTTGTGTATCATGTCATGAAAGATGGTAGTCATGACTCTCATGTAGGTGGCACCAACATTCTTCAAACCGAATGGTATCATTTTGTAACAGTACATTCGCCATGGCGTGATGAAAGCCGTTTTCTATGCATCTTCCTCGTCCATCCATATCTGATGATACCCAGCGAAACAATCAACGAAAGACTGTAACTCATGCTTCGCACAGTTGTCAATTAGAATGTGTATGTTCGGCAAGGGGAAGTCGTCTTTAGAACTGGCCCGGTTAAGATCCCGGTAGTCAACACAAACTCTAACTTTCCTATCCTTTTTGGCACTGGCACGATGTTGGCTAACCATATCGGATACTCTACTACCATGAGAACCTTGGCTTTGACTTGCTTGGTAACCTCTTCTTTGATTTTCAAACTCATGTCGGGTTTGAATTTCCTGAGCTTCTGCTTTACCGGCGGACATGTTGGATCTGTTGGCAGTTTGTGAGCTACACTGGATGTACTGAGACCAGTCATATCATCATACGACCAGGCGAATATGTCTTCATATTCCTTTAGGAATTCCGTGTACTCTTTCTTTTCTGATGGTGACAGGTGAACACTGATGCGCGTTTCTTTGACATGCTCTGTATCTCCCAGATTAACGACCTCAATTTCATCCAAGTTAGACTTAGGCCTATTCTCAAAATTCTCAACCTCTCTGACGACCTCTTCTGGTATATCATCCTCTTCTGAATCCATATCCGTTTGTTGCGTTGTCTCATTGCAAGTCACAATCGTTGGTTCATCATCAAGGCAAGTAATAGTAATGCTGTGTAAAATAAAGTGAATGATAGAAAAATAATAAGAGGGAGATATATAATAAACTGAAATACTTCGATTGAATTCATAATTGTTTTGAATATCTGAGCTCTTTTCAAAATTAAAGACAGTGCGAAAATAAAATCAACTAGTAAAAAGTAAAAATGTGATGCATGGTGCTTTTGTTTAGCCTTGCTACCCCGAAGCTTTCCGGGCCCTGGTGGTTCTGATTGACCAATTGCTGAGGCGTTCTCCTCGGTTCACAGCTTGTATAGAAGGGTCTTCCTCCCCTTCCTCCTCGAAAATAACACAGCAGTCCATATCATCGTCTTCCAGAAACAGATTCCTTTTTTCGGATAGGACTCGGAGGAGGAGGAGGTGGAGGGCCCTTGGATCTAGTACTGTATGATGAGGTATCAGATGCTCCAGTGGATAGTAAGGACCGCGCCATGGTGGCGACCAGTCATTGAACTCCTTCCAAGTGTATTCATACCCCAAACCGAATGTAGTACCATGTTTCTTCAGCTTGATGGATTTGGTGATTCCCTGGAGGTTTTTGCCGAGTCCCTTTCCAGGTTCATACCTACACCAATTCAAGATACTTTCAATCTTGTTATCCCACCATTTATCCTTGTCTACAGCGTTGACCCTTTCAATGTGGTGGTATATTTCTCTGCCTATTCTCCTTCTACCTCCAATCATCGAGATGGTCTGGCGACTATATATGGGGTTGCTACCATCGCCATGAATAATCACCTCTTGGTGATTCCATTCAAACTTCACTGCCTGATGCAGAGTCGATGCTACAGCTCCAGTGGCGTGGATCCATGGTCGTCCCAACAGCAAGTTGTAGGATGCTGGGACATTTATCACTTGAAAGTCAATGTCGAACCAAGTTGGTCCCATTTGCAGGCATAGGCTAATCTCTCCAATAGTAGACCTTTGGGACCCATCAAAGGCTTTGACATTGATGACTCCATCTTTGATCTCGTGCAGGCTCTTTCCCAATGTTCTGAGAGTGATCAGCGGACTGATGTTGAGGCTAGATCCTCCGTCGATCAGGATTCTAGTGATGAAGTAATCCTTGCATTGCACAGTGTGTGCAGGGCCTTGTTGTGACTCAGTCCTTCCGGTGGCAGCTTATCTTCGTGGAAGGTGATTTTGTGGTTTTCCAGTATTTGCCCTACCATATTTGCAATTTCGCCTCGAGTTATGTTGCTGGGCACATAAGCTTCGCTCAATATCTTCATCAAGGCATTTTTGTGTGCGTCAGAGCTCTGCAGAAGAGCTGGGATGGAGATCTGCGTTGGTGTTTTGTTCAACTGCTCAACGACTGAATACTCCTTAGCTTGTATTTTCCTCCAAAGATCATCGGGCCCAGTTTCAGTAGTCCGTCCAGAGGCTTGCTTACTGGACTCAGCTAGGTGCTCTGGAGTGTAAACCCTTCTTGTTCTGGTCATACCCTGCACAACAATTGCTTCTCCCGTCTTGGTCTTCCCTTTCCTCCCTGCTTCAGCTGTGTAATCCCATGGTATGGCATTTGAGTGGAACGGTGTTATGTCTGATATTGCTACAGGAATAGGTACCCTTGGTGGTAACACAACAACTTCGAAAGGTGCAGGTGCCTTCGGGACTCCAAACTCAACCTTAATTGGTCCGGGCGCCTTTGCAGAAGAAGGTGCTTCAAATTCGAGAGGTATAGACATATTTACTTCATCGCCCTTAGAGGGCTGATTCTGCATAACAATTGGGTTAAGCGTGACCACTGGTTTCTTTGGCTCATTGCCCTCAGCAATCAATCCTATCGACCCTTTGGGGTCCCAGTCATCTTCGATCTCGATCATGTGAATGTCTCCACCTTTGTGATCAGGCAGAGGGTTGTTGCGGACATTAGGAGCAGGCTCCTTTTCTACGATAACCTTATTATCGATCAGAGTTTGAATCTTGTCCTTCAACGAGCGGCACTCGTCAACGGTATGTCCCTTCATGGAGGAGTGGTACGCACAAGTCTTATTAGGGTTGACCCACTGGGAAGGATTTTCTAAAGTTATGGCAGGGATAGAGGAGACGTAACCAGCAGCTTTAAGTTTCTCATACAGCTGGTCAATTGGCTCAGCGATGGCTGTATATTGCTTGGGAGGTCTGCGGTCAAAATCTGGTCTGGGTCTAGGGAAATTTTGGCGAGTGGGAGGTGATTGGTAGTGAGAGGGTTAGGCATTATAAGCTTGGTAAACAGGTGCAGGTTGAGAGTATCTAGGTGAAGTGGGTTGATATGTGGGAGGTGGAGATGATTGGTAAACGGGTGGTGGATTTTGGTAAGAGGGTGCGTGTGCTTGGTAATTCGAGATAGGCTGATACGTAAGTGGAGGTGACGGGTAAGTGTGGTATTTTAGTGGTGATTTGGCTCCCTGTGCGACCATCATGGCACTCACATCTTTCTTCTTGGACGTGCCACCAGATTGTAAATCCTTGTTGGTGGCCTGCAATGCTTCAAGATTAGTAACCATACCATTCTTAATGCCTTCCTCAATTCTTTCTCCCGGCTTGATGACATCGGAGAATTTCTGGCCCTCGATCAACATCAACCTCTCATAATATTGTGGATCCTGAGCCCAAACGAAGAATTTGTTCATCTGTTCCTCTTCTAAGGCCGGCCTGACCTTAGCAGCCTCTGATCTCCAACGAGTAGCATACTCGCGGAATGTCTCGGTAGGCTTCTTCTTAAAATTCTTGATGTAGAATATATCTGGTGCATTCTTTGTATTGAATCGGAACCTATCCATGAAATCCGATGCCATACCTACCCAGCTTGTCCATTTCTTGGGGTCCTGACTGATGTACCAGGATAAAGCATCCCCCTTCAGAATTCTCATGAAGAGTTTCATACGGATTTTCTCATTCCTTCTGACTCTGACCAGCTTATCACAATATGTCCTCAAATGGACTCTGGGATCTCCCGTGCCATCGAACATTTCGAACTTGGGAGGTTTGTACCCCTTCAGAAGTTCAACATCTGGTTGAATGCAGAGGTCCTCATAATTCATCCCCTCTATACCTTTGTTTTCTTCCATGCCCTGGACTCGGTTGGTCAACTTTTTGAGTTCTGCTGCCAAGTTTCTGATAAGAGAGTCCTTGTCATCAGACTCAGGTGCACTTGAGATTGGTTGAGTGTAGTAGGGTACGGTATCTACGTAGATGGGAGTGTTGTGGAGGTGGTCGTTTGTGTTGTTCAGTGATTCAGGAATGAGTAGTGGAGTGTTGTTTGGAATGTGGCATGTGTTGCAGTGTTGAGCATGAGTGGGTTCCATCTGTGGTTGTGGGGTGTTCTGTAGGGGTGCGGGATTTTGAGCATTTGGAAAGTTGACATCAGGAGCGGTGAGAGAGAATGATAAATTTGCCAAGTTCCGAACTTGGTCCAGTTCTTCTCGAAACTTCAATAATTTCTACTCAAGTTGGGCAACAGTTTCCTTAGAAATCGGGGTACCCTGAGGAATCTCAATTCTTTCAATTTCCTTTCTGACGCTTGAATCTCCCATTCTACCTTTGTTCTTGTTCCGGATAGGACTCAGAGGAGGAGGAGGTGGAGGGCCCTTGGATCTCGTACTATATGATGATGGTGCCAGAATGCACGAACTAACCTTTGGGGAGGGGAATAATAAAAGAAAAGAAAAACAAAAAAGGTAACAAGTTAGTGCGGATTATGATGAAAAAATGTTGCCATATTTAAACATATTGTGCAAGAATATAAATCGTGTCCTAATTTGGGTGCCTCATTGTGCCCGAGGTAGGCCTAGAGACAAGTTAATTTGGAGAACTTATAATACTAAATGCCTCATTTTATTGACAAAAATAAGACGAATCCCAAAACGATACTAAAATAACGGAAAGTAAAAATGTCACTAATGGCCATTGGCCTTATTACATTAAAAGCGAAAAGAAAGACTCCTAACTATTTGGTCCCAGAAGGACCTTCTTCGGTTGAATGTTCTCATTGATCAAGTCCTCCAGCTCGCGCAAATTTTCCAGTAAAAATGCTATCGCCAGACGTTCTCCTTTGCCTTCCTCAGCATTTTGACAGTCGATGACTCTTTTCCTCACTTTCCCTTCCAATTCTAGCAAGTTGTACTCCAGGTATTCTAGCTTCTCACTAACCTGGGTGACTCTCTCTTTCCATTCGTTGATTTGGTTGCTCGATGGGAGGTTTCTCCACCAATTCTGCAAGAGTGAAGGTATGTTTACCATACCGAAGTCAGGAACTTTGTCATTCATTTTATGCAAAACAAAAGGGTTAAGACCTCACCGCCACCAGACTCGACTATTTAATACCAATAATCAGCATAAAAAGCATTTAGTTCTCCAAATAAATGTACATAATATGGTGGTGTCCATTTGGGTTTCAAGGAAACCCAGTGGACTTCAGACAAGGCTATCTTAATGAGTCATTATGTGGACAACATAACTGACTCGGCTAGGTTTGACCATGATGCATGCACAGTTAAATAGAGTAAGGATTCTATTAGGGTATTAGACAGGTACCCTTGAGCGGACAACTCAAGAGGGAAAGGCACGGAACCGTCGACTGCACCGCTGATCGACTGGTTTTACCGCAAATACGACTTTGCCAACTTTAAAGGGTGATAATATTGGAAGAGCGCAACCACTCATTATAAGCGTCGCTATGGTATTTGTTTGGCACGAGTGGAATATGATGTTGAAGATGTAGTTTACAAGAATGAAACAAATTGACATATATTTCCACGTTCATAAGATAAATGATTACAATAATTGCAGTAATCACAACACTATTGAAATAAAGCAGTAAAGGAAAGCAGTTAAAGGAAAGAAAAGACATGAAGAGCCAAGTCAGTTTCGTAGTGAAAGAATAAAAGACAGTAAATAAAGCAATTAATAAGATAGTAAAGTCACAAGCAACATGCAATGGTAAAAGCCTTTCGAGAATTGGGTTTAGGAATTTTGAAGAGTCGCCACCTAATGATTATAGTGCATTAGGACACTTTAAGAAAGGTTTAAGTTAGAAAAAAACCAGAGTTCGGGTAAGGGCTAGAAATTATCTCGAGGGGAAGGTGTTAGGCACCCCTCAAGATCCACTAGTGTGGTCCCGGCCATGTTACAATTGTGACTTTACAAGTAAACAATCAAGGCTCAAATAAGGACTTGCATACAACATTGCAATTAGGTTGAAAACTTTTGAAGGTAAGTAGAGAGGATAGAAATTTATAAAAAAAAGATTTGAATGGTTTCACGAGAAGAGATGAAAGCAAATAAGGGGAGGGGGTCCTAGGTTTACGATTAATATGGTCACTTCAATGCAATACCCATCAATCACTCCTCAAAAAAGAGGGTCGCACGTGATATTAGCGCATCGGTCATCATCTTCATATCTACCCTTCCCATCCCGTTAAGATATTAAAGCACGAAATAGTATCGTTACTTATTGCATGCTATTACCCGTCTCAATCCTATTAGTCCCTGAGGCATATGGGACTACTAATCCTAAAGGGGAGGGAGCTGGGGCTTTTGCAGTTTTTTTAAAAGGATAAAATTCTAAGGCGACATTCAAAACATATACAACAAGTATTAGGAAAGCAAGTAAGCAGATATGGCTCAAATAAACCTCCTTAAATCAGAGAAAATCATATAGTTTAGCATGTCTTACACGTACTGATTAGGTCTGAATTAAACTTAAACATTAAGGCAGGCTGATTTATCACATATTTTCAGATAAGAAGTCCGAATTAGGCCTGCCTGTTGTTGTAATTATCAAATACTGATGCAGTTATAGTTTTGACCCTAAAGCTTGCCTAGGTGTTAAACGGAACCTATAGGCATGATATCTATTAGTTTCAGAAATAAAGAAGTAAACTGATTGCAGAAAAAAGAATTGTCAATTACAGGGACATAAGATCTGCAGGCGTTAAACATTATTGCTGCTGATTTTAGGCTTATAAGCGAGTTGACGATCCAGGTTTGGTTGATAGCTCCTATAGGCATGCTTTCTAGGCGTTACTGATTTTAAGCGTTGTTATTGTCATGCAGAAATCCTATAGGCAGGTCATCTATATGCAGTTAGTTATTTAAATCTTATAAACAGGTTTGCCTAGTGACAGATGCATATGCAAAATACAGGAAGTCCTATAGGCATATGATAATATGATATGCAGAATTTCAGAAACGACTTATAGATATGGTATCTATATGAAGTGCAGAAAAACCTATGAACATGGTATCTACATGAAATGCAGAATTTCAGAAGTATAGGAATTCCCTATGAACATGGTATCTACATGAGATGCAAAATTTCAGAAGTATAGTAATTCCCTATGAATATGGTATCTACATGAGATGCAGAATTTCAGAAGTATAGTAATTCCCTATGAACATGGTATCTACCCCTTTGCATGCAGGACTGACCCTCCCTTTTTCACTAACACCCCAGCAGTATATTACAAGATTATTACAGACCAAAATGAATAAGAAAAAGATAAAAAATATATCAGAAATTAAAGATTCCAACCAAGGAGAGCCTAATTCAGACCCCAGGTCTGAAATATGAAATAAACCAACTTCCAAAGATCAGATTTCCAAAGCTTTTCTCTTATTTGGGATGTGTCAAAGTTCCAAGGAGCTTCAAGAATTCCAACCAATTCTTACACCCCCAAATATCATTACAGAATCAGATTATAGTGCAGTGTGGAAGGGCCAGCCCTCAAATGTCCAAGCTCAGAAGGAACTCAAAGTCTCAAGGCAAGGCTCATAGGAGGGGCAGAACTTAGAGGCAAGGAGTAAGTGCAAGTGCAATAGAGGGGAATTAGGGGAAGTCCAGGGTAAACTGGTGGTCATACCCAACAATAACACCCCAACCAGTCTACTAGGCCACATTTTGGGAGTTAAGATCCATTGAGGATCAGGTTCAGACCTGAGCAGCAATTTGGATACTACCAGGCCATAAACCTTAACTCAAACACATAGAAGGGAGTAGGGGTATGGGGAATTCACAACAAACAGCAGATGCAAAGAGAGAGTAGCATATTCAATACAGAACAAGAACATGAAAGTAGCCAAGAGTGTAGCAACTATAAAGTGAACACATAGGGATGATGCTGGAATCAAAATTAGGACATACCAGTTTTTGGGAAACAAATAAGTGAAAGCAGAAGTCTTGTAAGCCAAATTGAAAGCAAGGAGTACAAAAGATCTCAGAAGAGAGTAGAGAATTGAAAGAGTATTGTAATTGAGAGTGTGTGTGTAAGAGTATGAAATTCAATGTGTGTTCAAGTGCAGAAGGGTAGTTCCCTTTTATAGTGCAGAAAACAAGTAAGAAAAGGTAAGGAAATAGTTTGCAATCAATCACATAAAGTCTCTCTTTGGTTAAGGGATTCTGATTTCGAACGGGCATAAGACAATTAAGGAAAGAATTTGTTTAAAACCTTTTCCAAAGTAACATAATAAGGGTAAATACACAGGGTTTATTTAAGGCAAAAGTCTAATGGTACATGGTTTGTGAAAAATAAGGAAAGAGAATCAATCAAACAACCAGTAAAATCAAAGCTGCAAGCTTTGTTCAAATGAACCAAGTCAGAAAAAGGGTAAAAAAAGGTTCAATTAGGGAAAATCAGTAACAATCAAGTAAACGCCATTAAAGGAATTCAGAATCAATTAGTAGTTGGAAAAACCTTTTGAAAGAAGAGTTTTCATATATAAAGCACACAAATATGTGAATCAAGAAGAGGCTGTCAAATTATTTAGAAGAGAGTTTAATCGAAGAGAAGTTCAGAATCATAAGCAAAAAGATACATGTTCAATTTGCAGACTCATAGTGAGTCTGAGAGTTCAGGGTCCCAAAGTGGAGCCTTAACTCGAACACAAAAATCAAAATCGTCAAAGGAAACCCCCCAAATCCTAGGGTTTCAAAATTGAATCAGACATGGAAGTGAGAAAGCAAGTCATTTGTTTTAGAGTCTCAACAAAATAGATATGATAGCATGTTTGAATGACAAAGGAAGAAAAATCATGAAGAACATATTTGAGAAAACTCGGAAGCTAAACAAGTTCAGAAGAAGGAGATAATACAAACGTGAACACAAGTAGATGAAGCATGTAAGAACATGAACAGAGTCCAGTAAACAAGATCAAATAACTTAACGGTAAACACACATAGTAAAAGAGTAAAGAAAACTAAGCAGGGATTAATAGGAGTAAAAAGAAAAGGTAGAAGACAGTACATGTGTAATAAAGAGTAATCACACCAGCAGGGTATGGACAAACACACATAAAGTAAAGAAGAAGAAAAATCAGAAAGATTTTCCCAAAAAATCCTTTCAGAAACCCTAAAATCGAAGAGAAACGATTTTGAAAAGAAACTTTTGGGGAAAACACTTTAGATGGAAAGAAAAGCATAGATACAGTATAGATCTAAGCAAATAACGGTGAAAGGACCTTGAATAGCTTATGGTTTTGGAGAAACCCTAGAAATGAGAAAGGCTTGGAACTAGGTCCGATCTTGAGTCGGAGAGGTCAAGAATCAGACTCCTGAGTCTTGAATATGCCAGAGCATGGCCGGAGGAGCCATGAAATCAAAGGTCTGAGAAGATCGGAGAGGGAATCGTCGAGGTTAGGCCTCGAAGCTTCGAACAACCCTGGCTTACTGGTGAAGATAGGTGAGTACCAACTATCCATAACCTGAGAAGCCATGGATTCCGGTGACCGGTGGTTGAAAAGGGGGTAGGAGAAGGCTAGGGTTTCGGAGAGTTTTTGAGAAGATTTAAGAGGGTTTGGGATTCAAAGGCGGTGGGCCAGGTGAGAATGAGGGATTAGGGTAGTCACCTATGTTTAATTATGGTAGGGCGAATAGTGGTCGTTGATCCGAATGATCAACGACCTAGATATAAGAAGGTAGGTGGGGAACCGGGTTGGGTCGTTTGAGTTGGGTTAGGGGTTGGGTCAAAAGGAATTAGGCTGGTCCGAATTTGAGTTTGAAATTGGGTCAATTTTAGGCTAAAATCGAAATGTAATGGGGCTACAATTGAAACGAACTGAGGCCAAAATTTAAATAGCCAGTTTTCCCTTTTTATTTTATAAAAATAGTAAAAAATGATTTTGAAAGCTAATTAAAAGCACTGGATCCGTTAATAGTATATAAATATTAATTTAAAAATATTGGAACCAATTTCATAATTATAAAATGCTATTAAATCTTAAAGCAGGCTAAAATTACAATTATATGCAATTTAGCTTTTAAAATACCAAATTAATTTGTAATAAATATAAGAAAAGTAACCTACCTATATTTTGGTATAAATATGAGAATAAAATAAGTTATTCACCAAAGTGATAATTTTGGAAATAATTATTGAGCAATAAATCAATTTAAAAATCTTTTAAAAAATTAGAAAAATACTAAAACACTTGGGCATACTTATATATGTATGTATATGATATTTGAAAGTATTTGCATGTAAAAGAAATACATAGGAAACAATTGGGTATCAACAGGTGTCACTAAGTCATGCTCATCTAACAACCTATCTAGAAACAAAGTCTACAACAATCTGTGCCAAATGCCAATACAAGAGAGAAAAGATAATAAGAAAGGAGAGACAAGGACTGCAAACGCCGGCAGCTACCTCGTAAATCTCCGGTACTCGACCAAGCACGAGCTCAAAAACCTCCGTGACTGGACACACCTGGATCTATACATAAAGTACAGGGTGTAGCGTGAGTACAACCAACTCAGTAACTAACAGAAACAAATAAGGAATTGAGAAGCAGTGACGAGCTATACAAGTACAGTTCAATGTAGTAAACTTCAGTAAAGAATAGACATGCTTTCAAATCTAGCAGTTTAAGTCAAATCAATTTTATACAACTTCAATTTCAAGTAACCGGATATAAATCTTCCAAAATTTCACAACAATAAAAGGCATCAACTAAGTGCAACAACAAGTGAAAGCAAGTACAGCCTCTTAGGGCAACGGTCACTCAACTCATCTCAACAGCTCAATCACTCGGCTCTCAGCCCTCACTACTCACACTCAATAAGTACATGCGCTCACTGGGGGTGTGCAAACTCTAGAAGAGCTCCTACAGCCCAAGCACTATAATTCGCACAGAAAACCCACGTGCTGCCCGGACAACTTGTGTGCTATAACATCATATCAAGATCCGCACAAACAACTCACGTGATACAATATCAAATTGGGATTCACACGGACAACTCACATGCTACAATGTCAATACCTCACTCTCAAACCCTCGGCCTCACTCAGTCACCAACTTCCCTAGTCTCTCGGACTCTCAGAAATCATATAAATCAGCTCAAACAGAGATAATAACATGTATTAACAAGTAACAAAAAGAGATGGAGGTATCATAATTAAAGTCATGACTGAGTACGAGACAACAAATAATAGCTAAATAAACTAGTGTACGTCCTATGCGGGTCCCCACAATGATATCATATGGCCTAAGCATGATTTCTAGCATGAATTGCAGTCAAATCTCCATGAAATAGAGGGAATATGTAGTTAATAGTAAGCTGTTCGACTTTACAGTCTCATGGGATGGACCAAGTCACAATTCCTTCGGCGCACGCCCACACACCCGTCACCTAGCATGTGCGTCACCTCCAAAATAGTCACAAGATACCAAAATCCGGGGTTTCATACCCTCAAGACCAGATTTATAGCTATTACTTAACTCAGTCCAAGCAAAACTCTACTCCAAAATGCCCTTACCTCGCGAGTCGGCATCAGAATATCCCGAATCTAGCCACGAGCAGTACAATACAATTAATATAGGGTAAAGGAATCAATTTCACAAGAAAACTACTAAATTAGACCTAAAAATTCGAAATTGGCTCAACCCGGCCCCCGGGCACACATCTCAAAATCTGACAAAAGTCACCCAACCCAAAAGCCCATTCACTCACGAGTCTAACCATACCAAATTTACTCAAATCCGAGAATAAAAGTCCATTCAAAACCTCAAAATCCTAATTCAAGAGTTCTTCCTCTTTTTCCCCCAATTTCTTACCCCAAATTACAAACTAGATGATAAAATCAAAGATATAATCATTAGATTTAACCTAAACCAAGTAAGAAACACTTACCCCAATCAACTCCGCGAATATCCCTTTATGAATCACCCAAATCCGTGATCTCTAACTCAAAATGTGAAAAATGAGCTCAAACCCTCATTTTTGAAATTAATATTATCTGTCCAAATTTTCTTATTCGCAAACGCGAGCGTCCTCGCGCGTTCGCGTAGACCAACTCAGACTGCCTCTCAACTTTAATCTTCGCGAATGCGACCAATACTTTGTGAACACGAAGCTTTGCAAACTCAAACCTTTGCGAACATGTCGCTTACCTCGCATGCGTAGGCCAAGAACCTGGGGGTCCTCAGCTGCCTCACTCCTCTTCACGAACGCGACACCACTCACGCGTTCGCGATGCACACACTGCCATACCTTCGGGTTCACGTCTTCTCCTTCGCGAACACGTAGAACAAAAATCCCACCAGCTCAGAAACACTCTTCGAGAACGCAAGTCTCCTCTCGCGAATGCGTAAGAGGAAACCAGAAAAACATAGCAGCAGATATTAGCTATCCCTCAAAGACCAAAAATGATCCATTAACCACCCGAAACTCACCCGAGGCCCTCGAGACCTCAACCAAACATCTCAACACGTCCCAAAATATTATATGAACTTAGTCGAATCTTCAAATCACCTCAAACAACATTAAAATTACGAATTGCACCCGAATTCAAGCCTAATGAACTTTGAAATTTCTAAATTCTACAAACAACGCTGAAACCTATCAAATCACGTCCGATTGACCTCAAATTTTGAACACAAGTCATAATTGACACCACAAACCTACACGAACTTTCAGAAATCAAATCCAACCCCGATATCAAAATTTTTACTGCCGATCAAATTCGCCAGAATTCCAACTTTTGCCAATTCAAGCCTAATTCTACTACAGACCTCCAAAACACAATCCGGACACACTCCTAAGTTCAAAATTACCTAACGGAACTAACAAAACCATCAAAATTTAAATCCGAGGTCGTTTATACATAAGTCGACATCCGGTCGACTTTTCGAGCTTAAACTTCCAAATAAGAGACTAAGTGTTTCAATTCACTCCGAAAATTACTCCGGACCCGAACCAACTAATCCGGTAAGCCATAATACAGCTGTAGAATACAAAAGAAGCAGGAAATGGAAAAACGAGGCTATAACTCTCGAAACGACCGGCTGGGTCGTTACAAATCAAAATTATTTGAACTCCAAAAATTAAACGTATCATTAAATATTTACAAATTTATGTATTAAGTACAACAATTTTAGTTATCATCACTGTCACAAATAACTACGTATTTGTAATGCTCAATATTTTTTTTCACTTAAACCATTTACCCATGTCACCTCCTGGTGGAATTTTAGTGCTGACCCTACCTTGTATATTAAGAAGGCCAAATACATGAGCAGCCCCTTAAATTTGTCCATTTTTTTTTATTTAGACAATTGAACTAAGATATATTCCTACTGATCATCTAAACTCAAGTCAAATTGTGTCTATCAGGCACGGTTAGCACAACCTCAAAAATAACCTAAGAGCGTGGGGCCAAGCGCCTCCAACGTGGAAAATTAAATAAATTAACATGCGACACCTGGAAAACTAAAAAGAATTAGAAACAATTTCTCTGTTTTCTTCAGAATCTCATCACGTCTCACCTTTCGTCTTCTCCTAAGCCCTTACCCCCTTCCCCTTACCCGTCTTCTTCACGTCTTTACCAGTAATTACTTTTTTTTCCTTTCAAAATTAGTAATCAGTTTCAGCATATTGAATTATGTAATGAAATTGTTCTGGAGATGACTCCAAATACAATGATAAGACATTGGGTAAATGGAAATTTTGTGGATAATTCTTCGACAGATTTTTTTCTTGTTTTCATAACTTTTCTCTCTTATCCTTTTCTTCTATTTTATTTTCCTATCTCGTTTTCATACAAAAAATTACTTTCCAAGTTTTGACTATGATTAGTGAAAAAATGTACAAAAAGAGAAAATTGGTTCATATCATTCATCAAGAAAGGATAGTTGGAGATTGAAGAATCTTTACTTTCAGTTGACGGCATGATCGTTGCCGGTACTAACAATGCCGATGGAGTTTTCATGGTTGGTGTTAGGAAATACTTTGATGGTGGCTCAAAGACCCGGATTGCAGAAGGTGGATGGTGCCGGATGGTGGTAGAAGCTGGAGGAGATTGTGGTTGGAAAACTGAGTGAGAAGAAGAATTTTTTTCTGTGTGAAAAACCATAGCTTACGCGCTGAGAATCAAGTGTGGCACACCTACTAAGCCATATCAGCAAAACATGCCTGATAGATACAATTTGATTTGAGTTTAGGTGTTCAACAAGAACAAATGTTAGTTTAAGTATCTAAATGAAAAAAGGGTCAAGTTTGAGGGGTTGCTTAATTGGCCTATTAAGAACAAAAAACTAGTACATTCAACAAAGAGAAGAGCATAAACCTAACCTCAATAACGAAGGAAGGGCAAAAACCATCCTTCAAAAAGGTATAGGAGCAGAACAAAGTACAGACAAATAAAAGATATTTACTAGTTAATTCTTTGGAAGATCAACCAATTTACGGAAATAACCTACCATTTCTTTACGAGATAATAAACCATCCAACTATTGGTTTCTTACTCAAAAAATAAAAATACTCAACATATCATATCATATTAAAAACTCATTTTTAATGTTAAAACTCATTTAACTCATATTTTTTAAAAAAGTAAACTAGTCGGTGATATTTGTTTGAAGTTTGGGAGTTTGCAAACTAATTTGTTTTCGAGTTTTTGCTATTTCAAAAACTCAAATCCGAACTCCAAATAATTCAAGAACGCATTCACAATGCCAGTTGCATAAGACGTTCTAATGTATGCTCTAAGTGTAACTAACAATATTTATGCTCTTTAAAATACATCTATAACAGTAATATTTTGGGACGTGTAAGCATTAATAATTTAATTGTTTTTTCGAAGTCCAATTACATGTATGTATCAATTTTATTCGGGTTAAATAACTAATTTAGACTTTACAAATTAAATAAGTCTATTTTATTTTCAAGTCCAAGGTCCATTTCATCTTAAAGCCCTGGCCCATGCCATGTGTCAGGTGACATAGCATGTCCCGTCAAATTCAAAGCCAATAAGATGAAGCCACATGTAAAAATAATGTCAATCTAAGTCAAAGATTAATGACCAATCACAAGTCGCCAAGTGTCTAAAATAACATGTCTTGGCCAATCACATGCAACCTTATCACATAACTTATGTGATAAGTTTGACGACTCACATGAGTCAATCGGAATCAAGCAAGAGAGTTTATATGTAACTGGAATTTTCAACCTCTACAACTATAAATAGAGGGGGTTACATAACTCTCCGAGGATATTAAGAATTGAAGAAGAGCATTACACAGTTGGTGAAGGCATCCGCAAACAAAAAAATTAATCATCAACCACATAGTTCTTCAACAAGAATTAAGTGATCAACGGAGTTCTTTCCGGAGATCAACCCAAAACAACGAAGTGCTGCTCGATGTTCTTAGAGATTAAATACATCATAAGGAGGTCCGCATCATCCTATATTCGAGAAAGATGCTATTAAAGACCTTGAATCACGGAAAATTTTAGAGAAGAAGAATCAAAGGAATACATAGGACTGTACTCACAAACATTAATCAATAAAGTTTCTTTTTTTTCATATTTTTGTTGTATATTATTTTTCCATACAGTGAAAATTTATTGCAAATTAATTTTGGCACACCCAGTGGGACCAATTTTGCCCTTCTTCTCTTCCTCTTGCAAGTTTGAAAACTACAAACATCAGATCTACTACTGCAATGGCCTTCAGAAAGTGTAATGATATTCCATACAAAGATGCTACTTCCGCCGTATCCGTTGAACTCAGTCATGTTGTCCCAATAACTCGAAGCAAGTTCAAGGCAAGTGGCTTGGATGTATCCTAATACTTCGCTTCCTTGGAGATGGAAAAGAATAGCAAATCTCACATGAAGATCACAACCGCAATCTCTGGGGGCAACACACCATTCTCGCTATTTGATGAACTTTCTCAAACAACCTCTAACATTGCAGATTTGAGGATTTGGTGGATTCTCTAGTTTCAACGAAACTCAATTCCTTAATGACTGACGCAACTTACATGGACAAAAAGTTTGCCATGATAGAATGGACTATAGAAGTCTTGAAGAAATCTATTAAAGATAAATACCTTTAAATCACTCAAGTTATGAACAAATTGGAAGCTTGTGCACCTGGAGAGTCGAGCCATGTCCTTGCTTGTTCACCTGGCTTCACTTTGCAAAAAATGGCTATTGAGGAATCGCTTGCAAAGTTCAACATTCAATAGGAAAATCAATCCACTTCGGTTGCGGTGTTATCTGTCCAACAATTGCAAGACGTGACAACAAACACCATTAGAGCTCAAAATAGCGGACCATCGCAAAGTTTGTTGTACTACTCTAAGACTTGTACTAAGCAGATTGATTATCTAATCATGCCAGCCAATTTAACTACCAAAGCTACATCAATTTGATGGCAAAGGAAACCCAAGACAATATATTGCCCACTTTGTCGAGACTTGTAGCAACGCTGGAATGCATGATGACCTTTTGGTAAAACAATTTGTTCATTCACTAAAAGGGAACATATTTGACTGGTATATTGACTTGGAGCTCGAGTCTATTGATAGCTGGGAGAAACTTGAGAAGGAATTACTCAATAATTTTTATCGTACCCCCAGAATGGTAAGCATGATAGAGTTGACATGCACCAATCAAAAGAAGGACGATTCCGCGGTGAAATACATTAACCGTTAGAGAGTGTTAAGTTTGTACTACAAGAATCGCCTTTCAAAAATATCCGTTGTGGAGATGTGCATTCAAGGAATCATTGGGGCCTTTTGTACATCCTACAAGTCACGAACTTTTAAAGAGCTTGCAGCACAAGCACATGACATAGAGTTAAGCATCGCATGTCATGGAAAGGCATCCCCATTTGATGATCAGAAGGAGTTCAAGAGAAGTGTTATATCAAAGAACCAAACTAAAGAATCTATGACGGTTAAAGTCACGACCAAGCAAAAAATGAAGGAGGAGAAAACGCCGAGTCAATATTTGTAAGAGGAGAAACATCGTCCAACCTTAAAGGAATTAGAGGTGAAAGTTTATCCATTCCCAGATTAAAACGTACCCACGATCCTTGATGAATTACTGGCCAAGAAAGCCATCGATCTTGACGAGGCCAATGTGTATATGAATTTTCTGCTCGTACTGTGTCGAGTTCTAGTATAGTTTATGATATCGTCCCACATAGATTGGATAGTTTATGCTACAAACTTGTAATATTTTAACTACTATTTGATAGAATGAAATTGATGAAAAGTGAGTGAGGTTTAAAACTTGCTAATTACTTAATCACAACAAACAACTTTTGGAAGATTTATAATTTAAGAGTTAAAAATTATTGAATTCGCTTGATAATATTGCTATAATAAAGTCACAATTTCTACATTTATTTCTTTAAAGAATAATTGCTTATTTCTAATACAATTATATTTTTTCTCACTAAGAAATAACCAATTAATAACACTCCGTGAGAATTATGCTAATTAAATAAACTTAAGACTAGTGATGATTAAACCAAAATATTTTTATTGCTTGAATTGTGCTAAACGATAGTAAAAACTCCGTGAAAATATTTTTACTAATGATCAATAATCTTGCCTACAACAATTCCTCCGTGAGAACTAAAATTGAGGCAAACAAGATTACTGACTTGAAATAACAGTTTACTAAAAATTACTCTCACTTTACTATTTTATTCATCAGTTATTATATATTAATTTTGCTCCGTGAGAATTAAAAAATTAATATAAGAATAACTTAGAGATAAAATATGTAGATATGATAATGGATTAATTAAAAATAATCATTCCAACACAATATGAAATGTAAATAAAAAGTTTCAAGTCTAGAATATAATTGAGATAGTATTATAAAATATATCAAGCTTCATCAACTATCCCAACAAAAAGAAATTACTCCATTATGGAGTAAGAAAAGCTAAAAAGGATATTAGAAGACTAAAAATATTTAAAAGACTAAGAAAATATTTTTACTACAAAGAAAGAAAAGATATAAAGATCAAGACTAGTTCTAGTGTCTTGCAAAAGATTGAATAATAATTATACAAAGAGAGCTTGCTATTTATAGGAAAAAAGATGAGTAACTTTTGTCATATTTCACTTTTACGAATGTGAAATCCACATATGCAATGATAGCCTTTGTGAACGTAGATTCCATATGCAACTATGACACTTGTGCTTAACTCTGGACTTCATGAGTTAGTCTTGTAAATATAGGTTCCATGTATGCGAATGTGACCTTTGCATATGTAGATTCCACGCATGCATCTATGACTCTTTTGCTTCCATTCTTGACTTCATGAGTTAGACTTGTAAATGTAGGTTCCATGTATGCGAATGTGACCTTACGTATATAGATTATACATATGCAACTATGCTCCTTTTCATCTCTAGATGTCTCTTTCCATAAGCCCATATATGTATTCCACATTTGTGAATATGAAGATGATGTGTGCAACTATGGCTTTGCTTCATCCTCTTGTCTGTTAGCCTCTTCCCTTTGTTTTCCATAATTTCTTCTTCCTACAAGATCTATTAGAAAATATGCGAGGATAGGATATCATTATTCATATTTTATTTTAAAATCTTATTTTTTTATATATGAAATTATATGAATAATTTATATCAATCAGATCTCCCTGAGTCAAAGAAGCCTGAGGAAACTAGCAAAGTCGGTGATCTGAAATACTGAAAGTTTTATCGAGTCATTGGCCACCCTACAGAGAAATACTTCATTCTTGAAGGAAAAAACCATGGTACTAGTAAGTGAAGGAAAAATCATCATAGACATAGATGAAACAGCGTAAGCAAACCATGCAAGTGTTGTGTCCAAGAAAAGGAAGTGTTCAAGGTTGTAGAACATGTCAAGCACTGCCTTCTTACAATTTGGAAGTTTCAAGCCTATTAAAATTGATCTTGCAAGGCCAACTCTTGAAAGTTCACTAGAGTTGGATAATCACTCCAAAGATAATGGCGACTTGGGTTGGACTCTAATCACTCTCAAGAGGAGAAAACATCAAGCAATTTTGAGGCTACGAATTCCTAAGCCGACAACGATGATAATCATTGTGGATAAGCTACAACCATCACGAAATATCAAATATTAGAAGATTAATGGTGCCTTATCACAAAAGTTCCGAAAGTTTATTACCTTGCATGGATTCTTTCCTTAAAAATTCCTTCATGGAAGTCACGGTGCGACAAATTTAATTTCTGGTACAGATGAAAAAAGGGAAGCAACGATGAGTATCATCCACCAAAAAAACAAGAACATCATGATAAGAGAAAAGTTATTACATGTTGTGCAACACTTTTCTTCGCAGATGATGACTTGCTGCTGGGGTCTAAGCCATATAATAGACTTTTGTTTGTTATAGGGGTTATTCAGGAACAACATCTCAATCGCATACTTGTTGATAGTGGTTCAATTGTCAATATCATGCCAAATATGGTGCTAAAAAAGCTTGGGATCTTTATCGATGAGCTGCCCAAAAGTAACCTAATAATCTAAGGTTTCAACTAAGGAGGACAACGAGCCATAGGTATGATCCGAGTAGGATTATCCATTGGTGAGATGAGGTCAAATACCCTGACTCACATCATAGATGCTAAAACATCATATAACTTGCTGCACGGACGTCCTTGGATTCATGAGAATGGAATGGTATAATATACTTTGCATCAGTGTCTGAAGTACAGAAAGGATGGATAGATAGTCAAATTGATGCAAACATCAATCCCTTCACTGAGATAGAGTCATACCTTACAAACGCAAAAGTCTACCTAGATTCTTGTGAACCAAGTGTGGAGAAATCATCATCAATCGACCAAGCTGATGTCAATTCAAAATAAGAAAATAAGGCTGAACGGACTACTGTCAAGCTGTCTAAGAAGAGAACTGAAGAAGTCCCCACTAAGCTATCATTATCGAAGGTGATATACAGATAAAGACTAATAATGAGCATCCAGTCTTCCGCTATGTTTCGGGTAAGTGTCGAAAGAAAGGGAAACCTATACTAGAGGAATGTACTCCAAAGAAGCAAATGGGTCACAATGTTATCCAAGATTTGAAGGAACATATGACTGTCCTAGTTGCACAAATCCCATCCGTGACTTGTGAGTCTACTAAAGGTAACCCCCAAATTGATAAAATAAAAAGGCACTTTGATCCAAAGGTCTTCACACTACTTGAAAAGTCTGGTTATGACTTCTCTAATCCATCAAGGCTAGGAGAACTCAAAGATGAAGTCACTGATGAAAAGATACATGGTCTTACTGAGTCCTAAATGAGGTTGAGGAAGCAAGGACACTACGTTGCCATACCCAAGTTTGGGTTAGGATTCAGTTTGGTAGAGCCTTTTCGAATTTCATCTTAGAGAGGATAAAGATAGTTTTATCACAACACACCTCGATAAAGGAGTTGAAGAAAGTTAAAGACAAGAAAATAAAATAATAGGCTTAGTGTTTGATAGCATTGGATGCTCAACACCTCGTGTCTCGGTGTTTGAAAGGCTAAGTCACAAAAGTGAACGTGTATCTTCCAAACATCTAAATAAATTTTTCACTACCTCAAAGACCTCCATCTTTTGTCGCCCGGGAACCACAAGGAAGTCACCATCTAGAAAGATATTGTCAAAACATGAGGAGCAAGGTCATTGTGAAGTTGTTGCTGACAAAGAAATCTATAGTACTTTCCCATCACATATGAAGAGAAAGTGTCAATATCCACAGATGGTCTGCTAAAGGTGAAAAAGGAGTACCATCGTTTATGCTTGCTAGCCTCATAAAGAAACAGAGAAAGAGGAAGAATCCATGCCGACCATCCAAGGAAGTCAAAGAGAAAAGTCAGACTTTGTGGAAATATTTCGTCACATAATAGTGGAAGATAGCCCATGTCTTGGAGTTGATGATAAACTCCAAGAGGCTCCCCATCAACTAGAAGATGGAGGGCAATCAACTGTAGATGAGCTTAAGGAACTCAATTTAGGCATAATGGAAGATCCATGCCCAACCTTCATTAGTGCGCTTCTTACGCCTCAAGAGGAGGAAAATGCTTCAAGTTATTGAGCGAGTACAAAGATGACTTCTCTTAGTCGTATAAAGAAATTCCTGGCCTTAGTCCTAAAGTAGAAGTTCATCATTTGGGGATCAAGAGTGGAGCACGCCTTGTGAAGCAGTCAAAATGCATATCTCAACCTGTGTTAGTACCATAAATTGAAGCCGAAGCCAACAAGATCATCAAGGCGGTATTTATTCAAGAGGTGAAGTACCTATCACGGATCTCGAGTATTGTACCCATCACAGATCTCGAGTATTGTACCCATCAAGAATAAGAAGGTCCAAATATGTGTTTGTGTTGACTTTCGAGACCTAAACAAGGCATGTCTGAAAGATGACTTTCCACTACCATCTATTGAACTCATGGTTGATACTTCAACATGGAATAAAGCTATGTCATTTATGATGGGTCCTCGGGATAAAATCAAATCAGAATGTCTCCATAAGATGAAGAGTGTATTGCTTTCCAAACTCCAAAATGGATATATTGCTACAAAGGGATGCCCTTCGGTCCGAAGAATACTGGTTCCACCTACCAATGCGCAATGCAAAACATCTTTGATAACATGCTTCATAAGAGGGTTGAATGTTATATCAATGACTTGGTGGTTCAGATTAAGCATATGTGTTACCTCCTTGAAGACCTTAGAATTTTTTTTGAAAGGTTAAGAAAATCGACCTAAAGATGAATCTTGTCAAATGAGCATTTGGAGTTACCTCATGAAAGTTTCTTGGCTTCACTGTGCGTCACCATGGAATTAATTTGATCCCGCAAAGATTGACGCATTTCATAAAATGCCTGAGCCAAAGAACTTGAGAGAGCTCCATAGTCTCCAAGGAAAATAAGCATTTATCCGGAGGTTCATCTCTAATATAGCCGGACGGTGTCAACCCTTCAATTATCTAATGAGGAAGGATATCCCTTTTCACCGGGATCAGTCATGTCAAAATATTTTTGAAAGCATCAAAAGGTACTTGCTAAATTCACATGTGTTAGGGGCGCCAATTCTTCGGAATCCATTGATACTGTACATCTTGGCAAACGAACGTTTACGTGAGGCAATGCTTGCTTAAGAGACTGAGGAAGGAAAGGAACAAACCTTGTACGGCTTCAGTAAAACTCTAATAGGAGCTGAATTGAACTACATGCCTGTTGATAAAATATACTTAGCATTACTTTATGCGATAAAGAAACTAAGGCATTATTTTGAAGCATACACCAACAAACTCATCTCTTGAGCAGATCCCGTGAACTTCGTGATGACTCGACCCATTCTTTCTGGATTCCTAGCAAAAAGTTCCATATCGTTTAACTAATATGAGATCACATACACACTTCAAAAGGTTGTGAAAGGACAATTACTCACCAATTTTCTAGCTGATCACCCTCTTTCGGTGAAATGAGAGCTTTTTGATGAGTTTCCAAATCAAGACATTTTGTTCATTGAAGAATTGCCACCAAGGAAAATGTTCTTTGATGGATTTTCACGTCATAACGGTACATGGGAAGGTGTTATGCTAATCTCTCCAGAAAGACAAGTCTTTCCATTCTCCTTTGTTTTAGGTGAAACATGCTCCAATAATATTGCAGAGTACCAAGCTTTGATCATCGGTCTCGAAAATGCATTAGACATGAAGATTCTATAGCTGGATATCTACGCCAACTCTAAGCTGATCATCAGCCAACTTTTGGGGAGTTACGAGGTATAAAACGAAGATCTTTTACCATACCACCAATACGCTTCTTGTTTACTTGAAAAATTCGACCAACTATTCTTAAACCACGTCCTAAGAGAAGAAAATTGCTTGGCTGACGCTTTGGCTAACATGGACACAACGAGAGAACTTGGAGAGAATGAGTCAATAAACATTCATGTGTGTCACTGATGGTTCATTCGTACACTTCTTTATCTTCAAATCAACGAAATCCATCATACACCTGTTCAAGTGATTGAAGAAGAATATTAGAGGCAGCCATTATAAAGTACCTTGAACATGAAAAGTTACCTGAGAATCTGCGACAAAGAACATACATCAAGCGAAAGGCACCATGATTCATCTTCTATAAGGAGACATTATTTTGCCGCTCTTTTGAAGGACTATTCCTGCGCTGACTTAACAACGAAGAAGCCTGCCAAGCGATGAAGAAAGCACATTTTGGCTCATGTGGAGAACATCAATCTGGTCCTAAGCTCCATTTTCACATCAAGAGGATGGGCTACTACTGGCCAATAATGGTGAAAGATTGCATGGAGCATGTCAAAATATGTCAAGTGTGTCAATTCTATAGCAACTATATCCACCAAACTCTAGAGCCTCTTCATCCAATGCAGCTTTATGACCTTTTGATGCATAGGGACTTGACATTATTGGACCGCTTTCAAAGTCATCAAACAGACTAAGCACATATTGGCTGCTACAGACTACTTCTCTAGATGTGCTTAAGCTCTTCCACTCAAAGATATGAAAAAGGAAACCGTTGTTGATTTTATCAAATCAAATGTAATTTTTAGGTACGACATACCAAGATAATAATCATTGATAATAAAACACCATTTGACAACAAGCTCGTAAGGAGTCTATGCGAGAAGTTTGATTTCAAGCAAAATAAGTCTTCAATGAATAATACACCTACCAACGGCCTTGTTGAAGCTTTTAACAAGACGTTTGGTAACCTCTCAAAGAAAGTTAGTGCAAAGAACAAGAGAAACTGGCATGAGAAAATTGGTGAAGTTTTGTGGGTATACCGGATAACCTTCAGAACCGCTACACAAGAAACTCCATACTCTTTGGTGTATGGCGTAGAAGTAGTCCTTCTATTGGAGCAACGAATTACCGTTCTCGCACCCGAGCCTGCAGATGGTAGGTCAAATCCCTATGTCCAAGTGATTGAGTTAAAGCTTTGGGCATAGAGGGAAGCGAGCCTGGGGAGAGGAGTAGAGTCCAGCAACATTGAACCCCAAAATAGTTCCATCATTACACATATCACAAGAAAGACTCACTTCCAAAGATAATTCTCAACTTCTCCTAGTAGAGTTAGAGGCATTGGGTGAGAAAAGATAGAAAGCACAACAAAAAATGGAGTGCTACCAAGCCGACTAGCTAAAGGCTTCAACAAAAAAGTGTGACCATGGTCATTCCAAGTGAGAGACTTGGTACTAGCTGTTCGAAGAACCATAATCCTCAACAAACGCATAGGCGACAAGTTTACTTCAAGATGGGATGGAACATATATTATGAAAAAAGCATATTCATGTGGCGCATACAAAACTATTGATAAGGATGGTTTTATATTGTCATGACCCAAACTTCTCTTCATAGGATGATGTGACAGCACCTAGTCTCTAAGACTATGTAAGCCTAACAAACATACGAAATAGCTGGAATAATAATTTAAAAGCTCAAACATCAATAACTATATGAAATAAAATCTGTAACTCAACATGTACATCTCCCAAAACCCAGTGTAAATACAAGTCACAAGCTCTAGATACAGTATTGAACACTCCTATACATCACTGTCTATGAAGATGTAAAGAAACAAGATAGAAGAGGACTTTGAGACCTGCAGACGGGGGTCGGTGTACCTTGAAGTCTTCAAAGCAAGAAACTCAATGCGCTAATATCAAGGCTGATAGGATGTACCTGGATCTGCACAAAATATGATGAACAGAAGCATAGTATGAGTACACCACAACGGTACCTAATAAGTGCCAAGCCAAACCTCGATAGAGTAGTGACGAGGTCAGGACAAGGCCCTACTGAAGATAAAAAGAAAATAAGGCAGAAGATATAATAATATAATGGTAATTACAAGGAAATGAAACAATAAAGAATTTACGGAAAGATATCAACATGGAATCAATGAAGCTAATACAACACAAAAGGAAAACAAGAGTTTTATATGTTAAGGAATAAGTACCAAACAATACAACAAATAGAGAAGATCAACAGGGGCACTCCCGAGGTACCGTCTCGTAGTGCCAAATCATAAAAAATTGTCATGACCCCGGTTCACCCTCCGTGAACCATCGTGACGGCACCTAGTCTCTACGACTAGGTCAGCCTAAGATGCGGAAGATAAACCAAATTTGCGGAAGAAAACAATGTAAAACAGAAATAGAATAATAAAACAGCATTTAAAAGTGTTGCTCGGCATACAAAATATTAACTCTTAAAACCAATACACTTTCCCAAAACCCGGAAACCCATGAATCACAAGCTAAGAGATACATAAGAAACTCTAACTCCAGAAGTGTCTAACAGAAGGGGAATACTGAAGGGCTATAGTATTACAGAAAGATAGAAAGGGACTCCTCGGTCTGCGGATGCGGCAAATATACCTCGAAGTCTCTACAGAAGCGCCTCGCCTCAAAGATGATAAGACAGAGTGAAAGTACCTAGATCTGCACATGAAAAACATGCGCAGAAAGGGCATGAGTACACCGCAATGGTACTCAGTAAGTGCCAAGGCTAACCTTGGTCGGGTAGTGACGAGGAAGGTCAGGGCCCTACTGAGGTTAAGTAAAATATAAGGGTTAACAGTATGAAATAAAACAGTATAAATAAGCGCAACAATAAGAAATAACATAGAATTGAAAGAACCACAACAAGTAGAACAGAGACAAATAAATCACAGGAAAGAAATACAACTCAACACAGAGATAACAACTAGGGCACCTTCCAGGATACCGTCCTGTAGTCCCAATTACAACTATCCAATGGATCTCCCGGGATACCGTCCCATAGTCTATATATATATATATATATATATATATACATATATATATATATATATGAGATCTCGTCCCGTAGTCCAACTCATGGTGCGCGGGGATCCACCGGAATCCCGTTCTGTAGTCCCAAATGTAAATACCCAGTACTGGGGAAATCTACCGGGTGCATTCCCATAGTTCAGTATAATTGTGCAGGGGGATCTACCGGAATCCCACATCTGTAGTCCCAAAATAAACAGACAAGGGGGAGCTACCGGAATTCCACATCCGTAGTCCCAAAATAAATATATAGCAGCAACAAGAAAATATTCAGAAATAGAAATTTCATATTAAGGCAACAAGTAATTCTAACCTAGCATGTTGCACAGAATTCAGGTAAGCAGGTTGAACATATAAAGCAATTTAAATCACTTAGACATGTTTTTCCTAAGTTAACAACATGCTTAATAGTACAAGTAATAAAAACAGGAAAGGAAACAAACTAGTAAATACTTAATGAAAAATTGGATTTCCAACATTTTGCACAAGTACGCACTCGTCACCTCACGTACAAGGCATTTCAATTACCAAATATACAAATCCTAATGGGGAGGTCCCCCACACAAGGTTAGACAAGTCACTTACCTCGAACTAGCTCAAAATCAACTCGGAGCCACGTTCTTGCCACGAGTACTCGACTCCAAATAGCCCAAATATATTCAATTCAATTGCATAATGTAAATAACACTTCAAGTAACTGAGTTTACAAAGAAATTCTAAGCTAATACGCGAAATTAGGTAAAATGACCAAAACGCCCCTCAGGCCCACATCTCGGAATCGGGTAAAATTTATATTTTCAGAATCCTCTTACTCTCACGAGTTCATGCATACCAAAATTATCCAAATCTAAGGTCAAATTCCCAATCAAAAGTCAAATTTTAAGTCTAGGAACTTTCTTCCAACTTTTCCCCAATTTTCATCTCCAATCCGAAATTAAACAATGAAAATAACTATAGATTGATGGAATATAACTAGAAAGTGTTAAAAGAATCATTACCCAATGACCTCCTCTTCAATTTCCTCTCAAAATTACCCACTCCCGAGCTCCAAATTGATTTTTCAACGTTTGAAACTAAACCCTCGAAATTTCATATTTCTGCCCAGCTGTTTCCGCATCTGCGGTCCCGCTTCTGCGAAACCCGGTCGCATCTGCGACATTTCATTAAAGAAGCACTTTCCGCACCTACGACTACCTTAATGTAGGTGCGGTGCCGCTTCTGCGGTTACCTAGCTACATCTGCGGTCGACTCCCTTTTAGCCTCAAACCACTTCTGCGACCTCTGAGTCGCTTCTGTGGCGCCGCACTTGCGGAACCCAAACCGCAGGTGCGGTTATGATAGAACCAGCAGCTGAAGCTGTAACTCTAACTCCAAAATCTTTTCGTCAACCATTCGAATTCATCCCGAGGCCTCTGGGACCTCAACCAAAGGCGCCAACAAGTCACAAACCACTACCCAAACTTGTACCGATCCTTAAAACACCTAAAATAACACCAAAACCTCGAATTAACCATGGATTTAAGCCTAAGAACTCCAAAATTCTCAAAATACGCTTTCGATCAAAAAGTCTATCGAACCTCGTCCGAATGACCTAAAATTTTGCACACACATCACATTCAATACTACGGAGGTACTCCAACATCCGAAATTCCATTCCGACCCTCGGATAAAAATCTCACTATCGGAACGGAAACTTCAAAAATTCAACTTTCAACATTTCAAGCCTAAATTAGCTACGGACCTCCAAAACACAATCCTATCACGCCCCAAGCCCGAAATCACCTAATGGAGCTAACGGAACCATCAGATTTCCATTTCGAGGCCGTCTTCACACTGTTCCAACTACGGTCAACTTTCCAACACTTAAGCTCTCATTTAGGGACTAAGTGTCCCAAAATTCTCCGAAACTCAAAACCGAACATCCCGACAAGTCAAAATAGCAGAAATAAACTTGGGGAAAGCAGTTAATAGGGGATCGGGGCTTTAATTCTTAAAACGATCGGTCGGGTCGTTACAAAAATAACTCACAATCTTCCTTATATCACCGCGGGAACCTTTATATTTTTGTTTGAAAATTATTTTTCCAAAATAGCATCCAGTGTTTTAGCGTACCTTATCACACTGCATGGCTTCTAATAGTTCCCTTACTAGCCACGCGTATCAAGCTGACCTTATCTCACCGCATGCATTTCAACTTCCAGACCTTGTACCACCACATGCATATTAGTAATTACAATGGCATGGTAGAAACTTTGTGCACACAACCAAACAATCACCTCAACAATAACACGGAAGCCAAAACATAACAACTAAAGAAAATGACACTTCACACCTTACACTCGGCCTCAATAGAAACCACGGCCTTTGCAACTCAACAACAAGATATTTCAAGGATAGCAATTTTCAAGTAAAGAATCTCCACAGTTAACTAATGAATACAGAATAAGGAAGCAAGTAATTCAACTAAACATGTAGTACAAGTTGCAAATAAGAGATAAGTAGACATATGAAATTAAGCTAAACCTGGTGACTAAAACATGCTATAGTAACCCAATTAAGGCATGAAGAAAAACTATGTAGCTAAAACCGGAATCTCAATATTTAGCCCGTGTAAGCACTCGTCAACTTTAGACAAGTCACTTACTTCAAACCATGCTAAATCAATCAACTAGAATGCCTTTCCTCGATTTTCCAACTCCGAATGGCTCGAATCTAGACAAAATAATTTCATACTATAAATATAGCTATAGGAAATTAACTTAATCATAAAATTATGGTCTTAGCAAAGAATTGAAAAATCGCTCCAAAAAGTCACCCCGGGCCCGCGTCTCGGAACCCGACCAAAATTATAAATTACGAATACACATTCGATATCGAGTACAACCATACAAGAATTATTCAAATCCGATCTCATTTCGCCTTTCAAAAATCAAGAATTTAGTCTAAGAACTTCTACACCCTTTTCCCCAATTTTAAACCCCAAAACACAAATTAGAAGATATAATTAACAGTAGATTCATGGAAATTAATCAAAAACGAGTTAAGAATCTTTACCCCAACAATTCCTCTGATAATCCCTCAACCCCAGCAACTTCTGCTTCTGCAGCCTACGATTCGCTTTTGCGATGCTGCACCTGCAGAAAAACCATCGCAGGTGCAGTCCCAACTTAAGTCTAGGGCTTTCGCTTCTGCGGATAAGGGCTCGCATCGTGAGACCGGTTCTGCGGAGAAAGGACCACATCTGAGGTCAAACCCAAGGCTCTCTCCCCAAGTTCCGCTCCTGTGAAGGTAGCCTCTGCATCCGCGAGTCCTCTCAAGCAGACAATTCATGGCACCTGCGATCCCAGCTGGACTAGAAAACTCCACTTCTGTGACCAGTGGCTCGCATTTGCGAGCCCGCTCCTATGGCCAATCCCTCCGCAGGTGCGAAGACACCAGAACCAACCCAACATCAACAATTCACTAATTCCAACAATGATCTGATATCGATCCGAATCACACCAGGGCCCCCCGGGACCCCGTCCGAGTATACCAACTAGTTCCAAAAAACCTAACGGACCTACTCGAGGCCAAGAACCACATCAAACAACATGAATTCAACGAATCACAAACCAAATTCAAGCTTAAGAAACTGTGAAATCCCAAATTCTGAAACCAATGCCGATACATACCAAAACAACTCCGATTGACACCAAATTTTGCACACAAGTCATAATTGACATTACAGACCTATTCCAACTTTTGGAATCGGAATCCGACCCCGATATAAAAAAAGTCCAGTCCCGGTCAAACTTTCCAACATTTCACTAATTTCTAACTTTCGCCAATTAATGTCAAAACGACATACAGACCTCCAAATCAACGTCCGAACACGCTCCTAGGACAAAATCACCATTCGGAGCTATTGGAACCGCCAAAACCCCATTTCAGAGTTGTCTTCAGACAAGTCAAACTACGGCCAACTCCTACGACTTAAACCTCCAATTTAGGGACTATGTGTCCCATTTCTATCCGAAACTCACTCGAAACCAAAACCAAACATCCCGACAAGTCACCTAACCACAATATAACACTAAGAAGGAAATAAATATAGAATCAAGGATAATTCACTCAAAACGACCGGCCGGGTCATTATATCCTCCCCTCTTAAGACAAACATTCATCCTCGAATGAGTACAGAGACATACCTGAAGTTGTGAAAACATGAGGATAACGGCTATGCAGATCATGCTTGTTCTCCCAAGTTGCCTCATCGACTAGCTGACCCCTCCACTGAACCTTAACTGAAGAAATGTTCTTCGACCTCACTTTCAAACCTGCTTGTCCAAAATGGCCACCGGCTGCTCAACATAAGAGAAATCTTTGTCCAACTAGACTAAGCTAAAGTCTGACATATGAGATAGATCGTCGTGATATTTCTGAAACATAGAAACATGGAACACTGGATAAACTACAGCTAGACTAGGTGGTAGTGCAAGTTTGTAGGCCACCTCTCCAACCCTCTCAAGAATCTAAAAAGGTCCGATATACCTAGGGTTCAGCTTGCCCTTCTTCCCGAACCTCATAACACCCTTCATGGGCGAAACCCGGAGCAAGAACCGCTCCCCAACCATGAATGAAACATCGCGAATCTTCTGATCCATATAAATCTTCTGTCTGGATTGGGATGTACAGAGTCAATCCTGAATAAATTTAACCTTTTCCAAAACATCCTAAACCAAGTCTGTACTAAATAGCCTAGCCTCACTAGGCTCAAACCAACCCACTGGAGACCAGCGCCACTTACCATACAAAGCCTCATATGGGGCCATCTGAATGCTCGATTAGTAATTGTTGTTGTAGGCAAACTCCGCAAATGGCAAGAATGAATCTCAAGAACCCCCAAACTCTATCACACATGCACGTAGCATATCCTCCAGTATTTGAATAGTGCGCTCGGACTGCCCATCCGTCTAAGGGTGAAATATTATGCTCAACGCAACTCGAGTACCTAACTCATGCTATACAGCTGTCCAAAATTGCGATGTAAACTACATATCCCGGTCAGAGATGATCGATACCAGCACGCCATAAAGCATGGCAACCTCACGAATATAAATTTGAGCCAGCTGCTCTGAAGAGTAAGTATCCACCACTGGAATGAAATGAGCTGACTTGGTCAATCTATCCACAATTACCCAAATTGCATCGAACTTCCTCTCGGTCATTCGGAGCACAACAACAAAATCCATAGTGGTCCGCTCCCATTTCCACTTTGTGATCTCTAACCTCTGGAGCAATCCACCTGGCCGCTGATGCTCATACTTCACCTACTGATAGTTTAGGCACCGAGCTACATATTCCACTATCTCCTTCTTCATTATCCTCTACCAGTAATGTTTCCTGAAGTCTTGATACATCTTCGCAGCACTTGGATAAATGGAGTACCGCGAACTGTGAGCCTCCTAGAGAATCAACTCATGTAAGAAATCTACATTCGGCATACATAGCCTGCTTTGCATGTGTAATACACCATCATCTCCAATAGTGACCTCCTTAGTATCGACGTGCTAAACTGTATCCATGAGGACAAGCAGATGGGAGTCGTCATATTGACGCTCTCTGATATGATCATAAAGAGAAGACTGAGAAACCACACAAGCCAAAACTCAGCTCGGCTTAGAAACATTCAATCTAACAAACTGGTTGGCCTAGGCCTGAAATCCAAGGCTAATGCCTCTCGGCTACCAGTAGATATGCTAAGTTGCCCAAACTCTCCGCCTTGCAACTTAAGGCATCGACCACCACATTGGCCTTCCTGGAATAATATAGAATGGTGATATCATAGTCCTTAAGAAACTCTAACCACCTCCGCTGCTGCAAGTTATGATCTTTTTGTTTGAACAGATGTTGTAGACTCTGGTGGTCAGTGTAGACCTCACAAGGGACACCGTACAAATAGTGCCGCCAGATCTTCAAGGCATGGACAATAGCTACTAACTCAAGGTCGTGGACAAGATAGTTCTTCTCGTGCACATTCAGCTATCTAGATGCATAGGCAGTCACCTTACCATCGTGCATTAACACCGCACCGAGACCGATATGCGACACATCAGAGTGTGCAGTGTAAGACCCCGAACCCGAAGGCGACACACCAATAATGAGGATATAGTCAAAGTTGTCTTAAGCTTTTGAAAGATCTCCTCACACTTCGAACGGAGCACCCTTCTGAGTCAATCTGGTCATAAGTGCTGCTATAGACATGAAACTCTTTACAAGTCAACAATAATACCCTACGAAGTCCAAGAAAACTCCAGATCTTCGTAGTTGAGGACGGTCTAGACCAACTCTACACTACTTCAACCTTCTTCGGATCTACCTTGATCCCCTCACTCAACACTACATAACCCAAAAATGCCACCGAATCTAGCCAGAATTCACACTTTGAAAATTTTACATATAACTTCTTTTCTCTCAAAGTCTGAAGCACGATCCTCAAGTGCTGCTCATGATCCTCCCAGCTCCGGGAGTACACAAGAATGTCGTCAGTAAACACAATGACATATGAGTCAACATAGGGCTAGAATACAATGTTCATTAAGTGTATGAATGCTGCTGGGGCATTGGTCAACCCAAATGACATCACAAGGAACTCGTAATGTCCATACCGAGTCCTAAAAGCAGTCTTCGGGACATCTAGCTCTCAAATCTTTAACTGATGATAGCCTGAACGTAAGTAAATTTCGGAGAACACTCTAGCACCTTGTAGCTGATCAAATAGGTCATCAATACGTGATGGATACCTGCTCTTCACTATAACCTTGTTCAATTGGCAATAATCAATACACATGCGCATAGAACCATCCTTCTTCTTTACAAGCAAGACTGGAGCACTCCAAGACGACACACTAGGCCAAATGAAGCCCTTATCAAGCAACTCTTTTAACTTCTCCTTTAATTCTTATTAGGAACATAATCTAAGGTACCTCTCCACTCTAACCGTGGTAATCCTGGCATAACCAACGTCATGGTCTTGGCATGACAATCAAGAATTGCATGATAGGGCGACAACTCGTCCATGCCCAAAATAACATCAAAATCTACCATACTAAGCAACAATAAATCCGCTCTGGTCTCAAAACCACTAAGAACAACCAAACATGACTGATACACACAGTCAACAATAATAGATTCACCCACAGGGGTAGACACAAAAACAGGAGAACTCAAAGAATTACGGGATACGCCCAAATATGGAGCAAAATAAGATGACACATATGAATAAGTAGAGCCTGGATCAAATAAGACTGATGCATCTCTATGACAGACTAAAATAGTAGATGTGATGATAGAGTCAGATGGAACTGCCTCCGTCCTAGCAGGAAGATCGCAATATCTGGGATGGCCTCCCCCTATAGGGAGACCTCCACCTACTCGACCTCCACCTCGAGCTGGTTGTGCAGGTGGAGTGGTAGCTTGTGCGGTAACCATGGCCTGAGAACCCAGTGGAGCACGCAGAGCTTGAGTAGTCTATGGAGGTGCACTCTCTTGAGTCTGGGGAAATTCCTCACCATATGACGAGTGTCACCACACTCAAACAAGCTCTTAGATGACGCGACTACTGTGGCTGGATCCAGCCTGGTCGGCTAGACTTACTGCTAAGAGCACCTTGTGCATGAGGTGTGCTAGACAGTGGCAGTGCATAATATGGAGCCAGAGGCCTAGGAGTGGCTGGAATACCGCTAGAAGCTGGAAGTGCTAAATGAATAGGGCAACTCACATAGCCCCTACCATGACGAGCTGTAACTGGGGCACGAGTACCACTATTGGTGCTAGAATCTTGAGATCTCGTGGCCTCCCTCTCCTCTCTCTCCTGAGTCAACATACCCTCTAATCTCATAGCGATCCCCACTACCTAGTGGTATGCGATGGACATCTCCAACTCTCGGGCCATGCTAAATCTGATACTGGGGTTCAGCCCCTCGATAAATCGGTGGACTCGCTCTCTAATAGTAGCAACCAAGGCTGATGCATCCCTAGCCAAATCACTGAACCGGACCGCATACTCTGGCACAATCATAGAACCCTGCCGTAGCGCTCAAACTCTGTGCGCCATGTGCTTGTGAGACTCTAGGGAACATACTCCCTCAAGAAAATATCTGAGAACTGAGTCCAAGTGAGTGAAGTTACCTCGGCTGAACTACACAACTCATATGCTCGCCACCACTAATAAGCCACTCCCTTAAGCTGGAACATAGTGAAAGAAACCCCACCAGACTCCACAATACCCATAGTACGGAGGATACAGTGGCACTCCTAAAGAAAACCCTAGGCATCCTTTGACGCCAAGCCGTTGAAAGTAGGAGGGTGATACTTCTTGTACCTCTCGAGCCTAAGCTGCTCCCTCTTAGAAATTGTTGCCCTAACCTCGGGTTGAGCTGGAGCTACTGGCTGTACTGGTATGACCTCTGGGAGCTGGTCAACCTTGACCCGCTGCTATGGAGTATGGGTAGTGGGAGTGTGCTCCTTCCCCGGCCTAAGATGTGACAAGAGCAAGTGGAATCAACCCTGCCTGAGCTAAAGTGCCGAACATGGTCAGAAACTGGACGAAGGTCTCCTAGAGTGCTGGTGTAGTAACGAGCATCTTAGGTGCCTGCTTTCCAACTAGAGCTGCTGGTGGCTCCTCTGTAGCAGCTCGTGCAGGTGCTCTAGCTGCACCACGTGGATGTTCTTGGCCTCTACCCCGGCCCTAGCCTCTCGCGGCTCTAGCAGGGGGCGCGAGTGTCTGTTCATCTGATCCGGCTGTATGTGTCTTCACCATCTGTGAGAGATTAGAAAGACATAAATCTAGAATCTGAAGTCAAAGATTTCACACTATAAGAAACAAAGAAGTGAAGCTTTTCTAACAGTTCCATAGCCTCCCAAAGATAAGTATGGACGTCTCCGTACTGATCTGCGAGACTCTACTAAACCTGCTTGTAACTCGCAATACCTATGAACCTAGAGGTATGATACCAACTTTTCACGACCCCAATTTTTCGCCACAGGATGTCGTGACGACACCTAGTCTCTAAGACTAGGTAAGCCTAACAAACATACGGAATACCTGGAATAATAATTTAAAAGCTGAAATATCAATAACTATATAAAATAAAATCTACAAATCAACATGTACATCTCCCAAAATGCAGTGTAGATACAAGTCACAAGCTCTAGATACAGTACTAAACACTCATATACATCACTGTCTATGAATATGTAAATAAATAAGAAAAAAGCAGGATAGAAGGGGACTCTGGGGCCTGCAGACGCGGGCAAGTGTACCTTGAAGTCTCCAAAGTAAGCAACTCAATGCGCTAATGTCGAGGCTGATAGGATGTACCTGGATCTGCACAAAATATATGCAGAAACGTAGTATGAGTACACCACAACGGTACATAGTAAGTACCAAGCCAAACCTCGGTTGAATAGTGATGAGGCCAGGTCAAGGCCCTACCGAAGATAATAAGAAAATAAGGCAGAAGATATAATAATATAATGGTAAGTACAAGGAAATGAAATAATAAAGAACTTACGGAAAGATAACAACACGGAATCAAGGAAGCTAATACTATACCAAAGGAAAACAAGAGTTTCACATGTTAAGGAACAACAACCAAATAGTACAACAAATAGAGAATATCAACAGGCGCACTCCCGAAGTACTGCCTCATAGTCCCAAATTATAAAAAATAACTCACAGTCTTTCCTTAAATCTCAGCGGGAGCCTTTATATTTTTGTTCGAAAATTATTTTCCCGAAATAGCATCCCACGTTTTAGACCACCTTATCACACCGCATGTCTTCTAGTAGTTCCCTTACTAGCCATATGTATCAAGCCACCTTATCTTGCTGCATGTGTTTCAATACCTAGACCTTATATCACCACATGCGTATCAATAATCACGACACTGCAGAAACCTCGTGCACATAACCAAATAATCACCTCAACAATAACATGGAAGCCAAAACATAAAAACTAAAAAAAATGACACTTCACAGCTTACACCTGGCCTCAATAGAAACCACAGTCTTTGCAACCCAACACCAAACTCAACAACAAGATATTTCAAGGATATCACATTTCAAATAAAGAATCTCCATAGATAAATAATGAATACAGAATTAAGGAAGCAAATAATTCAACTAAACATGTAGTACAAGTTGCAAATAAGAGATAGACAAGTAGACACGTAAAATTAGGCTAAACCTAATGACTATAACATGCTAAAGTAACTCAATTAAGACATGAAGAAGAACTGGGTAGCTAAAATTGAAATCTCAACATTTAGCTCGTTTACGCACTCGTCACCTTGCATACACAGCCTTCACATATCATAAATTATCACAACAGTACCAAATCCTAAGGGGAATTTCCTCCACACAAGGTTAGACAAGTCGCTTACCTAAAACCATGCTAAATCAATCAACTAGAAGGCATTTCCCTCGCTTTTCCAACTCCGAATGGCTCAAATCTTGCCAAAATAATTTCATACTATAAATATAATTATAGGAAACTAATTTAAATAATAAAATTATGGTCTTAGAAAAGAATTTAAAAATTGCTCCAAAAGGTCACCCAAGCCCGCGTCTCAGAACCTAACCAAAATTATAAAATCTGAACATTCGATATCGAGTCCAACCATACAAGAATTATTCTAATCCAATCCCATTTCGCCTTTCAAAACTCAAGATTTTAGTCTAAGAACTTCTACACTTTTTCCCCAATTTTAAACCCCAAAACACAAATTAGAAGATGTAATTAACAGTATATTTATGTGAATTTATCAAAAAACGAGTCAAGAATCCTTACCCCAATAATTCCTCTGATAATCCCTCAAAATTTTGCCTCAAACCGAGCTTTCAAAGTTCCAAAATGAATTATGAAATCAAACCCTCGAATTCCCCTTTTCTGCCTAGCGACTTCTGCTTTTGCGGCCTATAGGTCACTTCTGCGATGCCGCACCTGCGGAAAAACCATCGCAGGTGCAACTTAAGTCTAGGGCTTTTTCTTCTGTCGAGAAGGGCTTGCATATGCGAGACCGCTTTTGCGGAGAAATGACCGCATCTGCGGTCAAGCCCAAGGCAAGTTCCACTCCTGCGAAGGTAGCCTCCACATCCGCGAGTCCGCTTCTGCAGACAATTGATTGCAAATGCGATCCCAGCTGGACTAGAAAAACTTCACTTCTGTGACTAGTGGCTTTTATTTGCGATCCCACACCTGCACCAAATCCCTTTGCAGGTGCGAAGACATCAGAACAAGTCCAGCATCAGCAATTCAGTAAGTCCAATAATTATCCGATATCGATCTGAATCACACTCGGGGCTCCTAGGACCTCATCCAAGTATACCAACTAGCTCCAAAACACTTAACGGGTCTACTCGTGGCCAAAACCACATCAAACAACATGAATTCAACGAATCGCAACCCAAATTCAAGCTTAAGCAACTATGAACACTCAAATTCCGGAGCCGACGCTGATACATACCAAAATAACTCTGATTGACACCAAATTTTGCATACAAGTCATAATTGACATTATGGACCTATTCCAATATCCGAAAATGATATCCGACCCCGATATCAAAAAGTTCACTCCTGGTCAAACTTCCCAACATTCCACCAATTTCAAACTTTCATCAATTAGCGCCGAAACGACCCACTGACCTCCAAATCAACGTCCGGACACGTTCTTAAGACCAAAATTACCATTTGGAGCTATTGGAACCGTCAAAACTCCATTCCAGAGTCATCTTCACATAGTCAAACTACGGTCAACTCGTACGACTTAAACCTCCAATTTAGGGAGTATGAGTCCCATTTCACTCTAAAACTCTCTCGAAACCAAAACCAAACAATCCGACAAGTCACATAACTACAATATAACACAGTGAAGGAAATAAATAGGGGATCGGGGCTAATACACTCAAAACGACTGGCCGGATCATTACATATGGTGGGTACGATCAACAACAAATTTTTGAAATAGTACTTCACATGAAAGTCACCAAGCTCCTTAACGCATGAGCCTAAGCTGTAAGTTGCCACACTCCTGGCCTACATGAGTCTAAACTGTGTAGGGACACACAAAACAAAAACAAAGGTCCGCTAGGTTAAAAACCTCGAAAGAGGCGGACTATGCAAATATTAGGGGAAAAATGTTCGCTAGAATGAAAACCTCGGGAGAGGCGGCCTAGGAAAATAATTAGAACATGAAAAGTAAAAATAAAAAACACATCTTTCTAAACTACGTTATGACTTGATCCTTTTCACTGATGTATGTAGGGAGCTTAAAGTTTCATTCTAAGTTTAGTCGCATGAGTTTTAAAAAATAAAATTTGACATCATGGAATCATAATATTAACTCTTTCAAATGCAGAGGCAAATTTAAATGAGAAAAAGAAGATAATTTGGTACCAAAGCATAAAAGCCATTTTATTGTTTCAATATTGAAAAGGTTATGTACATCAATGATAAAAAGCAGAATGAGAATCATCCTATACAATGAATATAAAGTCGTGTAGATGAACGAAAGATAAGTACGGTTTCCAACTCATTCGTGACTTCTCCATATGATGGATCATCCTTGATGGCATGCTCATGGCATATAGCAGCTTCCATAATCCCTTAACTATGTGTTTTGTTGTTGAATCATAGGCTCTTGGTCCACTTCTTCTATTTGAAGTTCCCATACATGAGCATGTACCTCGCCCTCAAAAGTTCCATCATTATGTGAGCACCTTGGGTAAGCTTCATGGATATCAAAAATTTGAGTATACACAACTTTTGGGAAATGGGTACTTTCATATGATGATCTCTCTACAGCAAGTCCGTATTTTGCATGGAGATTTTGCTCATTGCTTGTTGCTCGAAACATCAACATATTCACATCTTGTGTACCTTCTTGGTCTGACACTAAGACCTATTGAGCTCATTTGCAAGTCTGCAAAAGAAATAAATAAGAAAATAAGATTTGTGTTGATAGCCAAAGTCATGACATGCAAGGTTGTAGAACCAATTTAAAAAATGTGTAGGCTAACTAAGAGTGAAAGGAGCCTCCATCTTCGATACAGTTATAGTTCTTGACGTCTTAATTTCATAGGACCAAACAGTTGGTGATTCTGACGCTTCTAGTTCATGATACAATTATTTTTGCCGAAAGTATGCTAACCTGAAATTCACTTCATTAGGTCAAATAGGAAAATTTTCTGTTGATAGCCCTAAAGGAGTTTTTCCATGAAATTTATATGTGTCTGAGGTCTTTGAGTTATATTCTAATGGCACAAACAGATTGCAATGTGAACATTTCTAGCTTGAGATACGAATTCTTCAGCGAGAGTGACCAAAGCTAAAAAAAATATGGCAGACATCAAGAGCGACTTTAATATATTATTGCGGAAAATACAAAAGGAGTTTTGCCACGGTATTTTACAGTTCCTGTGTCTTTTTTCCATCAGCATAAAGGGCTCGCATTTCCGACGTTCCTAGCTCAAGATTTGATTTTTTTTCGACAAGAGCGAACAAATCTGAAGAACGAGCACGGCAGATGTCTGGAGCAAACTTCCAAATATTATTGCAGCCATTCTTAAAGGATTTTAATTGTGATAATCTCAAGTGTTTTGTGTTTTGGAGTTTTCTCTCCAGTAGCATGGATGACTCCCAATTTTCACACCCCTAGCTCAAGGTATGAATTTTTCAGTAAGAACATGCGGTGCTGTAAAGTCGAAACAGTAGACATGTGTATCATTTTCAAAAATTTATTCTGGCTTGTCCTAAGGGATTTAAAGCCCTAAATTTTAGATATGTCGCACTAGTGCGAGTTAAAATTTTGTAGAATCAAATAGATCACAGTTTAGATACTCCTAGCTCGAGATATAGCTCTTTTAGAGAGATTGCACAGTCTTGTAAAGTCGAAATGGCAGACATGTAAATCAGCTTCAGAAGTTGATTTCGGCTAATTCCGAAGAAATTTGTGGGCATCTGAAGCATTAACAATTTAATTGAATTTTTTGAAGTCCAATTACATATACATATCAAATTTTATTCAGTTAAATAGTTTAATTAGACTTGACAAATTAAATAAGTCCATTTTATTTTCAAGCCCAAAGTCTATTTCAACTTAAAGCCGAGACCGATGCTATGTGTTAGGTAAAATGGCATGTCCAATCAAATTAAAAGCCAACAAGATAACGCCACATATTAAAATGAAGTGGCAATCCAAGTCAAAAAGTAAGGACCAACCACAAGTCGTCAAATGTCTAAAATGACATGTTTTGGCCAATGTCATGCAACCCTTATCACATAACTTGTGTGATAAGTTTGATGACTCACATGATCCGATCAGAATCAAGCAAGAAACCTCATATGCAATTGGACTACCATATACAACTATAAATAAAGGAGTTACATAACTCTCTAGGGAGATTTAGAGTTGAAGAAGAGTATTCCACAGTTGGTGAAGGCATCCACAAATAGAAAGATTAATTATCAACCGCATAGTTCTTCAACAAGAACAAAGTGATAAACAAAGTTCTTTACGGAGATCAACCCAAAACGACGAAGTGTTGCTCGACTTTCTTGGAGATTAAATACATCACAAGAAGGTCCACATCAAACTATATTCGAGAAAAATGCTATTCAAGCTCTCGAATCACGGAGAACTTTAGAAGAAGAATCAAGAAAACACGTAGAATTGTACTCATGAATATTAATCGATAAAAAATCTTTTTCTTCATATTTTGTTGCAGATTATTTTTCCATACAGTAAAAATTTATCGCAATCAGGACGTTATTCATCCATTAATCTACTAGATAGAAATTTTAGATCAGATAGAAGATGTAATTTCTTAAGAGGTCCAAGAGGTGGAACTTCAAAAAAGCAAAAAGAAAAAGTTATTTTCAAATGCCCTTTTCCAACTTCAACTTCAAATAACCGTTTTATCAATTTGAGCCAAATTATGCGAACAACATGTGAATATTTTACATGAAAAACTTGTAAAACTAAATTAGTACGGAAATGCAAATTAAAGAACCAATATTTCCTTGTTTGCCTGTGAGTTCATTTGAACCACACATAAATATTTTGAGCAAACATAGCATGCTAAATACGGAAATGCAAATTAAAGAACCAATATTTAATTTTATAGGTGGGCGTTTCTCGAGTAGATATGTGGCAATGGTGTAGATGGGTCAACAATCAGCTAATACCTAATACATACATATGACTGGTATTATGCGAATTCCAAAGACACAAACATCATAAAAGTAAATTTGAAAGCAAGGCTCCGATTAGAGAAAGCAACATTAAAGGGGCAACCATTACAGAAACTCTCAGCATTTACTTCCAACGTTATGCAGTCATCAAGAGAGTTCTTATTCATCTTAAGAGGGCGAGACTTGATGATCTTTTCTCCTCAGATTTAATTATAAATAGCAACATTTGTACTCATTATAATGACACGATCAACAAGAATTAAAAATCTATCTTTCTTTCTCTCTTTTTCACAGTTTTATACAGAAATGTTGTGTTTGAAGCTTACCCATTATCTTGATTCTGGTTGAATTTATCTAAAATACAGGATTGTTCTTTGTAAAGTAACTTTATTTTATTATCTTTATTCTTTTTAATTTACTAAGCAGATCATCTTAATCCACATGTCTATAAATCACTTATACAAATTCAACTGTATCTTTTTACGGGTAAATAATTTGGCACCTATCATGAGGCATAGATAATTATGGTGTTATTCTGATTTGCTCATTGTTTGCTAACTTTTTTCAAAAAAAAATTCAATATTAGCAAGCATACTGTAATTATGGCTGTCAATAATTTGCTCAATGCTGGTATGAAGAACAACAACGAGCCTATGGGTAATGTACATCCTATACGCAATGGATCGGGACAAGATGATTCAACTGGTGAAACTCATTAGGACGGGAACAAATCAACTCTAAGTCGGGTGAAAAGGAATGTTCAGCGTACAAGGAGTCCCACTCCTGATGATTTGGATGATCAACCTGTTGCCGATACTGTAAAAGTTTTGAGAGCACAACAAAGGAAAATTGTGAACCCTCTCTCAAGACAGGACCTGATAATGTCTGAGTTGCAACAAGCGATATCGACAGCTTCAAATAACTCAAATGATAGAGTTTCGAGCCTCTCCTAGAGTGCATATAAATCAAACGGTTCCAGGAACCGGTAATGTAGCTTTAAGGGGGAGTTTAGATCGGACAATAACCGGGATGGAGGTACAGGTAATGGATCCAGAAATAAAACTACCACAAATAATCCTTTTAGGACCGAATTCATGAGGTGCATGAGAGAGACAAATACCCAAATGAATCAAAATGTTAATGAATTCCATGTTAGGAGGGACCATATTTCGGGAGCATCTCCGGTCCTAAAGGGCCGGACTCAAAGTAATATATACAGTTTCCATTTAAACTTAGTGTGGCTCTGGAGTTGATTCCAATGAGGTTTAAGATGCCAGATATTCCAAAATACAATGGAATATGGTACCCATTGGAACAGATTAAAACGTACACCACTGCTGTAAAGAGAAACGATTTGGCTCAATATGAAATCATAATAGTTTTGCTAAAGAAAGTTGGATAGACCCTAACGAAAGAGGCTTTAACATGTTGCTCACTTTTATCTGAACATTCAATTGATTCTTTTGAAATGCTTGCATATTCTTTTATTAAAGCTCACATTGGAGCAAAGAAAGTTCAAGCACGAAAAACACACATCTTCAGAATCGCTCAAGGAGACTCACAATTACTTGGAGAGTACCAGATTAGGTTACAAAAAGAAAAAATGTTGCTACCGGCAGTACCAGATGAGTAGGCAGCGGAGGCATTTATCAAGGGCGTTAATCCCTGATGCCTTAAGAAAGTTGAAGGAAAGCTTGTTGTAGTTTTAGAAAACCACATGGGTTGATATTAATAATCATTATGAATAAAAAGTCAAAATAGAAGATGATAAGTTTAGTTTTTTGGTTGTTCATAATTATGATCTAAACCTAGAAAGGTCAAAAAATAACCTCGACACAGATTGAAGGTCCTATAGCAGCCGATTCCAACCATACGCGTCAAACGAATGATCAGATTTTTGGACAACGAAAGGACGTGGAATTAGAGGTTATTAGTTGGTTGAAAGACCTGATCAGGGAACTTTAAGGTTTGGTGACGTTTTTTTGCTTTTCTTCTGTCTCGGCGATGGCTTCAATGGCCTTCAGTGCCAGATCAAATTCCTCATCATCACAGATCATTCCAACTACTGGCCCATTGGTATGAGTAGGCATAATATTGTTCGTCATATTAGGGGCCTCTTCATCCCCAAGAACTATTGCCTTGACCTTGATGAGGTCTTCCACTGCTCCTTTAAGAGTCCAATAGTCTTCAGTATCATGTCTCATTGCTTTAGAGTGGTATTCGCATCTAGCATCAGCTCGGTGTGAGGGGGACTTGGGGTTCGTCCGGTTCGGGGCTACTAACTGTAGTAGACCTAGCCTGATTAGCTGTTGAAACAAACTTGAATGCAATTCACCAATAAGGATGAACTGATTCCTTTTGAGGGGATCTCTTGGGTGAGGATTGTATTGGGGAATATTTGGTTGGGAATTATATGGAGCTTGGTAGGGACAGAAATTTTTCGGAGGTGGAGCTCGATTTTGTGCATAATGTTGTGGCCGCGTATAAGGTTGTGCATTCATCGCCGCATAGAGAGGCGGTGCCACGACATAAGCAGCATTTTGATGGGGATAAAAGTGTTATGGGACCTTAGGAAGCATATATGATTGGTGGAATGACCTGCGACCCCCCATCGAGCTCGAAGTCATCATGGCTCCCTCTTGCCTCATGTTTCTGTTTATCAAACCCACTGAACCATTCTGAAAGGCCTGTGATGTGGCCTTAAAAGCAGCATGACTCATAATTCGGCCCGTTTTAAGACCATTTTCGACCATTTCTCCAATTTTGATAGCCTCAGCGAATAGTTTACCTATAACGGACATTACGTTCTGAAAGTAATCCGCCTCTTGGGCCTATAGGAATACCGTAACCATTTCTTCTTCGTCCATTGGAGGCTTTACCCCAGTGGCTTTCTCGCGCCATTTGACAGAATATTCACGGAAGCTTTTAACAGTTTTCTTTTTCAAATTGGACAAAAAGTTTCTATCGAGAGCGATGTCCACATTATACTCGAATGGGAGGATAAAATCTCGGGCCAAATCGTCTGACACATGCCAATGGGTAATTTCTTGATCCATGTACCACTCGGAAGCAATTCTAGTGAGACTTTCTCCAAAATTGGCCATTAACAACTCTTCTTTTCCACTGGCGCCCCTCAACTGGTTACAATATCATTTCAGGTGAGCAATCGGGTCTTCGTGCCCGTCATACTTTTCAAATTTTGGCATCTTGAAGCTAGCTGGTAAGTGGACATGGGGAAACATTCACAATTCAGCGTAAGAGACGCTCTTTTGGCCGCTCAGGCCTTGCATACTCTTTAAGCTCTGCTCCAAGCTTTTCATCTTCCGAATTATTTCCCCTTACTCGGGATTCTTGACAACCTTTTCTTGCTCAACCGAGAAGTCACATTGCGGAGGCTAAGTAAATGAGAGTGGTGTCACATATGTTATTTATGGTTGAAACCGTGGACCCTAAACGGTAAACGTTGGAGGCTAAACATACGGACGTGGTATAGTGTGTTGTGCAGTGGTGCAGACTGGTGTTGCAGAGAACATTGCTGACAGTGCCTTTGAAGCCATCGCCTGGTGGCGAACCACAGAAGGCATTCCGGGACTGTTAAACGGCATTGGAGGGTACCTGCATGGGATAAACGGGTTGGACATGGAGGCGTTGGCAGCCCCACATGATCTTGGGATCAACTCAGGGAACTGTAATGACTCGGCCGGTCGTTTAAAGAATTACCACCCTGATCCCTTATTAACTGCTTTCCCCATATTTATTTCTGCTATTTTGATTTGCCGGGATATTTGGTTTTGAGTTTCGGAGTGTTTTGGGACACTTAGTCCCTAAAAGAGAGCTTAAACTTTAGAATTTGGGACGTAGTCGAAGTAGTGTGAAGACGGCCTCAGAATGGAATTCCGTCGGTTCTGTTATCTTCATTGCGTGATTTTGGGCTTAAGGGCATGTTCGGAATGTGTTTTGGAGGTCCGTAGCTTATTTAGGCTTGAAATGCTGAAAGTTGAATTTTTGAAGTTTTCAGTTCGATAATGAGATTTTGATATCGGGGTCGGAATGGAATTTCGGAAGTTGAATAGCTCCGTAGTATTGAATGTGACGTGGTTGCAAAATTTCAGGTCATTCAGACGAGGTTTGATAGTCATTTTGATCGAAAGCGTAATTTGAGAGTTTTTGGAGTTCTTAGGCTTGAATCCAATGTTAAATTGGTGTTTTAATGTTGTTTTGAACGTTCTGAAGGTTGTAACAAGTTTGAATGATTTTGTAGAATTGGTTGTCATGTTTGGTTGAGGTTCTGGGGGGCTCGGGTGTATTTCGGATGCTCAACGAACCATTTTTGGACTTGGAGAAGGATCAGATTTCTGCTGGTATTTGTTGTAGACTTTTCTTCATCGCGATCGCGTGAGGAGGCTTGCGATCGCAAAGGCTTAGATGAGGCAGAGGGGATTTTGTTCTACGTGATTACGGGAAAGGGAGTGCAAATGTGTAGTATTGGCAGGAGTTGAATCACGAACGTGTGGGCTACGCCGCGTTCACGTAGAGGAAAAAGTAAGGCAGCTGAGGAGTGGAAGATTTTGTCTTCGCGATCGCGTAGTGCTGAGCAGTGCAACATCGCGATTGCGTAGGGTTTATCGCGTTCACGTAGGTTATTTTTGCGGGTCAGCGAAGTTGCTCTTCGCGATCATGTGGGAGTTTTTGCGATCACGATTAAGAACGCGTCTGGGCAGAATATAAAGTTCAAAATCGAGGGTTTTGAGTTCATATCACAAAAATTGAATTAGGAGCTCGGTAGGAGACAAATTTTGGAGGGAGCTTGCGGGTAATAATTCTTAACTCCTTTTTGCTTATAACTCATTAATCTAATCATGAATTCATCATCTAATTTCGGATTTTGGGGTGAGAAATTAAAGATAAATTTGGGAAAGTTCTTAGACCTAATTTTCGAGTTTTGATTGGGGATTTGATATTAGATTTGGATAATTTTGGTATGGTTAGACTCGTGAGTGAATGAGGGTTTATAATTCATAACTTTTACCTGATTCCGAGATGCGGGCCTGAGGGCTTTTTGGGCAATTTTCTTAATTTCGCATGTTAGCTTCAAATTAATTAGTGGAATTAGTTAATTGAAGTTATATTTACATTATGCAATTGATTTGAATAGATTTGGGCCATTTGGAGTCGAGTACTCGTGGCAAGAGAGTGGTTTCTTGTTATTTTTTAGCCGGTTCGAGGTAAGTGGCTTGCCTAACCTTGTGTGGGGGACTCCCCTTAGGATTTCGTATTGTTGATATTTGAGATGCCTTGTACATGAGGTGACGAGTGCGTACTTGTATGAATGGTTGAAAATCCTATTTTCATTAAGTAACTATAACTGTGTTTCCTTTCCTGTTTATACTACTTGCAATTTAAGCCTACTATTAGCTTAGGGAAACATGTCTAATTGACTTAATTGCTTTACTTGCTCAAACTGCTTTATTTGAATTATGTGCAGCATGGTAGGTTAGAAATACCTATTTACCTTGGTATGAAATTTGGATTGAATTGAATATTCTCTGTGTTGCTGCTGTGTGTTTACTTTGGGACTATGGATTTGTATTCCGGTAGATCCCCCTGCACATTATATTGGAACTATGAGACTGCACCCGGTAGATTCCCCCAGTACTGGGTAATTATATTTGGGACTACGGATCGGGATTTTAGTAGATCCCCGAGCACTATGAGTTGGACTACGGGATGACACCCGGGAGATCCACTGGATATTTACATTTGGGGACTACAAGACGGTATCCTGGGAGATCCCCGGTTGTTATCTCTGTGTTGAGCTGTATTCCTATGTGATTATTTTGTCTCTGTTATAGTTGTTATTATTCTTATTATCCTGTGTTACTTCATACTGTTAGCATTTAATTATATTATCATATTCTATACTGTTTTACCTCGTTTTTCAGCTATAATCAGTAGGGCCCTGACCTTCCTCGTCACTACTCAATCGAGGTTAGGCTTGACACTTACTGAGTACCGTTGTGGTTTACTCATGCCCTTTTTATGCATGTTTTTCATGTGCAGATCCAGGTACTTCGACTCAACCCTACTACCCTTGAGGCGAGGAGATTCTCTAGAGACTTTGAGGTATATCTGCAGCGTCCGCAGACCGAGGAGTCCCTTTCCATTCTCTCTTACAGTATTAGCCCTTTTGTATTTACTTTTGTTTAGACATTATGGAGTTAGACACTTGTAGTTATTCAACAGCTTGTGATTTCATGAGATTCCAGATTTTGAGAAGTTGTTCAGTTTTTGAGATCTTGTATTAGTATATGCCGAGCGACATCTTAAACGTTTTTATATTTGCTTATCTTCAGTTTTTATTAGTTTTTCCGCATTTTGTTTCTTTTTCCGCAACTGTTAGGCTTACCTAGTCGTAGAGACTAGGTGCCGTCATGACAGTTCACGGAGGGAGAACTTGGGTCGTGACAGGAACCAAGGAATTGCAATCGGCGGTTCCCTACAACTAGATCAGGCGTCCCACATTTCCAACATGCGGAGACGTAGCATCCTATTCTCTTTAGCAGTTGTTGATTCTAGTTGTGGAATAGCCAGTGCCGGTCTATCCTCAAGATTGATAATTGGTAGATGACTTTAGTAGGCCATAGGATCCCTATCTTTGGATCTTGTGAAGTAAGGATGGGAAGCCAAATTACCAACAAAAACCAACCACCTGAACAGAACCTGGCTAATTTGCACACACAACAACCTTGTTAGCTTTGAGACATTTAACAGATAGGAAATCGCACGTTGGGATGCAATACACCTAACAGCTAAATACTTCTACCATGTGTTTGAACTGTTGTGTATTTCATCCCGGCTTTAATTAACCTTTTTTCACTCGAATACCTCTTCTCTTTTTTATTTCACAGTTTTTTTTTGGATTTTTTCACTCTAACATTTCTCTATTTTGTTTTTGTTGTTTTTTTTGCGCTCTTTGTTTTGCCCCCTTTTTTTATCACTCTTTGTTTTTCTCTCTCACTTTATTTATGGCTAATGATCGCATCCTGACACCGCATGAATCATATCATTACGTAGTTCAGGGATAGCAAAAACAAAGTAAATAAGCTAACTCTTTTCTAATTTATTCATCAATCTCTTTATTTATTTGTTTTTTTTTTGAAAATCATACCACAAATGCTCCTAACAAGGAAAATATTTTGGATTTTGAATTTTTTTTTGTTTTTTGTTTGGGTGGGGGGGGGGGATGAAGGGGGAAATTTTTGAAAGAAAAACTTCTTAAGAAAATATTATTGGATTTCGATTTGTTTATATTTTTTTATGCTTTTTTTTCAAAAATTTTCGAAGGAAAGGCTTCTAAAGAAGAAAGAAATATTTTTTGATTTTGATTGATTTTACTTTTTTGAATTTTAGGGAGACTTCTAAAGAAGGAAAAACCCATATTTTCGATTTTGATTTTTTTTTCGAATGAAAAACTTCTAAAAAGAAATAAAAAATATTTTTGGGTTTAAAATTTTATTTTTTTTATTTGCGATTTTCTAAGAAAAGATTTCTAAAGAAGGAAACAAAGGAAAATAGTTTTGGATTTTTAAAAATTGGTACTGAAATCGATGAGGTTTGCCTATGTATCTCACATCCGATGAGAATCAGACCCGCGTAATTCAGTCAGTTTTGACACAACAGGAAAAATATGACTTTTGAAAACATTGGCTCATATTGAAATGACTTTTTTTCTCAAAAATTCGACAGAGTTTTGGATTGTTTTTCAAATACCTGAATTTTTCAGAACCGGGTAAATTTTCTCTCTCCTGCCTCACTCTTGGGTTTTTCTTGATTTTCTTTCCCTACTCTAGAGGCTGGTCAACATGCAAGTTGAAACAAACAAATGCACAAGTAACATGTAAAATGCATCAGAATGGTCTTTTAATTTGGGTACACCCGTCCTAGACGGACCCAACCTCTGTGTTGTGTCCCCAAAGTTAAATGCACGTGATGCAAACAAATATTCCTACTAGGGATCCGGCATAAAGCTATGTTATCATAGGTTTGAATCCTGGGGTGTGTTGTTCTAGACCAAGCTTACCCGAGCGGACAACTTGAGCCGGGAGGGTGGGAGGCAATGTACCAGGAACAAAAAGGCTATCCGGCTTTGTAACTGATCTAATCCTCGTTCTAAATTAGGGATATGACACTCTAACAGAAACGAAGCCATGCCAACATCCGCTTCCCAGAAGATTTAGAAGACTCAGAGAAAAGAAGGGTGGCATAACAGTTTATATATACAATTCACAGAATATTGAAGCGATAAATGAGCGGCAATTAGCACATTAGGTCCAAACATGTAATATCAGATAATCACAAGAAAGCCAAGTATAACAGTTATTCTAAGCTCGAATTCTGAACCATAAACCAGAAGTTTTGGGTTCTTTTCCCCAGTAAACTTGCTAGAGTTGTCACACCTTCTTTTTCCAAAGATAATGGAGTTTTTCCAATTAAAGTAACGTTATTAGAAATGGAATTATTTATTTTTACAAAGTTGCCACTTGAAATAATTATTATGGTGTCTCAAGTCACCGGTTTATTTTAAAATCCTAAATCGAGGAAATTGACTCTATTTATGGTCCGCGAACACAGAAGATCGAGTAAAAAATTCTGTTAACCCGAGAAAAGGTGTGAGGCACTCCCGAGTTTTATGGTTTTAGCACGGTCGCTTAACAATTAATAATTGGCTTAAGTATCTGAATTAATACATGATTAAAACCTTTTATGCGTTACCGCTTCTATACCGCTTTTAATTATATGTTTTAAATAATTATGGAGTTTATTTGAAACAAGTCACGATGTCGTGCACTTGTTGTTTTAGGCACATCGCAAATTATGCCACGTGAAATGCACCTGTGATTTACAACATGCTATTATCATTATTATTTGAAGTTAAGGACCAAGTCGCGTGAGTGCGCACTTGAATTTTGGATTTATATATCATAGTTATGCCACGGGAACTGTACCAATAACCATGATAATTAAATTATTAATATTCACCTAAAGCAACTAATGTGTGTAATCTTATTAGAGTTATTTTTGTAAAGCTAATTTGAGATTATTGTAAGGCCAAGAGTTTTTGAAAATTATTTGGGAAGATGTACTCAACTTGTATTCGAGTGCGAACCAAAATCCTTGTTGTGACTTATGAGATTTAAAAGTCTAAAATCTCATTAATCTCATATTAAAATCACATGGCCCAATGATTCTAATACACCACAGTTTGTTCAACTTAAGATTTCATTTTTCAGATTTTATATTGGACAATTGACTAACTTTAAACTTAATATCTATCTTCTTTCGTGAAACAAGAAATTAAAATAATAGAAACATGCAACAAAACATCAACTAAGGAATAAAATGCTAACATAAATATTATTGATAAAATGAATTTCCTTTAAAGAATTGACTTATTTACTTTCCTAATCTAACATGGATTTATCAGATTATATTAACCTAACAACATGGATGAGAAGCTCACGTTTTAAATAGTAGCAAAATTGATTTCAACCAAACAAACATAAACAAAAGAAAAGAAAAGAAAAGAAAAAATAATACAACATCTGGATAGATCTAAACTAAAACAGAAGCATTATAAGAAAGAAACAGTAAATTAAAAAGAATGAATCCTTCATTGATAGATTTCTAACCTTTTTGCTGCTTACAAAGAAGCGACAGTCAAATGAGGTACTGACTGGAACCTCGGACCAGCAACGGGACCTCGAACGAAAAATCGGGACTCGCAACCTCGATCAACCTTGGACTATTTTGAGGTATTATTGGGCTGTTTTGGGTGGTGTTTTGGCTGGAGTTTGGAGCTAAAAATGGTGGTGGTTTGGGGTGGTTTTTGGGGTTGTTCGGGGACTATTTTTTAGCTGGTTCTTCAGCTAATTTGCGGCTGTTTTCAGCTGCGTTTTTGGCCTGCTTTTCGAGGTGTCTTTGGGCGATTCATGCCTGGACTGTTTGGTGGTTTGGAAGGGTTGGTTTGAGGTAGATTTTGGGGCTGATTTTTCCGAGTTTTTAGTGGTTAAAATTTGAAGTTCATGGGCTGAAGATGGAGCTTAAATTGCAGCTCTTTTAGTGATGGAAGAATCTGGTTTTGGGACTATTTTAATGGAGGTTTTACTTGGGTTTTGGAGCTGATTTTTTGCTGGTTTTCTGCAACTGCTGTTACTGTATTTTTGGGGTGTTTAAAAGGTTAAGATCTGGAGAAAAAGCGATGGAAACAGGGTACTTCAAGGCTGTATTTTATGGTTTAAAAATGGGGTAACAATGGTGCCTAATTAAGGAGAAAATGGAGGTGTTTGGGTGGTGGATTAGCTACATGATCTTGTGATTGAGTTTAATATGAAACTTCCATGTATTTCTCTTGAGGAAGGAGAGGCAGGGACGGCTATTTTCAGTGAAGAAGAAAGGGGAAGGCTTCTTCGTTTTGCTTTTTCAATTTTTCTTTCTCTCCAGATCTATCTTATTTTTTGTATTCTTTTCTAAGGTGTGAATTCCTCTCCAAGAAACGAGTGCACAACTCCTTTTGTGCAAGAGTGTGACACGCATTTTTGTAGTGTGAGCATGTGAAGTCTGTTACAAAGATATGGAAAATTATGTTAGGTGGCATTTTCGCATTGGTTCTTTTTTCCTTTTCTATTTATTAAAGATAAACAAAATTAAAGATATTACGCTAAAACTAAAAACTAAAAAAATAAAAGAAACAATTAAAAACAAGTTATAAAATTGCTAGTCTTACAAAAATTAGAAGAAAAATATATGCTAGTGAATTATTTTTTCTTTTGCAAAGTAAAACAAAGCTAGTAATCCAAAAATGTGAATCTTTTGTGATACTCTAAGGTGTTTTGTGTTTTGGAGTTTTCTCTCCAGTAGCACAGACGACTCTCAATTTTCACACCCCTAGCTCAAAGTATGAATTTTTCAGTGAGAACATGTGGTGCTGTAAAGTCGAAACAGTAGACATGTGTATCATTTTCAAATATTTATTTTGGCTTGTCCTAAGGGATTTAAAACCCTGAATTTTGGATATGTCGCACTAGTACGAGTTACGATTCTGTAGAATTAACTAGATCACAGTTTAGATACTCCTAGCTCGAGATATAGCTCTTTTAGAGAGATTGCACATACCTGTAAAGTCGAAACGCCAGACATGTAAATCAGCTTCAAAAGTCGATTTCGGCTAATTCCCAAGAGATTTGTGGGAATCTGTGAGCATTAATAATTTAATTGAATTTTTTGAAGTCCAATTACATATACGTATCCAATTTTATTCAGTTAAATAATTTATTTAGACTTTACAAATTAAATAAGTCCATTTTATTTTCAAGCCCAAAGTCCATTTTAACTTAAAGCCGAGACCGATGCTATGTGTTAGGTAACATGGTATGTCCAGTCAAATTAAAAGGCAACAAGATGACACCACATATTAAAATGAAGTGGCAATCCAAGTCAAAAAGTAAGGACCAACCACAAGTCGTCAAATATCTAAAATGACATGTTTTGGCCAATGACATGCAACCCTTATCACATAACTTGTGTGATAAGTTTGATGACTCACATGATCCGATCAGAATCAAGCAAGAAACCTCATATGCAATTGGACTACCATATACAACTATAAATAAAGGAGTTACATAACTCTCTAGGGAGATTTAGAGTTGAAGAAGAGTATTCCACAGTTGGTGAAGGCATCCGCAAGTAGAAAGATCAATTATCAACCGCATAGTTCTTCAACAAGCACAAAGTGATAAACAAAATTCTTCACGGAGATCAACCCAAAACGATGAAGTGTTGCCCGACTTTCTTGGAGATTAAATACATCACAAGAAGGTCCACATCAAACTATATTCGAGAAAAACGCTACTCAAGCTCTCGAATCACGAAGAATTTTAGAAGAAGAATCAAGAAAATACGAGAATTGTACTCATAAATATTAATCGATAAAAACTCTTTTTCTTCATATTTTGTTGCAGATTATTTTTCCATAAAGTGTAAGTTTATCGCAATTAAGACGTTATTCATCCATTTATCTACTAGATAGAAATTTTAGATCGGAGAGAAGATGTAATTTCTTAAGAGGTCCAAGAGGCGGAACTTCAAAAAAGCAAAAAGAAAAAGTTATTTTCAAATGCCCTTTTTCAACTTCAAATTCAAATAACCGTTTTATCAACTTGAGCCAAATTATGCGAACAATATGTGAATATTTTGAATGGAAAAATTATAAAACTAAATTAGTATGGAAATGCAAATTTAAAAACCAATATTTCCTTGTTTGCTTGTGAGTTCATTTGAACCAGACATAACTATTTTGAGCGAACATAGCATGCTAAATAGGTATTTTTTATTTTCTTAATAGAAAAATAATCGTTGGGTGACTTTGTAATCAAAAAAAAAACTTTATAAATTATTTTCCTAACTGAGGTGTGTATTGGGTAAAATTTAGAGTATATAGGTGGGCGTTTCTCGAGTAGACATTTGTCAATGGTGTAGATGAGTCAACAATCAGCTAATACCTAATACAGACATATGACTGGCATTATGCGAATTCCAAGGACACAAACATCATAAAAGTAAATTTGAAGGCAAGGCTCCGATTGGAGAAAGCAACATTAAAGGGGCAACCGTTACAGAAACTCTCAGCATTTAGTTCCAACGTTATGCACTCATCAAGAGAGTTCTTATGCATCTCAAGAGGGCGAGACTTGATGATCTTTTCTCCTACGATTTAATTATAAATAGCAGCATTTGTACTCATTGTAATGACACAATCAACAAGAATTAAAAATCTATCTTTCTTGCTCTCATTTTCATAGTTTTATACAGAAATGCTATGTTTGAAGCTTACCTGTTATCTTGATTCTGGTGGAATTTATCTAAAATATAGGCTTGTTCTTTGTAAAGTATCTTTATATTATTATCTTTATTCTTTTTAATTTACTAAGCAGATATAAATCACTTATACAAATTCAACTGTATCTTTTTATGGGAAAATAGTTTGGTGCCTACCATGAGGCATAGACAATTATGGTGTTATTCTAATTTGCTCATTGTTTAATAACTTTTTTCGAAAAAAATTCAATATTAGCAAGCATACTGTAATTATGGCTGTCAATTATTTGCTCAATGCTGGTATGAAGTACAACAATGAGCCTATGGGAAATGTACATCCTATTGTTAGATCTGATTTTAATAATGAAAATAATATATTTGCTCTTTGTATAGGAACTCATGGATAACATTCAAGATTGAAGATATCAATCAACAAAGATCAAGGAACTCATGGATGGAATACAAGATTGATGGGATCAATGAGAGAAAATCAAGAAAAGCAGACGAGATTAAAAGAATCGTTGATACTGACGAAATCAATTAAGGCTAAACTGAAGGAATCAAATTAATCAAGAATATCGAAGATCTTATAAGATAATCAATCAAGTATCTAAATTTGGAAGGATCAAGATTCAAGGATCGCGCATAAGGAAAGTCATTAAAGCCTCTCGTCAAGATAGAGCCGTTGCTGAATAACCTTATTCTTGGAAAAAATCAATCTCTTTCCAAAGATCAAATCTCTTGGGTTGGAAAATCTCTCCAGAATTCAGGCCTCTCTCAACGTATTTAAACTTATATCTGTACCTTAGCACATATACTTTGATCGAATCAAATACTCTCTCTTTATTCTACTGCAAACAAACATTGTAGCTCTACTAGACCTGATGTATAACAAGTTAGAGAAGAAAGAGAGAGCAAAACTGGTGAAGCATTGTATAAAAAAGAAACGAGTGATATAGGAACTGAGCTATCAGTGTAGATCACAACATTCACTGTGTACTCAAGAAACTCATTCACTGAAAGAGAACTCTCTTGTAACACAAGGGGACTGGACTAGGATTCACATTGAATCTGAACCAGTATAAAAAATTTGGTGTCTTTAATTCTTGCATTTAATTTCAGCATCTTAAATTCTGCCCTAACTGTTATCGCGTTATTATATCTAGTCGACTGATTAGAAAACTAGTCAACTGGTAGCGATTAATTTTAAAAATAAACAATTCACCCCTTCCCCTTGTACTTTCAATTGACATCAGAGCAAGGCTCACATTTTTCTTTTGCTTAACAGCTTGTGAGAAAAGATCATGGCAAATCAAGTTATCATAGGAGCACTCTTCCAAGAAGGAACTTCGTAAGTATGGCCACCATACTTCAATGGACAATATTTCTCCCACTGGAAAGTGCGTATGGAAATATATGCAAAGGTATATGATGTTAAAGTTTTGAGAGTTATCAAAAAGGGGAACTATCCTCTGTTGGCTGCCACTCAACCACTTGCTGATCATGAAGATATAGATTCATATACAGATGCACAAATAGTAGTTGTGAAAGTCAACAATAAGGCGAGAAATTTTCTCTATAATGCTATAAGTGGTGAGTAGTATGAGAAAATCTCCAGCTGTGATACAGCCAAAGAGATGTGGGACAAGCTTGAAGTTACATACGAAGGAACCAGCAAAGTAAAGGAATCTCATATCAATATGCTAGTTAATGATGATGAACTCTTTCAAATGAAAGAAGGAGAATCTATTGAAGAGATGTTTGCCAGATTCACCAAAATCAATAGCGATTTGAAAGCTTTCGGCAAACAATATTCAAGTGGTGATCAAGTTAGAAAGATTCTTAGAAGCCTACCAACTACTTGGCAGACCAAAGTAGTCAAACTTGAAATCACAAGATCTGAATAAGTTATCTTATGATGAACTTCGAGAAGAATTCATAGCTTTCAAAAAGACACATCTCAAGGAAACAAACCAAGAAGAAAAGAAGAAAACAGTTGCATTCAAGGCCACAACTGAATGTCATGACCCCAAAATCGACCTGGTCGTGATGGCGCCTATAGTGAAACTAGGCCAGCAGACACAAATTCCAAATCAAACCAGCATTTTCATAAAAGACATTTATAACTATAAATTTACTAAAATCCCATAATGTGCGTGTAATAACAAGTGCCAAAACAACACAAGCCTGACATTAGGGTGTCACAAGTCACGAGCAACTACAAAGTCTGTCTAAGTAAAATAAAGTCTATCAAAGTCTGGGAACAACACTAATATAATCTAGGGAAGATAAGAGAGAGAAGAGCAGGGCTGCGAACGCCATGCAGCTACCTTGCTGACTCCAAATGACCCGCTGGATGAAGATCAGCGCTCGCTATCACAACCCGCAACTCCTAGATCTGCACACAAGGTGTAGGGAGTAATGTGAGTACGCCAACTCAGTAAGTAATAAAAGTAAATGAAAGTTAAGCAGTGAGAAATCAGATAATTCCATGTCATAGCACTACAACAAATACGGTATGGCTCCAAAACAATGTAGAAATCAAAAATCACATAAAAACTCAGTTTCAGTAAAAATACTTTTTAAAAATATCTTTCTACAGTTTCAACAGAGAATTAAAGAAGTTTAGAGTAAAAATTGTCATAATCAGCCCCTTGGGCAAAATATGTATCATAAACCGCCCATTGGGCATAATATCAACAGAACCAGCCCCTCGGGCTCCCTCCCAATCACTCGTAATCAGCCCCTCGGGCATAACATGTATCTGAATCAGCCCCTCGAGAAACAACATATCACTCACTCTAGGTACCCGCGCTCACTGGGGATGTACAGACTCCGGAGGGGCTCCTACAGCCCAAGCGCTATCTCAAGCCATCTCGTGGCATAATAAATTAGGCCCTCGGCCTCTCATATATCACAAAACAGTATAACATGCTGCGGTGCCAACCCAATCCCCTGATATCCTCACAACACAAGCCCTCGGCCTTACTCAGTCAGAAACCTCTCAAGCCACTCAGGCTAACAGTAAAACAGGGCGCTCAGCCCAAAGCATCATTTATGCATCAAATTCGAGTAAATAAGACTGAGTTATAAAATCAGTAAAATATGGAATAACTGAGTACAGTTATTAAATCAAAACGGTGAGGGATATTAGTAAAGAAAGCCCCTAAAGGTTCAAATGGTTGGCATGAGGCCCAAATATGGCCTTCAGCCCAAAACATAATAATACTTTCTAACATATGATAGTATCAAGTAGATTCAGTCAAATATGCAACTTAATAGTTGCTACGGGACGGACCAAGTCACAATCCCCAATGGTGCGCGCCCCTCACGCTCGTTATCTAGCATGTGCGTCACCTCAAAATAGTACAACGATGTGAAATCCGGGGTTTCATACCCTCAGGACAACATTTACAATCATTACTTACCTTAAACCGGACCGAACTCTAACCCGCGATGCCTTTTCCTCTCGACTCGGCCTCCAAATGCTCCAAATCTAACCACAAATCAGTATCATATCATTAATACACACTAAAGGAACAAATCTCAAGCGAAAATAATCAAATCAACTCAAAAATCTTGAAATTGGCCAAACCCAACCCCGGGCCCACGTCTCGGAATCCGATAAAAATTAAAACATTAGAATCCTTATCCCCTCACGAGTCTATACATACCAAAAGCACCAAATTCGGATTTCAAATGACCCCTCAAATCCCCAATCAAAACTCTCCAAAACTCTAGCCCTAACCTTCAATTTCACCCCAAATTCCCCACTAGTTTCATGATTAAGTAGTGCATAATTCATCACAAATACCAAATTCAAAGTCCAAGCAACATACATCACTGAAACCCCTCAATTCCTCCTTGAATCCACGGCTTGGCTCCAAAATCACACAAAAATGGTGAAAGAATGGCTGAAAATCGCGAAGGGGCCTTTTATATATTCTGCCCAGCACTTTCGCACCTACGACCCAATTCACGCACCTGCGGTTTTCACTTAAGGCTCCACCTTCCGCACCTGCTCCCCAGGACTCGCACCTACAGGCTTGCAGGTGCAGTCACAACCTCCGCTCCTGCGACAATACCACATCTACGGTTTCTTTCCGCTCCTGCGATCATCGCACCAGCGGTCCCCACTCCGCAGGTGCGGAAACAATAGAAGCAGCAAATTCAGCAGCTCCAACTCAAATCTAAACTCTCCGTCAACCACCCAAATTAATCTCGAGGCCCTTGGGACCTCAACCAAATATGCCAACAAGTCACATATCACCATACAAACATAGTCCAACCTTCGGAACACTCAAAACAACATCAAAACACCAATTCGCCCTCGGATTTAAGCCTAAGGATTTCCAAACGTCCGAATTCCACAAACGATGAAAAAACCTATCGAACCTCATCCGAATTGCCTGAAGTTTTGCACCCACATCACAAATGACACAACGGACCACTCTTATTTCTAGAATTCCAATCTGACCCTGATATCAAGATTTCCACTACCGACAGGAAAACGCCAAATTTTTAATTTTGCCAATTCAAGCCTAAATCTACCACAGACCTCCAAAATACATCAAAATTCACATCCGAGAACATTTACCCACAAGTCAACGTCCGGTTGACATTACCATATAAATAACCAACTTAAGAGACTAAGTGTCTCATTCCACCCTAAGGCCACTCCGAACACAACACAGCCAACATGATATGATGAAATACAATTGAAACACAACGAAGTAGAAATGAGGGAAACGGGGTTGTAAGTCATGAAACGACCGGCCGGGTCGTTACATCTTCCCCCTCTTAAACAAACGTTCGTCCTCGAATAAGTCAAGAAATATACCTGAAGCCTCCTCCATGGGCCAACCTCTCCACTGCACTTTCACTGAAGCTATATCCTTTGATCTCAATTTTCGGACCCGCCGCTCCAAAATAGCCACTAGCTTCACATCATAAGTCAAATCACCACCTAACTGAATCGTGCTAAAATCCAAAACATAAGACGGATCGCCAATATACTTCCAGAGCATAGAAACATGAAATACCGGATGCACACTATACAAGCTAGGTGGCAAAGCCAACTCATAAGCCACCACCCCAATCCTCCGAAGCACCTCAAAAGGCCCAATGAATCGAGGACTCAATTTACCATTCTTCCAAATCTCATAACACCCTTCATGGGTGAAGCCTTCAATAGAACCTTCTCCCCAACCATGTAAGACACATCTCGAAACTTCCTGTCAGCATAACTTTTTTGTCTTGAATGCGCTGTACGAAGCCGCTCTTGAATCAGCTTTACCTTGTCCAAAGCATCCTGCACCAAGTCTGTACCCAAAAGCCTGGCCTCGCCCGGCTTAAACCAACCTACTGGAGATCTGCACCGTCTCCGATATAAAGCCTCATATGGAGCCATCTGAATACTCGACTGATAACTGTTGTTATATGTAAACTCCGCGAGCGGTAGAAACTGATCCCATGAACCCCCAAAATCAATGACATAAGTGCACAATGTGTCCTCCAATATCTGAATAGTGCGCTCGAACTGCCCATCCATCTAAGGGTGAAAAGATGTGCTCAACTCAACCTGAGTACCCAACTCTCACTACACGGCTCTCCAAAACTGCAAAGTGAACTGAGTACCTCTATCTGAAATGATGGAAACTGGGACACCATGCAAGCGAATAATCTCTCGGATATAAATCTCTACTAACTGCTCTGAAGAATAGGTAGTACACAAAAGAATGAAGTGTGTGGACTTGGTCAGCGATCCACAATCACCTAAATAGCATCAATCTTCTTCAAAGTCTATGGGAGTCCAACTACAAAATCCATGGTGATTCGCTCCCACTTCCACTCTGGAATATCTATCTGCTGAAGCAAGTCACCCGGTCTCTAATGCTCATATTTCACCTGCTGACAATTGAGACACCGAGCTACAAATCCCACAATATCCTTCTTCATTCTCCAACACCAATAATGTTGTCTCAAATCCTGATACATCTTCGCGGCACCCAGATGGATGGAATACCGCGAGCTGTGGGCCTCCTCCAGAATTAACTCCCAAAGCCCGTCTACATTGGGCACGCATATCCGGCCTTGTATCGTTAATAACCCATCATCACCAATAGTCACATCTCTGGCATCGTTGTGCTAAACTCTGTCCTTGAGGACAAGCAAATGAGGATCATCATACTGGCGCTCTCTGATGCGATCAAACAAGGAAGACCGAGAAACCACACAAGCTAAGACCCGACTAGGCTTCGAAATATCCAACCTCACAAACTGATTGGCCAAGGCCTAAATATTGGCCTTCCCCGGATGGTACAAGATAGTGATATCATAGTCCTTTAGCAGCTCCAACCGCCTCCACTGCCTCAAATTGAGATCCTTATGCCTGAATAAGTGTTGGAGGCTACGATGATCAGTAAACACCTCACAAGACACACCATAGAGATAATGCCTCCAAATCTTTAACGTATGAACAATGGCAGCCAACTTTAGATCATGAACAGGGTACTTCTTCTCATGGGGCTTCAGCTGACAAAAAGCATAAGCAATCACTCTACCCTCCTACATCAACACATACCCAATACCAACTCTCGAAGCATCACAATACAATGTATATGAACCTAAAGCTGATGGCAAAACTAATATTAGAGCTGTGGTCAAGGCAGTTTTGAGCTTCTGAATGATCGGCTCACATTCATCTGACCACATGAAAGGCGCACCCTTTTTGAGTCAATTTGGTCAAGGGTGATGCTATAGATGAAAATCCCTGAATGAACCGACGATAATAACCCACAAAACCAAGAAGGTTGCGAATCTCTGTGGCTGAGGACGGCCTGGGCCAACTCTAAACTGCCTCTATCTTCTTCAGATCAACCTAAATACCCTCACTAGACACCACGTGCCCCCAGAAAGCCACTAAACTGAACCAAAACTCACTACTTGGAGAACTTTGCATAAAGCTTCTCCTCCCTTAACCGCTGCAATACCACTCTCAAATGCTCCGCGTACTCCTCCTAATTACACGAGTACACCAATATATCATCAATGAAAACAATCACAAACGAGTTGAGATAGGGCTAAAACACGTTGTTCATCAAATGTATGAACGTTGCTGGGGCGTTGGTCAGCCCAAAAGACATCACAAAGAACTCATAATGGCCATATCTGGTCATGAAAGATGTCTTAAGAATATCTGAGTCCCTAATCTTCAACTGGTGATACCCTGACCAGAGGTCAATCTTGGAGAACACCCTCGCTCCCTGAAGCTGGTCAAATAAATCATCAATACGAGGCAGAGGGTACTTGTTCTTGATTTTGACTCTGTTCAACTACCTATAGTCAATGCACATCCTCATCGTGCCATGCTTCTTCTTCACAAATAGAATAGGCGCACCCCAAGATGACACATTAGGCCGAATAACTCCTTATCAAGGAGTTTCTGAAGCTGCTCCTTCAACTCCGTCGGTGCCATAAGATACGATGGAATAGAAATAGGCTGAGTGTTCGGCACTAAATCAATACCAAAGTCAATATCCTTGTCCGGCGGCATGCCCGACAGGTCTACAGGAAACACATCTGGAAAATCCCTCACTATCGGGACCGTATCAATACTAGGAGTCTCTACACTGACATCACTCACAAAAGCCATGTAAGAAAGACAACTCTTACCAACCATTCACTGGGCCTTCAAGAATGAAATTACCCTACTGGGAACAAAATCGGTCAAACCTCGCCACTCAATTTGTGGCACACCCGGTATAGCCAACGTCATTGTCTTAGCATGACAGTCCAAAATAGCATGACACGGAGATAGCCAATCCATGTCTAATATCACATCAAAGTCCACCATACAAAGCAACAAAAGGTCCACTCGGGTCTCCAAAACTCCAATAGTCACCACACACGACCGTTATATGCGGTCCACAACAACAATATCGCCCACCAGAGTAGATACATGAATAGGTGAAACAAAAGACTCACGGGGCGTATCCAAATAACAAGCAAAATATGATGACACATATGAAAAAGTGGAACCAGGATCAAACAACACAAAGGCATCTCTGTGGCAAACTGGGATAATACATGTAATCACCATCTGAAGCAATAGCATCGGGTCTGGCTGGAAGTGTATAGAAACGGGCCTGACCACCACCTGATCGACCTCCCCCTCTGAGGTGACCCCTAGCTGATTGTCCTCCACCTTTAACTGACTGGGTGGGTGGTAAAGTAACTGGTACTAAAGTCGATGGCTGACTCCTCTGCTGAGGAGGAACCCCAAGACGACGAGGACACTATCTCCACATATGCCCCAACTCTCCACACTCATAACAAACCCCCGGTGCTGGAGACGGGGACTAAAGGGAAGCCCTAGCACCAGGATGACTAGCAGAAGAACCTGGCATGGAAGATCCCTGAATTGATGGAGCACAGGATGAACTCTGGATTGGAAATGCACTGAGTGATGAATGGCCTTGATGAGAACTGTGGGAACCATGGCCCGATGATGCCCCATGATAAGTTGGGCGAGCTAACTAAGCGTGCCTGAATGGACGACCTCTGCCGTGCTAAAATTGACCCCCAAGAGGAGCACCATTGAATCCACCCTAACCACAAGGCCTCTTATCCTCCCTCTCTACCCTCTCTTGACCACAAACCATCTCAATCTATCGAGGTATGTCGACAACCTCATCAAAAGTAGCACCAGATACTCTCTCTGGTCATAAGCAACTGAAGTTAAAAACTGAGGCCATCTATAAACCTCCTGATCCTCTCTCGATCTATGGGAACCAACTATACCGCATGACGAGCCAACTCAGAGAATCATATCTCATACTGTATAACAGATCTATCACCTTGACGGACCTGCTCGAACTGCCTGCCCAGCTCCTCTCGGAGAGACTCAGGTACAAACATCTCCAAGAAGAGAACGAAGAATTGCTTCCAAGAAAAGGGTGTTGCGCCAACCGGCCTACGCCTCTCGTAAGCCTCCCACCAACTAAGTGCAGCCTCAGAGAATTGGAAATTAGTGAACGAGAGCCCACTGGTCTCCAGAATACCTGCGGTCTGTAGCATCCTCTAGCACTTATCCAAGAAGCCCTGTGCATCCTCACCCTCAGCACCACTAAATGACGGAGGCTGGAGTCTACCAAACCTCACCAATCTACACTGCTCATCCTCTGGCATAACCAAAGCTACATAGTCCTGAACAGCTGCAACCGGCTGGGCTGGAGGTGCCCCCGGTGTTTGAAGTCCCTACACGACCTGCTTAGGTATGCGAGCTACGGGAGTCTGAGTGCCTGCCCCGGCCTGAAAAGTAGCTGCAACCGTAGTAACTGAGACCGCTTGAGCCAGGCCAGTGCACACTGATAGAATCTAGGCTAGGGCCTCATGAAGGCCTAGGATAACAATAGGCACAGCCGGTGCCTGAGCTGGTCCTACTGGAGCATCCGCAACCGGGACCTAATCATGAACTAGGGCGGTTGGTAGATCTGCAGGTACTGCCCTAGCTGATGTGCGAGCTATACCCCTGCCCCTACTACGGCCTTGACCACGTCCTCAGCCTCTAGTGTCCCCAACTAGTGGTACTGGTGGTCATCCATCCTGATCGATAGCACGTGTCCTCACCATCTGTGAGAGAATAGAATAACAGAAGTGTAGTTACCAGAATCAATAGATTCACATGACATGAATAAAAGAATGTGATGTTTTTCCTAAAGGTTCTGCAGCCTCCCAAAGATAAGTACAAATGTCTTCGTACCGATGCGCGAGACTCTACTAAACCTGCTCATGAATCGTGATACCTATGTAACCTAGGCTCTAATACCAACTTGTCACGACCCCAAAACCGTCTAGGTCGTGATGGCACCTAGAGTGAAACTAGGCCAGCCGATACAAATCCCAAATCAAACCAGCATTTTCATAAAAGATATTTTTAACTATAAATTTACTAAAATCCGCACCTGAAGATTGGGGACCGTAGGTGCGAGATCACAGAAGTGGGCGATCAGCCACCGATGCGGCCATATGATAGAAATGCCAGAATTCGCAGGTGCGGGAGGTGTAACGCACCTGCGAGACCGCAGGTGCGGGCGGATGAGTGCAGGTGCGGTCCAAGGACTTTAATTGGAAACCGCATATGCGGTTGGATAGACCACAAAAATGAGAAAATGACCATAGGCGAAGAATCCCTGGGTCAGAAAGTATATAAGTTCCCCTTCGCGAAATTTGGGTTGTTTTTCACCATTTGTATCCGGGATTGAAGCTTTTTGGGAGATTTTTAAGACGGAATTCAATGAAACTTCGTGGAGTTAAGATTCTTGGAACCTAAAATTTGTTCTATAGTGATATTTTACTGATTAGACATGTAATACATGGAAGTTAGTAGTTAAAAATTGGGGTTTAGGGTTTGAAATTGGAGACCTTGATTTATGGATTTGAGGGGTCGTTTTTGGTCGGATTTTGATGTTCTTGGTATGTATGGACTCGTGGGAGGATAAGGATTCTATGTAATTGTTATTGAATTTCGAGACGTTGGCTTGGGGTTCGGGTTTGACCAATTTTGGCATTTTTGATAAAATTTGATTATTTTCGCATGGGCTTCGTTCCCTTAGCATATATTGACGTTATGATTCTGATTTTGGATAGATTCGATGCAAGTTGAGGCCGAGTCGAGAGGCAAGGGCATCGCGGAGTAGTATTTTATCTGGTTTGAGGTAAGTAACCATTGAAAATCTAGACCCGAGGGTCCGAAATTTCATACTGTTTTGATAAATGTGGTGACGCACATGCTAGGTGACGGGCGTGTGGGCTTGCACCCGTAGGGATTGTGACTTGGTCCATCCCGTGGCGACTGTATAGTCACATATTTTAATATATTGTATATGATATCCACGTGTTTTAGCAATTGATTTGTTAACTTGGGCTAAATTTCTTGTTTGGGGCCTTTGTGCCGAACTGTTTAGACCCTTAGGGGTATTTTACTACTTTCCTCACACTATTTTAATTAGAAAGCATATCCTCAGTCATGTTCTATCTATTACTGTTAAACCCAGTTTCATTACCCTAGTTCTTAATATATGAAAACTTTTGGGCAGAGTTTCCCTGATTTTCACTGATATTCTCGAGTGGCCGTGAGGTTAATGACTGAGAGAGGTTGAGGACCTAATGGTGAGGATTATATATATGTTATGGATCGGGCTGCACGCCGCAGTGAGTATTGTTATATATATTGTATCGGGCTACATGCCGCAGCGATATGCATATGGGTCGGGCTGCACGCCGTAGCAATATATATTGGATCAAACTACGCGCCGCAGCAATATGATGTTTGGGCTATAGGAGCCCCTCCGGAGCCTGCACACCCCCAGTGAGCATAGTCGACTATTTATTATGGATCGGGCTACACGCTGCAATGGTTATTATTATTACTATTATGAGATCTCTATTGAGCTGGAGTGCTGAGTGTGAGTACTGATTGACGAGAGCTGAGTCACGAGTGACTGAGAGGCTTGCCCGAGAGGCTATACTTATGAGTGTTACCTTGCCCGATGGGCTTGTTTATGACATTTTACTGCTTTTACTCTTCTTTTATACTGAGCCTTTGTTGAAAGATGTTGTATAAATGATTTCAAAGGATTTTTAATTGAAATTGGAGTTTTACGAGATAATTGGCTATTGAACTACAAATTTTGACTTGATGTTTTTGTTGAGATTTCTTATATGATTTTAAATGCTCGTCACTGCACTCAGACTTTATTTACTTTAGTTACTTACTAAGTTGGTGTACTCACATTACTCCCTGCACCTTGTGTGCAGATCCAGGTGCCCAAGCATTAGAGTGAGAGCTTCCAGCACTCTTAGAGTCTTATCCGGAGATTGCAAGGTAGCTGCATGGCATTTGCAGCCCTGCCTTCCTCCTTACTATCTTAGTATTTTGTTAGTTTAGACTATTTTGTATTATTCAGACAGTGTTTTGGTTGTACTTAGAGGCTCATGACTAGTAACACCAGATTCGGGCTGTGTTAGTGTATTTTCGTACTGATTTCTGCATATTTTTGTTGATTTATATATTACATATGAGAGATTTGAAACTTAATCTGTTTTAGAAAAATGAACTTATAAAATGAATTCGATGTGGTAAGTGTTGGATTGGCTTTCCTAGTACTGTGATAGGCGCCATCACGACCCGACTATTTGGGGTCATGACAAGTTGGTATCAGAGCCTAAGTTATATAGGTCTCATGGGTCATGAGCTGGTTTAGTAGAGTCTCGCGGATCGGTACTTAGACGTTTGTACTTATCCTCGGGAGGCTATAGAACCTTTAAGAAAAACTTCACATTCTTGAAATTCCTGTCGTGTGAATCTGTTGATTCTAGTACTAAACTTTTGTTATTCTATTCTCTCAAAGATGGTGAGGACACGTGCTACCGATTAGGATGGACGACCACCAAAACTACCAGTCGGAGCCACTAGAGGCCGAGGTCGCGGTCAAGGCCGTGGTAGGGGCATCGGTGTAGCCCGCACAGCAGCTAGGGTTGCACCTGCAGATCCACCAGCCATCCCAGTTCATGATCAGATCCCCGTTGTGGATGCTCCAACAGCACCAGCTCAGGCACCGACTGTGCCTATTGTGATTCCAGGCCTTCAGGAGCTCCTAGCTCAGATTCTATCAGTATGCACTAGCCTAGATCAGGCGGTCTCAGTTACTACAGCCGCAGCTACTTCTCAGGCCGGGGGAGGCACTCAGACTCCCGCCGCGCATACACCTGAGCAGGTTCTGCAGGGACTTCAGACATCGGGGCCACCTTTAGCCCAGCCGGTTGCACCATTCTAGGATTATGTGGTACCGGTTATGCCTAACGATGAGTAGCATTGATTGGAGTGTTTTGGTAGACTTCAGCCTCCGACTTTCAATGGTACAGAGGGCGAGGATGCCTAGGGTTTCTTGGACAAGTGTCAGAGGATTCTTCATACAACGGGTATTCTTGAGACCAGTGGGGTCGCATTTACTACTTTTCTATTTTCTAGAGCTTTCTTTACTTAGTGGGAGGCTTATGAGAGGCATAGGCCTATTGATGCAGCGCACCTTACCTGGTAGCAGTTCTCCATTCTCTTTTTGGAGAAGTATGTGCCACAGTCTCGTAGGGAGAAGCTGTGCAGCCAGTTTGAGCAGTTGCATCCGGGAGATATCACTGTGACACAGTATGAGATGAGGTTCTCAAAGTTAGCTCGTCATATTATTTGGTTGGTTCCTACGGATAGATAGAGGATCAGGAGGTTCGTTGATGGCCCCGCATATCAGCTTCAGATTCTCATGACCAGGGAGAAGGTGTCAGGTGCTACTTTTGAGGAGGTTGTTGACATTGCTCACGAGATTGAGTCAGTTCGTTGCCAGGAGCGAGATGATAGGGAGGCCAAGAGGCCTAGGGGATTTGGTAGTTTTGGTGGTGCTCCTTCGAGAGGTCAGTTTCAGAACGGCAGAGGCCATCCATTCAGACATGCTTAGTTAGCTCGCCCAGTTCACCATGGGGCATCAAAAGGTCATGGTTCTCACAGCTTACATTAGGGCCATTCATCACTCAATGCCCTACCAACCCAAAGTTCATCCCGTGCTCCATCAGTTCAGGGTTCTTCCATGCCAGGTCTAGGGTCCTTCTACTGGTCATTCCGGTGCTAGGGGTTCCTTTCAGTCCCCGTTTCCTGCACCAGAGAGTTTTTACGAGTGTGGAGAGTTTGGACATGTGAGGAGGTAGTGTCCTCGTCTTCTTGAGAGTCTGTCTCAATAGAGGGGTCAGCCCTCGACTTCAGCTCCAATTACTTCACCACCTGCTCAGGTAGCTAGGGGTGGGGGTCAGTCAGCTAGGGGTCGCCCTAAGGTGGAGGTCGATCAAGTAGTGGTCAGGCCCATTTCTATGCACTCCCAGCTAGACCAGATGCTATTGCTTTAGATGCTGTGATTACGGGTATTGTCTTAGTCTACCATAGAGATGCCTCTATATTATTTGCTCCTGGTTCCACATTTTCATATGTGTCATCATATTTTTCTCGTTATCTGGATACGCCGCGAGAGTCTCTTGTTTCGTCTGTTCGTGTATCTACCCCGGTGGGCTATACTATTATTGTGGACCGTATATACCGGTTGTGTGTGGTGACTATTGGGGGTCTGGAGACCTGAGTGGACCCTTTGTTTCTTTGTATGGTAGACTTTGATGTGATATTGGGCATGGATTGCCTATCTCTCTGTCGTGCTATTTTGGACTGTCATGCTAAGACAGTGACGTTGTCTATGTCGAGTGTGCCACAGATTGAGTGGAGAGGTTTGACTTTTTTGTTCCCAGTAGGGTGATTTCATTTTTGAAGGCCCAGCAGATGGTTGGGAAGGGTTGTCTTTCATACTTAGCCTTTGTGAGGGATGTTAGTGCAGAGACTCCTAGTATTGATTCTATTCCTATAGTGAAGGAATTTCCCGATGTGTTTCTTTCAGACCTGCCAAGCATGCCACCAGACATGGATATTGACTTTGGTATTGATTTGGTGCTGGACACTCATCCCATTTCCATTCCACCGTATCGTATGGCACCGATGGAGTTGAAAGAGTTGAAGGAACAACTTCAGGAACTCCTTGATAAGGGGTTTATTCCCCTAGTGAGTCGCCTTGGGGTGCGCCAATTTTATTTGTGAAGAAGAAGGATGGCACGATGAGAATGTGCATTGATTACAAGAAGTTGAATAAAGTTACAATTAAAAACAAGTACCCTTTGCCTCGTATTGATGATTTATTTGACCAGCTTCATGGAGCGAGAGTATTCTCCAAGATTGATCTCCGTTCAGGGTATCACCAGTTAAATATTAAGGACTTGGATATTCTTAAGACAGTTTTTAGGACCCGATATGGTCATTATGAGTTCCCTGTGATGTCTTTTTGGGTGACCAATGCCCCAGCATCGTTCATGTATTTGATGAACAACGTGTTTTGGCCTTATCTCGAATCGTTCGTGATTGTTTTTATTGATGATATTCTGGTGTACTCGCGTAGTCCGAAGGAGCACGCGGATCATTTGAGAGTGGTGTTGCAGAGATTGAGGGAGGAGAAGCTTTATGCAAAGTTCTCCAAGTGTGAGTTTTGGCTCAATTCAGTGGCTTTCTTGGGGCACGTGGTGTCCAGTGAGGGTATACAAGTTGATTCGAAGAAGATAGAGGCAGTTTAGAGTTGGCCCAGATCGTCCTTAGCCACAAAGATTCATAGCTTTCTTGGTTTGGCGGGCCATTACCGTCGGTTCGTTCAGGGATTTTCATCTATTGCATCACCCTTGCCCAAATTGACTCAAAAGGGTGCTTTATTCAGGTGGTCAGATGAGTGTGAGGCGAGCTTTCAGAAGCTCAAGACTGCCTTGACCACAGCTCTAGTGTTAGTTTTTCCATCAGCTTCAGGTTCATATACCGTGTATTGTAATGCTTCGAGAGTTGGTATTGGGTGTGTGTTGATGTAGGAGGGTAGGGTGATTGCTTATGCTTCTCGCCAGTTGAAGCCCCATAAGAAGAACTACCCTATTGATGATTTAGACTTGGCTATCATTGTTCACGCGTTTAAGATTTGGAGGCATTATTTGTATGGTGTGTCTTGTGAGGTGTTTACTGATCATCGTAGCCTCCAGCACTTGTTCAAGAAGAAGGATCTCAATTTGAGGCAGCAGAGATGGTTGGAGCTGCTAAAGGATTATAATATTACTATCTTGTACTATTCGGGGAAGGCCAATGTGGTGGCTAATGCTTTTAGTAGGAAGGAGGTGAATATGGGGAGTTTGGCGTATATTCCTATTGGGAAGAGACCTGTTGTAGTTGATGTTCAGGACTTGGCCAATCGGTTCGTGAGGTTGGATATTTCGGAGCTTAGTCAGGTATCGGCTTGTGTGATTTCTCGATCTTACTTATTTGATCACATCAGAGAGAGCCAGTATGATGATCCTCATATGCTTGTCCTTAAGGACAGAGTTCAGCACGACGATGCCAGAGATGTGACTATTGGTGATGATGGGGTATTGAGGATGCAGGGCCGGATACGTGTGCCCAATATAGATGGGCTTCGGGAGTTGATCTTAGAGGAGGCCTATAGCTCGCAATATTCCATTCATCCGGATGTCGCGAAGATGTATCAGGATAAGAGACAACATTATTGGTGGAGAAGAATGAAGAAGGATATTGTGGGATTTGTAGCTCGGTGTCTCAATTGTCAGCAGGTGAAATATGAGCATCAGAGACCAGGTGGTTTGCTTCAGCAAATAGATATTCCAGAGTGGAAGTGGGAGTGGATCACCATGGACTTTGTAGTTGGGCTCCCACGAACATTGAAGAAGTTTGATGTTATTTGGGTGATTGTGGATCGGCTGACCAAGTCTGTGCACTTCATTCCTGTGTGTACTACCTATTCTTCAGAGCGGTTAGCAGAGATTTATATCCGAGAGGTTGTTCGCCTACATGGGATTCTAGTTTCCATCATTTCAGATAGGGCTATTCAATTCACTTCATAGTTTTGGAGGGTCGTGCAGAAAGAGTTAGGTACTTGGGTTGAGTTGAGCATAACTTTTCACCGTTAGACGGACGTGGAGTCCGAGCGTACTATTCAGATATTGAAGGACATGTTGCATGCTTGTGTCATTGATTTTGGAGGGTCATGGGATCAGTTTCTACCGCTCGCAGAGTTTGCTTATAACAACAGTTATCAGTTGAGTATTTAGATGGCTCCATACGAGGCTTTATATGGGAGACGATGTAGATCTCCATTTGGTTGGTTTGAGCCGGGTGAGGCTAGGATTTTGGGTACAGACTTGGTGCAGGATGCTTTAGACAAGGTGAAAGTGATTCAGGAGCGGCTTCGTACAGCACAGTCGAGACAAAAGAGTTATGCCGACAGCTGTGATGTGTCTTACATGGTTGGGGAGAAGGTTCTATTGAAGGTTTCACCCATGAAGGGTGTTATGAGATTGTGAAGAAGGGTAAATTGAGTCCTCGGTTCATTGGGCCTTTTGAGGTGCTTCGAAGGATTGGGGAGGTGGCTTACGAGCTTGTTTTGCCACCCAGCTTGTCGAGTGTGCATCCGGTATTTCATGTTTCTTTGCTCCAGAAGTATATTGTCGATCTGTCTCATGTTTTGGACTTCAGCACAGTTCAGTTAGATGATGATTTGACATATGATGTGGAGCTAGTGGCTATTTTGGAGCGTCGGGTTTGAAAGGTGAGATCAAAGGATAAGGCTTCAGTGAAAGTGTAGTGGAGAGGTCGATCCGTGGAGGAAGCTACCTGGGACACTGAACAGGAGATGCGAAGTAGATATACTCACCTATTTGAGGCTTCAGGTATGTTTCTTGACTCGTTCGAGGACGAACGTTTGTTTAAAAGGGGGAGGATGTAACGACCCGGCCGGTCGTTTCATGAGTTACTGCTCTGTTTCCCCCCATTTCTGCTTCTTTATGTCTTGTTCAGTTGTATTATGTGATAACGGGTTTGTTGGTTTGGGTTCAGAGTGGTTTTGTAGAGGAATGAGACATTTTGTCTCTTAAGTTGGTCATTTAACTGGAAAAGTCAACCGGAAGTTGAATTGTGAGTAAGCGATCTCAAAATTTGGTTTTTATGATTCAGATAGCTTCATGAGGTGACTTGGGACTTAGGAGCGTGATCAGAATGTATTTTGGAGGTCCGCTGTAGATTTAGGCTTGAATTGGCGAAATTGGAATTTTGGCATTTTCCAGTTGGTAGTAGAGGTTTTGATATAGGGGTCGAAATGGAATTTCGAAAATTGAAGTAGGTCCGTTGTGTCATTTGTAATGTGTTTGCAAAGTTTCAGGTCATTCGGAAAAGGTTGGATAGACCTTTTGATCGAAAGTGGAATCTGGAAGTTTTGGAAACCTTAGGCTTGAATCCGAGGGTGTTTTGATGATTCGATGTTCTTTTGAGTGTTCTGAAGGTTGTTATAACTTTAAATAGTGTTATGTGACTTTTTCTTATTGTTGGTTGAGGTACCGGGGGCCTCGGGGTGATCAACCGCAGATGCAGCCATATGAGAGAAATGCTAGAAGCTGCAGGTGCGGGAGGTGTAACGCACCTACGAGACGGCAGGTGCGAGCAGATGAGCGCAGGTGCGGTCCCAGGACTTTAAGTGGAAACTGCATATGCAGTTGTATAGACCGCAGAAGCGGGAAAAGGACCACAGGTGCGGAATCCCTGGGTCAGAAAGTATATAAGTTCCCCTTCGCGAAATTTGGGTTGTTTTTCACCATTTGTATCCGGGATTGAAGCTTTTTGGGAGATTTTTAAGACAGAATTCAATAAAACTTCATGGAGGTAAGATTCTTGGAACCTAAAATTCGTTATATAGTGATATTTTACTGATTAGACATGTAATACATGGAAGTTAGTAGTTAAAAATTGGGGTTTAGGGTTTGAAATTGGAGACCTTGATTTATGGATTTGAGGGGTCGTTTTTGGTCGGATTTTGATGTTCTTGGTATGTATGAACTCGTGGGAGGATAAAGATTCTATTGACGTGATTTTTATCGAATTTTGAGACGTGGGCCCGGGGGTCGGGTTTGACCAATTTCGGGATTTTTTATATAATTTGATTATTTTTGCATGGGCTTCGTTCCCTTAGCATATATTGACGTTATGATTCTGATTTTGGATTGATTCGACGTGAGTTGAGGCCGAGTCGAAAGGAAAGGGCGATGCGGAGTAGTATTTTATCTGGTTTGAGGTAAGTAACCATTGAAAATCTAGACCCGAGGGTCCGAAATTTTGTATTGTTTTGATAAATGTGGTGACGCACATGCTAGGTGACGGTCATGTGGGCTTGCACCCGTAGGGATTGTGACTTGGTCCGTCCCGTGGCGACTGTATAGTCGCATATTTTAATATATTGTATATGATATCCACGTGTTTTAGCAATTGATTTGTTAACTTGGGCTAAATTTCCTGTTTGGGGACTTTGTGCCGAACTGTTTAGACCATTAGAGGTATTTTACTACTTTTCTCACACTGTTTTGATTTAAAAGCATATCCTCAGTCATGTTCTACCTATTACTGTTAAACCCGGTTTCATTGCCCTACTTCTTAATATATGAAAACTGTTTGGGCTGAGTATCCCTGATTTTCAGTGATATGCCAGAGTGGCCGTGAGGTTAATGACTCAGAAAGGTTGAGGACCTAATGGTGAGGATTATATATATGTTATGGATCGGGTTGCACGCCGCAACGATATATATATATATATATATATATATATATATATATATATATATATATATATATATATATATATTGGAATGGGCTGCATGCCACAGCGATATACATATTGGATTCGAGCTGCACGCCGTAACAATATATATTGGATCGGGTTGTGCACCGCAACAATATATATTGGATCGGCCTGCACACCCCCATTGAGCGTAGTCGACTATCTATTATGGATCGGGCTGCACGCCGCAACGGTTATTATTATTACTATTATGAGATCTCTATTGAGCCGGGGTGCTGAGTGTGAGTACTGATTAACGAGAGCTGAGTCACGAGTGACTGAGAGGCTTGCCCGAGAGGCTATACTTATGAGTGTTACCTTGCCCGAGGGGCTTGTTTATGACATTTTGCTGCTTTCACTCTTCTTTTATACTGAGCCACTATTGAAAGATGTTGAATAAATGATTTCAAAGGATTTTTAATTGAAATTGGAGTTTTACGAGATAACTGGCTATTGAACTGCAAATTTTGACTTGATGTTTCTGTTGAGATTTCTTATATGATTTTAAATGCTCGTCACTGCACTCAGACTTTATTTACTTTAGTTACTTACTGATTTGGCGTACTCATGTTACTCCCTGCACCTTGTGTGCAGATCTAGGTGCCCGAGCATCAGAGTGAGAGCTTCCAGCACTCTCAGAGTTTTATCCGGAGATCGCAAGATAGTTGCACGGCATTTGAAGCCCTGCCTTCCTCCTTCATATCTTAGTATTTTATTATTTTAGACTATTTTGTATTATTCAGATAGTGTTTTGGTTGTACTTAGAGGCTCATGACTAGTGACACCATATTCGGGCTGTGTTAGTGTATTTTCGTACTGATTTCCGCGTATTTCTGTTGATTTATATATTGCATATGAGAGATTTGAGACTTAATCTATTTTAGAAAAATTGAACTTATAAAAAGAATTCGATGTGGTAAGTTTGGATTGTCTTGCCTAATACTGTAATAAGCGCCATCACGACCAGGGTATTTAGGGTCATGACATTAGTTAGTCATAATAGTATGCAAAACTACACTACTAGAATTCTTAACCAATAATGAAAATAGGAAGAAGGAAGTGAAAAACTCGTAGAAGAATTCCTCGCCTTACTCCTAGTGTGTTCTTGCCTCCGTAGGTCAAATCCCGGTCTAATCTGTCCAATATCGGTCTCCCCTTCAAAATTGGTGTTTAATGACTATTTATATGAGTAAGGAAAAGACCCAAACAAAATAAACAAGACCAAAACCAAATAGGAGACAAAATAGGCTTTAAAAACCCGGAACATGCTCGCTAAAGACCTCGCGGCACGAGCTCTAACGCGTGGTTCTTCTCGCTATACCCCTGGTGGCGCGAGCTCTACAGCTCGCTTTCCACTATGCGCCACAAAATCCTCCACGAGCAAAATCCTTCACGGTGCCTGTTGTTGCTTCGTTTAAAACTCTATTTTATTTCAATTTGTTCAACTCACTTTTCAATTTCATTTCTCTTTCTTGTTTCTTGCCTTTCCTCTTTCAATTCTTCTTTTGTCTTCGTTTGATTTCTTTTGCCTCCTAATTAAATAATCACCACGTCATTCTTGTAGTGTATAAAATACACATAAAATCTCTACTTTGCTCCCAATTTTATCTTCAACGTACCTACACATAAAATAAACTCAATTAAGCATAAATATAGTATAGTTTAGCATTAATGCACCTCAATATAAGGTAAGTAATGCACTAAAAATATAAAATAATAGCCAAACATCAGCATATGACAATGGACCACAATTTATAGGCTCTAAAGTCACAAAACTCTGAGAGGAAATGAAGATCAAAAGGATTACATCATCTCTGTATCATGCAAGTGCTAATGGTCAATCATAATCAACAAACAAAGTAATAATTCAGAATCTGAAGAAGTTAGAGGATGCCAAAGGCAGGTGGGGTGAAGAGTTACCCGGAGTATTGTGGCATACCAGATCATAAAAAATTCAAGAACCAGAGAAATGCCTTATTCTCTTGTATATGGAGCAGAGGCTCTGATTTCAGTGGAGGTAGGTGAACCAACTATGAGATTTTCTCGGACAAACAAGCAGGAAATGTTGAGCCATGTTGATTAGGCTAGATTTGCTTAATGAGCACCGGATTTTGGCTTATTCAAGGACGATGGCGCAGAAGTGAAGAATGGAACGGTATTATAGTCATAGAGAAAATCTCCATTATTTTAAAGTAGGAGATTTAGTTCTATGGAAAGTGACTCATAACACTCGAAAATCAACGTTAGAAAGTTAGGACCAAATTGTGAAGGTCCTTACCGGATTTCAGCTATAACGGGGAAATGTTCGTATTAACTGAAAAATTAAAAAGGAGTTCAATTGATAAGCATTTGAAACGTGAGCCATCTCAAAAGGTATCATTGTTGAAGATTAATGATTTAACTGAAAGTGCATAGTGTACTCCTTTTTCCTTCATCCTGTGTTTGTCTCAAATGAAGTTTTTCTAGCAAGAATTTTGATGAGGCAGCAACGTAAAACATATTACGAGGATAAATTATTAACGGTAATAGGAAATCCAGTATTTGAATCCTTATACTTTACATTCTAATACGGGAGGGGATGGGGGAGCTAATCCTATCGGGGACTGCTGAAACCAGGGGAACATGTTTTGAACTTAGAAATTCAATTGTTATGGATCACCTCAAGCTGGGACCGGGGACTGTACATCCAGCCTTGTAGAAATAGAAGTACGAATTAGCCACATGAATTGGCAGCTGGTTATTTGGCAAATGTAATTTTCTTGTCCAAATGTATTTTTGTAAATAGAAGGAATAAATGAAAAATCCTTTTGTTTCTATTTATAATCTCTTATTTCTTATCTAAGAAGTTTGTTATTTCCTTTATTTGAATATTACGAAAATATCAGGTAATTGTGCCGGAATGAACATGAGATGTCCTCTTCAAGAGCACCTTAAACAAAAGGGCCCTATGATAAGAAGCCTTTCAAGTCAATTGAAAACCAAAAGCTAGAATACCAGTAATAAAGTCAACCGGATGCCAAATTTCCTGGACTAAACCAATAGACAAGCATGGATCAGGAAGACATCTTTTACTAACTTAAAGCTTCGAGAAGCTAAGGTAACTCAAAAGTATAAGAAAAAATATCTTTCATTTCAAAGTTCTGGGCCCAAAAGAGAGCCTAAAATAGATACTAGAGTTTAAAAAACATTACGCGACAAATTGATCTGCTTTATTAGCAGATGTTGAGGGTTGGGAGGACTCAAAGATTGGAGCATTCTCTGGGCCCGCATTTTCCTGAGTCGAAGGTTTCTCATGTATCTCTCCATCTTAATGCTCTACATCTTCATCTTTTTCTTCAAGTTCAGAAGATCCGGAGCAAGTTTTTGAAGAACTTGAAGCAGTAGGTCGGGTAGGTATATTTTCAAGAGAGGTTGTTTTTAAAGCACGAGCCTCGGAAATATAGTCATCTATATTTTTATTGCCGATTGTGGCATCCTCCAGAGTCTTTCTTCGCATATTGTAAATAACATAAGTCTTCTGAAGCACGAAGGAGTCCTCTTGAGCACGGAATCTTGCTCGGAGTACTTGGATTTTTTACTGCAGCCGCTCGTTATCAACCTTTAAAATCTTTTAGCTCTACACCAGATTAGAACTAGTTTTTGCATGTTCTCGATTTTGTTCCATGACCTTTCAGAACGTTTCCTCCATTTTGGCCATTTTCTATTCGGCCATAGTAGCTTCTTTGGTTTTAGAAAGCAAGTCAGCTTCTAAGGCTCGAATCTTTTCCATGGAAGCAAATTCTCGTTCAGCAGACGAAGTTAGAGTATACTGTTGTTCCGCCCATTTGCCCTTTAGCTCAACAAGTTCAGCATGAAGCTGAGTGGCTTCTTGACTGTGAGCCATTTTTTCTTGCTCTGTTTGCTCCAACCGGGCTTCGAACTCTTTTATTTGTGAAAGTTTAGCCTTTAATGCCAGAAGTCACTCAATAAATTGGTCCCACTCAAATCGAAGTTCTGCCTTCTCTATTATGATCCTTTGGAGACCCTCATAGGCAAGAAGGTTATCCAAAAAGGTAAATTTTAAAGTTATCAGAGAAAGAAGTAAAATATAAGAACAAGGAAAAGGAGAGGAAGGCAAAAAGCACCTAATCGGAAAGGTGCATGCTGTTGTTGATTAGACACTCAGCAGAAAAAGCATCAATTTTCTTCCAGTCTTTCTCCGTAGCCATAAGTTTCATATAATTGGCTACCCCAACAAGTTTCGAAAGAATATGGCATTCACCCTGAACTGTAATGGTAATACTACGTTTGTCATTAGGGTCTTAGATTGAAGCCGAAAAGGAGTTTTTCTATTTTCTCGTGGCTTTATGACCCAGAGGAACAAATACCTTGCTCTCGATCAGCAGTGGCCGGTTGCAGAGCAGAAGTTGGGGCAGTACTCCAAGTAATACCCTTATAACTAGTAGAAACAACCGGAGCCCGAAAAGGAGAGTCGGCTATTTCAGCCAATTCAGGCTCTTGAAAGAGCCTCTCTATTTCTTCGAGTGGAATATTGGATTTGTATATTTTCTTCTTCTTTGAAGAGAAACCATTTCAACATCGTCATCGGTTTCCTCTTCATCAAAGACCAATGTATTCAGTCCTTCAGGAATTGCCTCTACAACCAAAGGCTGCACCTTCTTCCCAACTTTCGAGGGGTGTCTTTTTCTAGCCCTCTTCTCCTGAGGCCAGGGACTGACAGATGATATAGAATCGGGTCAAAGACTTGTTGAAGTTGTCGTTGGACCACCTTCGGGTCGAGAGAAACTTCCCCCAGACAGATAGATGATCTTTTGGGAAGGCCTAAAGCTGTAATACAAAATGGGAAGGTCAACAATATAATTTAACAAAAAGGATGAAAGATATTCTCATCATGATTCTTGCACTTTCAATTTTTCTTCATTGAAATTACTTTCCACGTGCGGAGTTCCAGCGTGGAAGTGTCCAGATTATTTTGAAAACCCACTGAGGTAGGTCTTCAACTACTGGGGCGCTTAGCGAGCAGCTAAACAGATAGAAAACAATTCAAGAGGATGAAAAATTCTTTCAAAAATAATAATTAAAAGTATGCATTTAAAAGACCGTACAAGTATAATTCCAAGTCTCACGAATTGGAGATTCTGACAAGGATAAAATGTCTCCGCAAGCAACTACAACGAATATTTCCATCCAACCACGGTCATTGTCATCATCTAAGTTGTTTATGATGGCATCATGACCAAAAGGGTGAGATCTTCTTGTTCACGGTAGAATAGATACTGCAGACACGCTATTGTACGCCATATTGCTGGACCGAGTCAACAGACTTGGTAACTCCATCAAAACTCGAGGATAACAGAGTCAATCTCCTTTCCACGCATGAGGTTAAGAGCATATGTATAAACAAAAACATACCCTGGCTTGTTGAAAGTCACCCTCTCCTCGTAAAGGGGGACCAAAACCTCAATATTCTTTCATCCGTAGTCCTCCTTCTCAAGGAATGTTGGCCAGCCGAATGGACGAAGGATATTCGTCGACCACTCTACCTCTGTCATTGTTTCGATTAGAGGAAGGATTCTAGATCTGAATATCTTTTCTAAAATATCATTCTTTAGGAATGATCGTGCCTATAGTAGGAGGTTCCGCATCAGAACTTTTGGGTTTAATTTTCTTGGACGATCCCCACCTGATACAAGTCCCAGTGCCGGCAGTGGAAGGAAATAATGAAGTTATGGCCACCACACAGTCGTATTATTTAGTGACATTTGATGAGTTGGAAGAGATGGAAATAGCAGAAGACATGTTGGGATATATCAAAGGGTGATGGCACAAGCGTGAAATTTGTTGTTGAAAGTCAAAAGTTTTGCTATAAAGGAGAAGTTGTAGAAAATTGAAGGATTTGTTATGGAAGAGATTTGGAAAAGAATAAAGTAAACTTTATGAGAAGGGTAATTTTGTAGGTTGTTCAGTAAAGTCATCATTACCTTGGTAACTAGCGAAATAGTTCGTCAAATCATAGAGAGACACGTGTTAAGCTCATTACATGCAAAGAGACGTGCGTCTTTTCAAGTGTCAGAAGATGTTCAAGAACTTTTCCACCAAGAAAAGAGAAGGCCTTATCTACTTATCAGTCATATCAAGTTGAGTCACTGGAAAGTAAGGGGACTATCTGTATTGGGTAAAATTTAGAGTTTACAGGTGGACATTTCTCGAGCAGACACATGGAAGTGGTGACAGGATGTAGATGAGTCAGCAGTCAGTTAATAGCGGATACAAATATGTGAATGGTATTATAAAATTCCGAGGACATAAAATTCAGAGAAGTAATTTTGAAAGCAAGGCAACGGTTGGAGAAAACAACATTTAAGGGGAAGCCGTTATAGAAAATCTCAGCAATTACTCCCAACGTTATACAATCATCAAAAGGTTTTTTATGAGGGCGAGATTTGAGGATCTTGTCTCCTATGATTTAGCTATCAACAACAACATTTGTACTTATTTTAAGAATACGATCAACAAGAATTAAAAAGCTATCTCTCTTTCTCTCATTTCCATAGTTTCTATGTTGGCCCAAGTGAAGTTTGTTTTGATGATAGGCAAAGAAACTCAAGCATGAACCAGGTCAATATACAGTGTACAGAGACATGGGCAGAATTCAGGCACAAAGCATGCACGTGAAAACGATAAGCTTAAGTGGTTATATCTGATATCTCCTGAACGAAAAGGTTGCATACTTGATAAGGAGAAGGGCTTCTTACTCGAGAGAACTCTATCCTAGATAAGGGGGTAGTTACATGTAGAAGATAACTAGAACTCTTCTACCAAGGAAGAGTATAACACTAGAACTCTAGTTATTTTCTATTCTACTAGCTCTATATATTTCAGGATGTTCTCATTTTATAGGTACGCAGAAACACTGAAATTAAACGTGAGTTGAGAGCAAAATAGCAAGGTATTTTGCAAGCAATTCTTGTGTGATTCAAGTGTGCGAGCCTGAAGCTACGTGAACCGGATAGAAGAACCAGTTCCAAGTGTTTATATTTTACTCCAGTTACATTGTAGTAGGTGTTTCAAATTGTACCTTTCAGCTTTATCTAGAAGCAATTATACTTGGTACTCTGAGTGTTGTATTAAAGTTAGAGTTAACTTGAAGTTGTCACAATAGCTAGAGGTTGGTTGTTACAAAGGGATTAGAGGTAATCCTTAGGTTTACAAAGAGTTTTGTAAATGTTGTTTTGGCTTAGCGATTTAGAGAAGTGTTGGGGAAAATCCTACTGAGTAGTAGGTCATGATTTTTTCACCTTTTGAGCCAGGTGTTTTCCACGTAAAAATAATTATGTTCTTTACTTTCGCATTTATTATTCCGCAATAGTATTATGAGGAACACATAGAAGACCTAGGTCCTTCTATAATCTATGCACGTGAAAAATTAGACACCACACAAATCACCCCCTCCCCCCTTCTTGTATGGGATTGAAGTATAAAACATCAATTGGTATCAGAGCATGTTATCCTTGGAGAGGCAAACACATTAGGAGAAGATCAAGATGAGTGCACCACCTGAAAATTGGACAGGGCAATCCACTGCTAGGCCACCACTCTTTAATGGCCAGTACTACTCTTGGTGGAAAAATAGGATGAGAGATCACATTATAGGATATGACCATGATCTATGAGACATTGTCACCGATGGTCCACTGGCTACCTTGAAGAAAACTGTTGAATCACTAGATGTACCATAGACAAGAGCGGATTGCACTATTGAGGACTTGAAGAAGTGGGACAAGAATGATAAAGCCAAGAAATGGTTTGTTTTTGGACTTGGTCCATATGAGTGCAGCAGAATTCAAGGTTGTGCCAATGGTAAACAAATTTGGGATACACTGCAAGTGGCTCACGAAGGTACACCTCAGGTAAAGATATCTAGAGAAACTCTACTGTACTCTCAGTATGAGAGCTTTGCTATGAAGGAAGGAGAAACCATTCAAGAAATGTACACAAGGTTCATTAAACTAACAAATGAGCTGAAATCTTTTGGAAGGATTATTCCTAAAGAAGAAAGAGTCGAGAAGATACTGGCTAGGGTTTTTCCTATCACTTGGGAGAGAAAAATCACTACCATCAAGGAATCAAAGAATATTGCCTCTCCTATTGGATGAATTAATTGGAAATCTCACTGCCTATGAACTTAGGAGACAAACCATAGTACTGGATGTACTTAAGAAGGAAAAGGAGATTGGCACTCAGAATCACTGAAGGTTCTGATCTTGAAGGCAATGAAATGGCTATGATTACCAAGGACTTCAAGAAGTTCCTGAGGAGTGGAAAGGGCTCTTCAAGAAGTGGAAGCTATAGCAAGTCAAAAACTCCTGAGAAGTAAACCAATAATGGCTGCTACAAGAGTGGAAAGACTGATCACCACATCAAGAACTGTTCTTTGTGGGAAATTGAATGGAAGAAGGAAAGAGATAAATGAAGGAACATGTTCAACCAAGAAAAGAAACAAAAAAAGATCAATCAAGGCTATGGTCGCTACTTGGGGAGAAAGCTCAGATGAAAGCTCAGATGATGATGATGAATGAGCACTTATGGCCATTGGAAAATCTGATGAAGAAACTGATGTAAGTGCCTTTCATCTCAAAGACACGATTAATTATTTGTCTAAAGAAAGGTTATCTGAGTTTCTACTAGAGCTAATTGATGAATCTGATGATGTAAATAATGAAAAGGAACAGCTGTCAAAAGAACGTGTGGTTTTAAAAGCTAAGTGCAAAAACCTGGAACTTAGGGCTAGTGAAACTGAAAGTGAAAATGCTATGTTGAAGAACCAAGTTCATGAACTTGACACAACTATCCTAGAACATAGATCTGAAAATCTAAAACTAAAATTAGGAATAGGTAAAAAGATAGACGATCACACACAACTCACTGTAGAAGAAAATATAGGAAAAATGAAAGATGAGTTGTACAAAAGAGATGAGCAGTCAAGAATCCTAAAGGAGGATCGAAGCAAGGTCAAGCATGAGCTAGACAGAACTTGTAAATGGAACAGGTCCTCTGATGCACTTTCATGGCTACAATAACACCATAGTAGCAAGGAGAGGACTTGTCTTTGGGAACCCTGCACCTAAGTGGGATCACAAAAGCAAGTACCTTACACTTCCTGAGAACACGATTTGCACACACTGTTGGAAAACTTGTCACTATAAATGTGAATGCACTACAAAAGAAAAGTCAAATCAAAATAACAAAGAATTTGTTCAAGGGAAGAAGAGCCTACCAAGTTGGGCTAAAAAGAATTTGATTCATCTTTTTGCCTATAGAAAGGGACCCAAACTAGTTTGTGTTCCTAAGACCAACTCTTGATTTCCTTTTACAAATCCAAGTGAAGAGGAGCAGCCAAATACGGTACATGGATAGTGGCTGCTCAAAGCATATGGCAGGAAGCAAGAACCAGTTCCTTTCACTTGATGACCTTAAAGGAAGTAATGTCTCCTTTGGAAATGGGAAGAAAGGTGGGATCATTGGGGTTGGAAGGTTAGGTAAAACTGATTCTCACTCTATTGAGAATGTCTACTTGGTAGATGGACTGAGGTACAGTCTAATAAGTGTATCACAAATGTGTGATAGAGGTAACATGGTAGCATTCACCTCTACCAAATGTTTTGTGATTAATCTTACCACTGACAAGATAGTATTGCAGGGAAAAAGAATGAACAACATATATGTTGTGGATCTGCCCACACTTTCAGATAATGAACACACTTGCTTAAGTGTGTTGGATAATTATCCTCTCCTTTGGCACAAAAGACTTGGACATGTCAGTCTAAGCAAACTCAACAAACTAGTCTCCAAGAACTTGTTGATAGGACTGCCTAACATCAAGTTCAAGGAAGATAAAGTTTGCGAGGCCAGTGCAAGGGGGAAGCAGGTAAGATCCTCTTTCAAAAGCAAGAAAATGGTAAGCACCACCAGGACGATGGAACTGGTCCATATAGATCTTTGTGGGCCAATGAGAACATTGAGCAGATGTGGTAAGAGATATGTTATGGTGATTGTTGATGATTACTCTAGGTTTACGTGGACACTATTTTTAACATCTAAAGATGAAGCATTTGACATGTTCACTTTTTTTGTTAGAACAACTCAGAAACAACTAAGTAATCAACTTGCATCAATTAGGTCTGATCATGGTACTGAATTTGAGAATGCTAAATTTGCTGAATTCAGTGATGAACATGGCATAAATCATAATGTTTATTCTCTTAGGACTCAACAACAAAATGGAGTAGTTGAAAGAAAGAATAGGACATTGGAAGAAATGGCTAGGACTATGCTTCTTTCTAATAAACTGCCCCATAGTTTCTGGGCAGAAGCTGTGAACATTGCATGCTACATCATAAATAGATTCATGACTAGACCTCTTGTTGAGAAAACTCCTTATGAGTTACTTAAAGGGATAAAGCCAAATATATCCCATCTTAGGGCATTTGGATGCAGGTTCTTTGTGCACAATAATGGCAAAGACTCCCTAGGTAACTTTGATCCCAAAAGTGATGACTTAGTATTCTGGGATATTCTTCACATAGTAAAGATTAAACAATTTATAACAAAAGAACTATATGTGTAGAAGAAAGTGTACATGTGGTTTTTGACGAAACTAAAATTCTTTCTAAGAGGCAGGAACATGATGATGTAGTAATTGGGCTGGTAAGAAAGTCAAGTGAAACCACAGCCCAGACTGAAGCTGCACCAGAGGAAGGAACAGCTGATGAACATGTCCTCCTACACAGGGCAACTTGACAGCAGGAACTTAAAAAGAGGAACTGATCCTCAAACCTCGAGGGAACCTGTCCATGAACATGTTCCTCAGTAACAGAACATTGAAGGAACATCAATCAGAAACCAGTTGGTTGTGAAACCTTACAAGTACCAAAGTCCTCATCCCGTTGAGAACATAATTACTGATCCAACCTCTGGAATCAAAATCAGACCTTCTTTGAAGAATCTTTGTGCTTTTGATGCCTTTTTATCTCTTATTGAACCTAAAAATTTTACTGAGGCTTTGCATGATGCAGACTTGGTGAATTAAATTCAAGATCAACTCAACCAATTTGAAAGAAGTCAAGTTTGGAATCTAGTATCATGACCCAAGGATAGATTAGTAATTGGCACAAAATGGGTCTTCAAAAACAAACTTGACGAAGATGAAACAGTTATAAGGAACAAGGCAAGATTGGTGGTTCAAGGATATAGACAAGAGTAGGGCATAGACTATGATGAGACTTTTGCTCATGTTGCAAGATTAGAAGCAATTAGACTTCTCATAGTCTTTGCTACTTACATAGAATTCACTCTCCATCAAATGGATATCAAGAGTACCTTCCTCAATGGCTATCTGAAGGAAGAAGTGTTTGTCAAGCAACCTCCAGGCTTTGAAAGCAAGGAATGTCCTGATCATGTGTACAAGCTTGACAATGCACTTTATGGGCTCAAGCAGTCTCCAAGAGCATGGTATGAAAGATTATCAAAATTCTTGCTTGAGCATGGCTACAAGAGAAGTAAAATTGACAATACTTTATTCCTGAAAGAAAAAGGTAAAGATATCTTGGTAGTTCAGATATAAGTTGATGATAAAATCTTTAGAGTAACTACTGATAAGTTAAGCAAAGAATTTGTTATACTAATGGGGAGTGAATTTAAAATGAGTGTGTGGGTGATCATAATTTCTTTCTAGGCTTACAAATTAAACAAAATTCAAATAAAACTATGATCCATTAGCAGAAGTATGTGAAAGAGTTGCTTAAAAGGTTTAAAATGGAAGATTCCAAAGAAATTGCCACTCCTATAGAAATAGCCACAAAATTGGATGTAAATGAACCTAGTTCATTTGTTGATCAGAAGTTGTATAGAGGAATGATTGGCTCCTTGTTATATATCATTGCTAGCAGACCTAACATTGTTTTCAGTATAGGCCTTTGTGCTAGATTTTAGGCAAATCCAAAGGAGCCTCACTTGACTACTGTCAAGAGGATCTTGAGATACTTAAAAGGCACCACTGACCTTTGTCTATGGTATTCAAACGGTAGTAATTTCAATTTAGTGGGATATGTTAATGCTGATTATGCAGGTTTTCTTGTGGATAGAATGAGCACCTCATGTATTGCACACTTTCTTGGCTCATTTCTTGCGTCTTGGGCCACCAAAAAGCAAACTTTTGTGGCCTTGTCTGCTGATGAAATTGAATATGTTGTCGCTAACTCATGTTTTACTCAATTGTTGTGGATCAATTAATGGATTTTGGAATTGATGTAGGTTGTATCCTCATTTTTTGTGATAACACTAGTGCAATTAGTATGACCAAGAACCCGATTCATCACAAAAGAACTAAGCACATAGATGTTAGGCATCGCTTTTTGAGGGACAACTATGAAAAGGGTTTGATCACTATGGAATTTTGTGCTAGTGATAAGCAAATAGTTGACATCTTCACAAAAGCTCTAAGTAGAGATCACTTTGAAAGGAACATGTTAGAATTAGGGATGATTAAGATCACTTAGAAAGAACCAGTTCTAACTCAAAAATTGGTTAGAAAATTTGTGAATTTTGTACATATTAGATTAGATTTTGCTCAGTCTCATACTTTCATAAGTATACTCTTGTTCCATGTGCTAAAATGTCTCATTAATATCTAATGATATTATCTTTATTTTCTTGAAAAATTCAGACTTACTTAAGAGATTTCTTAGTGAAAAAACCTGGTTCATCAAGACTACATGGTACGTACTCTGCACTCAGCATATTTTGAAATAATTATATTTGGATTATGATCAAACGAAGTGTCCCATTTAACCTCCTTGAGCTTATCCATTACGAAATGAACCAGTTTCATCCAAAGAGAGTCCTAAAATGCAATAAGGCCTAGATTCTAGGGAGAGTCATCAACGTCTCTTCAAACTGACTCCCAATTTGATTAGACTCCTGAGCTTCCGAAAAACGCTATCATTACCCAATCAAATTATCCATATTTAAATTGATTGGCCTTAGTCGTTTCTTCACTTCTAATTTACAACCACCAAAGAATTCTCTCTATCTTCTCTCATCTTCTAAACACACATAATCATCTTCTCTCATCCTCTAACCATCAATGGATAACACCTCCAAAAATCCCTCATCACCACCCAAAGAATCCACACCCACACCTTCAACCACACCCTCAACCACGCCTTTCTCTAAGAAAGGAAGATTCAAGATACTTGCTCATAAGACTATGGTAGGGAGTGAATTATCAAAAAGGTTAGATGAACAATTGAAAGCAAGCAAGACACAAGAACCGCAAAAATCTAAAGAATCATTTAAGTCAGCTACTGAGGGGGAAGAAATTGTTTCTTCTGAAATAGAGCAGGTAACATCTGGCCCTAAAAGTACATCTAAAATAATCTCAGAGATTGCTGAAAATCTGGAAAACAGGTTTGTTCTGGTGGGAACTATTGTTGGGGTTGAAACTGATAGGAAAATTGAAAGGATAAAAGAAGAAAAGAGTGAGAGTGCTCAAGGTGATGTGAGGGGAAAGGGAAAACTAGGAGGGATTGAATCCTCACCCGCTCCTGTTAGTTTGACTGAAGAAACATGAGCTATATAGTGTAAAGTAAGGAATATGCTAGAGAAGAAGAAAATTTGAGAGGTAAAAGGGTCTAGAGGATCTGGAGAAGCTACTGAGGGGTTGGTTAGGTTGGGGAAGAATTTTCAAGAACCTGTTCCATTAGTAAAGGAACCCCTTGAAGACCTATTGAAGAAAAGTTCAGGAGTTAAAATCCCTGAAACTGCTAGGGGAAATAAGAAGAGAAAGGCTACCTCTTCTATACCTGTAGATACTCCTCCCACAAGAGGAAGAGTTGCAAGGAGTCAAAAGAAGTAGAGTGCAGCTAGACTTGAGAAGGCCTTGAAAGAAAGTAAAAGAAAAGCTGCTGCAAAGGGAATGAAGAAGGTGCTTGAGCCTGTTGAGGCATTTGAAATTGAGGAGATGGACCTGGTCTTTCATGATGAAGATGAGACAGAAGAGGTGGAGGTTTTGACTCCAAAAGCAAAGAAAATCAAGACTTCCATAAAGAAGTCTCCTTCGAAAACAAAGTTAGCAGAACCTTCTACCTTAGCAAAAAGAACCAAGTCTGCCATGAAGTCTAGAAAAGTGAAAGTAGTGGAGGAAGAAGAGAGTGAAGAAGAAGAAGAAGAAGAAGAAGAAGAAGAAGAAGAAGAAGAAGAAGAAGAAGAAGAAGAAGAAGAAGAAGAAGAATCTGATGCAGAGAAGAAAAAGATGGTTATGTTTGGCAAAAGAACCATCTTGAAACGTAGAATCCTCAGGAAATTTTAGGAGGAAGGCATGATGATGCTGTTGGAAAAACTACAACTGCAGGGTTGGAAGGGCATGGTCCTTCAGATGGATGGAAAACTTTCCAGAACTGAGATTTGGAGTTCATGGCAAATTATGAGATCAAAAAGGATTGTGTCACCAGTATGGTAAAGGGGGTGACTGTGAGCTTAGATGATAAGGAGTTGGGAGAAATTTTGGGAGTACCTGCTAAAGGGTACAATGACTACAAAAAGTTAAAATGGACAAGCCTAAAAAACCTCCCCATCTCACTTGCCATTACAAAGAAGTTTGGTGATGATGAAGAAGAGCTTCAGTCCAAGGCTATATACAAAAGTAAGATGAAGCCACCTCATAAAGTGTTGTTTGAATTTGTTAACAAGGTTGTGCTGGCTAGATAGGAAAGAAAGCACATTGCCACATTCATGGACCTGGTCCTTATGGAATGTTTGGACAGTGGGAGGCAAATCAATTATCTTGGGTTTATCATCCAGCTTCTTGATAGGGTTCTAATTGGCACCAAAACTCATGCCATACCCTATGGTTTCATTCTCATGGTTGTACTTGCTCACTTCAAGGTACCCCTCAAGAAATGGGAAGTTGGTACTAGCAAGGAACTCTTTGGGGAAAACACTTTGACTGCATATGACTATGAAGTCCACACTACTCCCAAAGAAGGTTCATCCAAGAAGGTACCTATAAACAGAAAAGTGCGAGCTTTGGTGCAGGAGTGTAGGGCTAAGGATGCTGAGATTGAGAGGCTGAAGAAGAGGCAGGCTGAAGTAGAAACTTAGAGGGATGCTCTCAAGGCTAAGCTTGTAAAGGAGAGGGAGAAGAATGATGGCATTATTCATGATATGCTGAAGCTACTTCAGGCCAGAAACCAATAACCTGGTCCTTCCTAGCCATGAAACCTTTCTACCCTAGTTAAACAAACCAATGACCCAGATGGGATTTCTTTTTGTTCTTTTTGCTCATGATCCAGTATCTTTATTTTTCTTTATGCTTTGTGGATGACTAGTATCAATGTTAATTAACTATTTTTGTGCTCTAAATGTTTGTTGATGCTTCTTAGATAGCTAATATCATTAGATTGATATATGATTCTTGAATCCATAATTGCATTTGAAGTAGCCTCAGTGTCTAGGGGTAATATCTAGTAAAATCTGGTAATCTAACATAATTATGCATCTTTTCAATGATGCCAAAAGGGGGAAGATAGGCTGTGCGTTTTACTTTGGACTGTGATGTTTATAACATAATGAACCATGTCCTTGATGATTAGTGACTTTAAAATGGAAAGTGTTCTAACATTGTGTTGATGTTGAGCTAGTTGAAACAGGGCTTATGCTTATGAAAAACACTAAGTTTGTTGTCATTAAAAAGGGGGAATTTGTTGGCCCAAGTGAAGTTTGTTTTGATGATTGACAAAGAAACTCAAGCATGAACCAGGTCCATACACAGTGTACACAGACACGGGTAGAATTCGGGCACAAGGCATGCACGTGAAGGAGATAAGCTTAAGTGGTTATATCTGATATCTCCTGAAAGAAAGGTTGCATAATTTATAAGAAAAAGACTCCTTACTCGAGAGAACTCTATCCTAGATAAGGGAGGAGTTAGAAGTTAAAGATAACTAGAACTCTTCTACCAAGGAAGAGTATAGCATTGGAACTCTAATTATTTTTTGTTCTACTAAATCTATAAATTGCAGGATGTTCTCATTTTATAGGTACGCACAAAAGCTGAAGTTAAACGTGAGTTGAGAGCAAAATAGCAAGGCATTTTACGAGAAATTCTTGTGTGATTCAAGTGTGAGAACCTGAAGCTAGATGAACCAGATAGAAAAACCAGTTCCAAGTGTTTGTCCTTACTCTAGTTTCATTGTAGTAGGTGTTTCAAATTATACCTTTCAGCTTTATCTAGAAGCAATTGTACTAGGTACTTTGAGTGTTGTATTCAAGTTAGAATTAACTTGAAGTTGTCGCAATAGCTAGAGGTTGGTTGCCACAAAGGGATTAAAGGTAATCCATAGGTTTATAAAGAGTTTTGTAAATACTGTTTTGGCTTAGTGATTTAGTGAAGTGTTGGGGAAAATCCTACTGAGTAGTAGGTCGTGGTTTTTTACCTTTTGAGCTATGTGTGTTTCCACGTAAAAATACGTATGCACTTTACTTTCCGCATTTACTATATTAGAAATAGTAGGTTAAGGAACTCTTAGAAGAACCAGGTTCTTCTATAATCATTGCACACAAAAAATTGGACACCACACAAATCACCCCTCCCTCCCCTTCTTGTGTGGTATTGAAGTTAAAACATCAATTGGTATCAGAGCAGGTTTTCCTTGAATAGGCTAACACCTTAGGAGAAGATTAAGATGAGTGCACCACCTGGAAACTAGGAAGGGCAATCCACTGCTAGGCCACCACTCTTCAACGGATAGTACTACTCCTGATGGAAAAACAGGATGAGAGATCACATCATAGGAGAGGACTATGAGCTATGGGACATTGTCACTAATGGTCCTCTGGCTACCGTGAAGAAAAATGTTGAAGGAGTGGAGGTGCCAAAGAGAAGAGCTGACGCACTGCTAAGGATCTAAGGAAATGGGAGAAGAATACCAAAGCCAAGAAATGGCTTATTTGTGGACTTGGTCTAGATAAATACAGTAGAATCCAAAGTTTGTACCACTGCTAAGGAAATTTTGGACACTCTACAAGTGGTCCATGAAGGAATACATCAAGTGAAGAGGTCCAGAGGAACTCTACAGTATTCTCAATATGAGAACTTCACCATGAAGGAATGGAAAACCATTCAAGAGATGTACACAAGGTTCACTACATTGACAAATGAACTAATGTCTATTGGAAGGATTATTCCTGAAGAAGACAGAGATGAGAAGATTTTGACAAGGGTTCTGCATGTTACTTGGGAGAGAAAAATCAGTGACATTCAGGAATTAAAGAACATTGTCACTCTCGAATTGGATGAGTTAATTGGAAATCTTAATGCTAATGAACTTAGGAGGCAAACCATGAAGATGGATGTACTTAAGAACGAAAGGAGTCTGACGCTCAGAATCACTGAAGATTCTGATCTAGAAGATGATGAAATGGCTATGATCACAAAGGATTTCAAGAAGTACCTAAGGAGAGGAAAGAGTCCTTCAAGAACTGGAAGTTACAGCAAGCCAAAGGTTCTTGAAAAGCAAACCAATGAAGGATGCTACAAGTGTGGGAAGACTGATCACCACATCAAGAACTACCCTCAAAGGAAAAGGAATGGAAGAAGAAATGAGTTGATTGAAGGAACAGGAAGAAAGAGCAAGTTCAACCCAAGAAAAAAAAAGGATCAATCAAGGCAATGGTCGCTGCTTGGGGAGAAAGTTCAGATGAAAGCTCAGATGACGAAGATGGGGATGAACAAGTAGTTATGGCCAGTGGAGAATCTGATGAGGAAACTGAGATAATTGTAATTCATCTCAAAGACAAGATTATTTTTTTGTCTAAAGAAAGGCTATCTAGGTTACTTCTAGATCTAATTGATTAATCTGAGGATGTAAATAATGAAAAGGAACAATTGTCTAGAGAATATGTGATTTTAAAGCAAAGTGCAAAAACCTAGAACTTAGGGTTAATGAAACTATAAGTGAAAATACTACCTTGAAGAACTAGGTTCATGTACTTGATTCAGATGTCTAGAACTTAGATCTGAAAATCTAAAACTGAAATTAGGAACAGGTAAGAAGACAACTAATTACACACAACTCACTCTAGAATAAAATGTAGGTAAATTGAAATATGAGTTGTATAAGAGGGATAAGTAGGTAAGAATTCTAAAGGAGGATATAAGCAAGGTCAAGAATGAGCTGGACAAAACTTGTAAGTGGAATAGTTCCTCCGATGCACGTTCACAGCTACAGGAACATCATAGTAGCAACAGAAGAGGACTTGGCTTTGGGAATCTGCCACCAAAATGGGATCCCAAAAGTAAGTATCTCACACTTCCTGAGAACATGATTTGCACACACTGTGGTAAAACATGTTACTTTAAAAGTGAATGCATTGCAAAAGAAAAGGCTAGTCAAAAAAGAACAAAGAATTTGTTCAAAAGAAGAATAGGTTACCAAGTTGGGCTAAAAAGAATTTGATTCATCCTTTTGCCTATAGAAAGGGACCCAAACTAGTTTGGGTTCTTAAGACTAACCCTTAATTCCTTTTGCAGGTCCAAGTGAAGGGGAGTAGCCAGATATGGTACATGGATAGTGGCTGCTCAAAGCACATGACAGGTAACAAGAACAAGTTCCTTTCACTTGAGGACCTCAAATGAGGTAATGTCTCCTTTGAAAATGGAAATAAAGGTGATATCATTGGGGTTGGAATGGTAGGTAAGACTGATTCTCACTCTATTGAGAATGTCTACTTGATATGGACTGAAGTACAGTCTAATAAGTGTATCAAAATTGTGTGATAGAGGCAACATAGTAGCATTCACCTCTACCAAATGCTTTGTGATTAATCTTACCACTGACAAGATTGTTTTGCAGGGAAAAAGAGTGAACAACATATATATTGTAGATCTGTCCACACTTTCAGAAAATAAACTTACTTGCTTAAGTGTGTTGGATAATGACCCCCTCCTTTGGCACACAAGAGACTTCGACATGATAGTCTGAGTCAACTCAACAAATTAGTCTCCAAGGATCTGGTGATAGGGCTGTCTAACATCAAGTTCAAGGAAGATAAAGTTTGTGAGGCTTGTGCAAGCGGGAAGCAGGTAACATCCTCTTTTAAATGCGAGAAAATGGTAAGCACCACCAGGACGATGGAACTAGTCCATATGTATCTTTGTGGTCTAATGAGAACATTAAGCAGAGGTGGTAAAAGATATATGATGGTGCTTGTTGATGATTATTCTAGGTTTACTTGGATGTTATTTTTAACATATAAAGATGAAGCATTTGATATGTTTACTTTTTTTGTTAGAAAAACTCAGAAACAACTAAGTAATCAACTTGCATCAATTAGGTTTAATCATGGCATTGAATTTGAGAATGCTAAATTTGATGAATTTTGTGATGAGCATGGCATAGATCATAATTTGTCTGCTCCTAGGACTCCATAACAAAATGGAGTAGTTGAAAGAAAGAATATGACACTTGAAGATATGGCTAGGACTATGCTTCTTTCTAGTAAACTGTCTCATAGCTTCTGGGCAGAAGCTGTGGACACTGCATGCTACATCATAGATAGGTGCATGACTAGACCTCTTGTAGAGAAGACTCCCTATGAGTTACTTAAAGGGATAAAACCAAACATATCCCATCTTAGGGTATTTGGATGCAATTGCTTTGTGCACAATAATGGTAAAGATTCCCTAGGTAAATTTGATGAATTTTGTGATGAGCATGGCATAGATCATAATTTCTCTGCTCCTAGTACTCCACAACAAAATGGAGTAGTTGAAAGAAAGAGTATGACACTTGAAGATATGGCTAGGACTATGCTTCTTTCTAGTAAACTGCCTCATAACTTTTGGGCAGAAGTTGTGAACACTGCATGCTACATCATAAATAGGTACATGACTAGACCTTTTGAAGAGAAGACTCCCGATGAATAAAGGGAGAAAACCAAACATATCCCATCTTAGGGTATTTGGATGCAATTGCTTTGTGCACAATAATGGTAAAGATTCCCTAGGTAAATTTTATCCCAGAAGTGATGAGAGAGTATTCTTGGGATATTTTTCACATACTAAAGCTTATAAGGTCTATAACAAAAGAACTATGTGTGTAGAAGAAAGTATTCATGTAGTTTTTAATGAAACTAATATTCTTTCTGAGAGACAGGAACATGATGATGAAGGAATTGGGCTGGTAAGAGACTCAAATAAAACCACAGCCCAGACTGAAGCTGCACTAGAGGAAGGAACATGTGATGGAATAGGTCCTTCCACCCAGGGCAACATGAAAGGGGGAATAGGAAAAAGAGGAAATGATCCTCAAACCTCAAGGGAACCTGTCCATGAATTTGTTCCTCACCAAAAATAATTGAAGGAACATCTAGGGGAAACTAGCTGGTTGTGAAACCTTACAAGTATCAAAGTTCTCATCCTATTGAAAACATAATTACTGATCCAACCTCTGGATTCAAAACTAGATCTTTATTGAAGAATCTTTGTGCTTTTGATGCTTTCTCGTCTCTTATTGAACCTAAAAATATTGTCGAGGCTTTGCAGGAGGCAGACTGGGTGAATGCAATGCAAGATGAATTCAACCAATTTGAGAGAAGTCAAGTTTGGCATCTGGTTCCAAGACCCAAGAACAGATCATTAATAGGTACAAAATGGGTCTTCTTAAACAAACTTGATGAAGATGGAACAGTTACAAGGAACAAGGCAAGATTGGTGGTCAAGTATATAGTCGAGAGGAGGGCATAAATTAGGATGAAACCTTTGCTCCTGTTGCAAGATTGAAAGCAATTAGACTCCTTATAGCCTTTGTTGCATACATGGAATTAACTCTCCATCAGATGGATGTCAAGAGTGCATTCCTCAATTGCTATCTAAAGGAAGAAGTATTTGTCAAGCAACCTCCGGGTTTTGAAAGCAAGGAATGTCCTGATCATGTGTACAAGCTTGACAAGGCACTTTATGAGCTCAAGCAGGCTCCAAGAGTATGGTATGAAAGATTATCAAAATTTCTGCTTGAGCAAGGCTATAAAAGAGGTAAAATTGACAATACTTTATTCTTGAAAAAAAGGTAAAGATCTCTTGGTAGTTCAGATATATGTTGATTATATAATCTTTGGAGCAATTACTGATAAACTAAGTAAAGAATTTGCTAAACTAATGGGGAGCGAATTTGAATGAGCATGATGGGTGAGCTTAATTTCTTTTTGGGATTACAAATTAAACAAAATTCAAATCGAACTATGATCCATCAGTAGAAGTACGTAAAAGAGTTGCTTAAAAGGTTTAAAATGGAAGATTCCAAAGAAATCGACACTCCTGTTACAACATCTACAAAGTTGGATATAGATAAACCTGGTTCATCTATTGATCAGAAGTTGTATAGGGGAATGATTGGCTCATTGTTGTATCTCACTGCTAGCAGACCTGACAATGTTTTCAGTGTAGGCCTTTGTGCAAGATTTCAGGCTAATCCAAAGGAGTCTCACTTGACTGTTATCAAGAGGATTTTGAGATACCTAAAAGGAACCACTGATCTGTGTCTATGGAATCCAAAAGGAAGTAATTTCCATCTAGTGGGATATGTTGATGCTGATTATGTAGGTTTTCTTGTGCATAGAAAGAGCACCTCAGGTATGGAACACTTTCTTGGCTCATGTCATGTGTCTTGGGCCACCAAAAAGAAAAATTGTGTGGCCTTATCTACTGCTGAAGCTGAGTATATTGTTGCTGCTTCATGTTGTGGATCAAACAGCAATTAATGGACTTTGTAATTGATGTTGGTTGTATCCCCATTTTTTGTGATAACACTAGTGCAATTAGTATGACCAAGAACCTGGTCATCATAAGAGAACTAAACACATAGATGTTAGGCATCACTTTTTGAGGGACAACTATGAAAAAGGTTTGATCACTGTGGAATTTTGTGCTACTGACAAGCAAATAGCTGACAACTTCACAAAAGCTCTAAGTAGAGATCACTTTGAAAGGAAAGGGTTAGAACTAGGGATGATTATGATCACCTAAAAGGACCAGTTCAAAATTTCACAATCGGAAAAAAGGAAAAAAATTGAAATGAAAAAAAAATATTTTTTTTTGGTTAGAAAATCTGTAAAATTTTGTACATAATTAGATTAGATTTTGCTTAGTCTCATACTGTCAATAGTATACTCTTATGCCATATGCTAAAATAACTTATCAATCTCTAATGATATTATCTCCATCTTCTTGGAATATTTAGACTTACATAAGAGAATTCTCAGTGAAGAACCTGGTTCATCAATACTACTCTATATATTTTCTACATACCGCATACATGGAAATAACTTTATTTGGATCATGATTAAAAGCAAAGTCCCATCTAATCCCAAATTCTTTTTGGACTTATCTGTTACAAATGAACCAGTTTATTTCAAAAGAGTCCTAACTTCATTAAGTGCCTAGATTCTAGGGATAGTCTTGAATGTCTTTTCAAACTGACTTACAGTTTGATTAGACTTCTGCAAAAGTTCTTGTTACTCAAGTAAACCCCTCCGCCTTATATTGATTAGGAGTTATCTGTTTCTTCACTTCTAAACATTCAAGCCATCTAAATTCTCTCAAACTTCTCTCCTTCTCTACTCTCACACAAACTCCTTTCTAAAGCATCCAAACTCAGCATTGGCAAACCCTTCTGAAAATCCTTCATCCCCACCAAAGGAAACCACACCCATACCATCTATCACCCCTTAAACCACACCAACTTCCAAGAAAAGAGTAAAGATAATGGCTCGCAAGGTTTTCACTGGTGGAGAGCATGTCAACAAAATAAACGAACAATTAAAAGCGGGTAGGAAGAAGAACCCCAAAAATCTGATGAATGGTTTAAATCTGCTACTGAGGGGGAAGAAATAATTTCTTCTGAGACTGAACAACTAACATTTGGCCCTAAAATTACTCCTAAAACTATCTTTGAGGTTGCTACGAATTCGGAGCAGAGGTTTGTGCTGGTACGATCTATAGTAGGTGTTCAAACTACTAAGTCTGGAAGGGTTGGTGAAAAAATAAAAAAGGAAAAGAAAAAGAGAGTGAGGGTGCTCAGAGTGCTGTGAGGGGAAAGGGAAAAAGAGTGGTTGATTATTCACCCACTCATGTTAGTCTAACGAAAGAAATAGGTGCAATGGTTGTTTGGGGAGAGGAATCTGCTGGAATAGAGGAGAGTGTGAGAAAACAGGGGGAAATGGGTTTGGCGAAGTTGCTGAAGGGCTAGTTCAACTTGGGAAAAATGTAGATGAACCTATTCCGTCTGAACAGGAAACCCTCGCAGACCTATTGAAAAGAGTGACTGAGAGTTATAATCCAAAGAAGAAAGGAAGTTCAAAGGCTAAAACTCCTGGCAATGCTAGGACATATAAGAAAAGGAAAGATTCCCCTTCTATCACTGTTGAAATTTCTCTCACAAGAGAAAGAGCCATAAGAAGCCATAAGAAGCAGAATGAGGCAAAACTGGAGAAAGCCTTAGAAGAAAGTAGAAAAAAAGTGGCTGCTAAGAGAAAGAAGAAGATGGGTGAGCCTGTTGAGACTGTTGAGACTGTTGACATTGATGAGATGGACCTCGTCCTTCGAGATGAAGATGAGACAGAAGAAGTGGAGGTTCTGACTCTTAAACCCAAGAAAGCCAAGACTTCCGCTAAGAAGTCTGTTTCAGAGTCAAAGTCCGTTGAACCATCCACTTTAGTTAAAAGAACCAGATCTGTTGTGAAATCAAGAAAAGTGAAAATTGTGGAGGAAGAAGAATGGAGTGGAGAGGAAGAAGAAGATGATTTTGATGCTGAGAAAGACAAGATGGTCAAATTTGGAAAGAGGACTATCTTGAAAGGCAGACTCCTCAGGGACTTGGATGAGGAAGTAATGGTGCTACTTTTGGAAAAGTTAAAATTTCAAGGCTGGAAGGATATGGTCCTTCAGATGGATAGCAGGCTGGCTAGAAATGGAATTGTAGAGTTTATGGCCAATTTTGAGATAAAAGATGGAAGGGTCACCAGTGTGGTGAAAGGAGTGAAAGTCACTTTTTATTTAAAGGGGCTGGGAGAGATCCTGGGTGTACCCGTTGAAGGGTACAGTGACTATACGAAGCTCAAATGGCCAAAGCCTAGAGAATCTCTCTACTGCCCTTGTCATTACCAGAAAATTCAGTGACAATGAAGAGGAACTTGAGCCCAAGGGTGTCTACAAGAGTGAGATGAAGCCACCCCACAAAGTGTTGTTTTAATTTGTAAACAAATGTGTGATACCAAGGCAGGAAAGGAGGCACATTGCCACATTCATGGACTTGGTTCTTATGGAATGTTTGGACAGTGGGAGGCAAATTAATTGGCCTACGTTTATAATCCTGCTTCTTGATAGGGTTCTAAATGGCACCAAGACTCATGTCATAACCTATGTCTTTATTCCCACAGCTGTACGTGCACACTTTAAGGTACCCATCAAGAAATGAGAGGTTGGTACAAGCAAGGATTATTTTGGGGAAAACACTCTAACTGCTTGTGACTATGAAGTCCAGATCACTCCTAAAGAACCTGGTTCATCCAAGAAGGTACCAGTGAACAACAAAGTGCGAGTTTTGGTGCAAGAAAGTGGGGCGAAGGATGTTGAGATTGATAGGTTGAAGAAGAGGTTGGCAGAAGTGGACTGACAGAGATGCTCTCAGAGCTGAGCTGGCAAAAGAAAAAGAGAAGAATGATTGCATTCTTCAAGATATGCTCAAACTGCTCCAAGCAAAAAAACCAAGAACCTGGTCCTTCTCAGCCTTAAGCCTCCTAGCCTAGTGTAAATCAACAAGTGACCCAGTTCAGGATTTTTTATTTATTTTGCTCATGATTCCAATGTTTTTATTTCTTCTTATGCTTTATGGTAGGATCATATCAATCATAAATGAAATTAACTGTCTTATGCTGTAAATGTTTTTTTATATTTCTTAGATAGTAAATATCCTTCGGTTGATAAATGATGATTAATCCATGATTGCATTTGAAGTAGCCCTAGTGGCCATGAGTAATTTTTCAAAAATTTGGTCATCTTACTTATTTATGCAACTTTTTGATGATGCCAAAGGGGGAAAAAGGTTGTGCTTTGAACGGTGATGTTTATAACCTAATGAATCTAGTCCTTGATAATAAGTGATAAAAAGGTAAAATTTTCTAACATTGTGTTGATGTTGAATAGAGTTGAAATAGGGCTAAGCTTATGAAAAGCACAGAGTTTGTTATCATCAAAAAGGGGGAATTTGTTGGCCCAAGTGAAGTCTTGTTTTGAAGATTGACGAAGGAAGCTCAGGCATCATCCCATGTGTACACAGACACGGGCAGATTCGATCATAAGGGATGCACGTGAAGGAAATAAGCTTAACTTGATATATCTTCTGATCAAAAAGGTTGCATAAATAATAAGGAGAATGACTCCTTACTCAAAAAGAACACTATCCAATATAAGCGAGGAGTTAGAAGTTGAGGAAAACTAGAACTCTTCCACCAAGGAAGAGTAACATTAGAACTCTAATTGTTTTCTATTCTACTAACTCTATAAATCGCAGGATGTTCCCATTTTATAGGTACACACAAAAGGTGAAGTTAAATGTGAGTTGATGGCAAAATAGCAAGGCATTTTGCGAGCAATTCTTGTGTGATTAAAGTGTGCGAACCTAAAGCTACATGAACCAGATAGAAGAACCAGTTCCAAGTATCTGTCTTTTATTCTAGTTCAACTGTAGTAGGTATTTTCATATTATACCTTTCAGCTTTATCTAAAAGTAATTGTAATAGGTACTTTGAGTAATCAAGTTAGAGTTAACTTGAAGTTGTCGTAACAGTTAGAGGCTGGTTGCCACAACGGGATTAGAGTTAATCCTTAGGTTTACAAAGTGTTTTGTAAATGCTGTTTTGGCTCAATGATTTAGTGAAGTGTTAGGGAAAATCCTGTTGAGTAGTAGGTTGTGATTTTTTCACCTTTTGAGCCAGGTGTTTTCCATGTAAAAATACTTGTGTTCTTTACTTTCCACATTTACTATTTTAGCAACAGTAGGTTAAGGAACACTTAAAAGAACCAGGTTCTTCTATAATCGGTGCACATGAAAAGTTGGACACCACACAACCCCCCTCCCAACCCCAACCCCCAACCCCTTGTATGGTATTGAAGTTAAAATATTAGTAATGACTCTTAACTTGCTTTGTAGGAATAAAAGTCTTCTGTTACACTAAAAAAATCAGAAGATCCATGTAGCTCTAAAACTTAAAGCAGAAGGAGGCCGAAAAAGAATTTGGAGGATCGTGTATATATAAGTACAGATAAAGAAATTGTCACGACCCTAACCCGGACCCGGTCGTGATGGTGCCTCTAGTGAAGACAAGGCCAGCCGACACTTCCCATTTTCCAATTATTAACAGTTAAGCATTTAAGAAAAGGTCTAAACATGATAAAATAAATCCAAAATAACCATGATAACATAAATACACGGAAGAACACCCATACACAGCCCTAACCGGGGTGTCACTAGTCATGAGCATTTATAAATCATAATACAAATTTGCGAAGTCAATAAACTAGTACAACTGTCTAAAAAGAGATAGAAGTGATAAAGGAGTAGAGACACGGGGCTGCGGACGCCAACAGCTACCTCGTGAACTCCGAATGTCCGCCTAAAGCTGGAGGGATCATCACTTGGGTGCGGAACCAGCTATGCCTGAATCTGCACACAGGGTGCAAGGAGTAAATTGAGTACTCCAACTCAGTGAGTAACAAATGTAAATAACGAATGAAAGTAAGAAAACATGTAAGGCACAAAGCATTCTATAATGAAGCAGTAAACCATTTAAAACCAGTAAATCGGTGAAAAATGGGTAAAATCCTTTAACTCAAATGTAGTTTCATGAAAAGCCTTTTTTAATAATTAAGCAGGTAATTGACAGTCAATTATGAAAAGTAAACACATAAAGTCTCGCCTCTCGGACACAGTATCAACAAGTCCGCCCCTCGGGAAACATCTCCGAACAGTACCAGCCGCCCGAGCAATCACATAGAACAATACCAGCCCCTCGGACTCAATCTCACATCACAATGGGTACCCGCACTCACTGGGGGCGTGCAGAATCCTGGAGGGGCCCTTTACGACCCAAGCGCAATAACAAGCCATCTCGTGGCATCAAAACTAGGTCATTTGCCTCATATCAGTCAAGCCACCTCGTGGCGTACATATCTCAGGCCCTCGGCCTCATAATCAGTTCAAATCCTCACAAGCCCTCGGCCTTACGTAGTCAAAATCCTCACAAGCCCCTCGGGCAATAGTAAAACAGTGTTTCTCAACCCAAACATCATTTAAAATATCATTTAAGTCTTAAAAGCTGAGTAAACATGGCTGAGTATAAAAACAGTGGAAAATAACATGACTTAGTTCAAGTATAAAGTCAAAACAGTGAGGAAATATAAATAAAAAGCCCCGAAGGGTTCAAATAGTTGGCATTAGGCCCAAATATGGCATTCAGCCCAAATAATAATGATAGCAAATAGTTTTCAATCAAATACGCGATAAAATCATCAATCGGGATGGACCAAGTCACGATCCCCAATAGTTCACGACCCCACACTTGTCATAGAGCGTGTGCCCCACCTCAATATAGCACTACGATGTGCAATCCGGGGTTTCAAACCCTCAGAATATCATTTACAATCATTACTCACCTCGAACCTGCTAAATCTCTAGCTCGCGACGCCTTTGCCCCTCGAATCGGCCTCAACTCGCGTCGAATCTATCCAAAATCAGAACGATGACATCAAAATATGCTAAGGGAATGAAGCCCAAGCGAAAACAATCAATAAAGGGCACAAATCCCAAAATTACCAAAACCCGACCCCCGGGCCCGCGTCTCGGAATTCAATAATTTTTACATCAATAGATTCCTTATCTCCCCACAAGTTCATACATATCAAAAGTTCTCAAATCCGACCTCAAATGGTCCTTCAAATCCTCAAGCAAAGGTCAAAGTTTCCAAGCCCTAGTTTCACCAATTTTCACCCTAAATTTCCATGATTTCTAGCTCTAATCCATGTAATAATAGCATAGGAACGAGTTTTTGGTCCAAATTCCTTACCTCGATGAAGTTCCCTTGAAATCCCTCTTTCAAATCGTTCAAAAAGCTCCAAAGCCGAAGTCAAAAATGGTGAAATAGCTCAATTTCGCGAAATGAAATAACTTATATGCTCTGCCCAGAACTTTCTGCATCTGCGGTACTTCAACCGCATCTGCGGTACCGCATTTGCGGTTAAATCCTCCACTTCTGCAGGAATCACTAACCAACCCAAAAATCGCATCTTCGATAAGCCTTCCGCATCTGTGGCTCTGTAGATGCTGCCATCCTGACTGCTTCTGCAGTTCTTGACATTCTTCCAAAATCCGCTTCTTCGGCCCCTTTCTCTCGCATATGCAGCACCGCACCTGCGGTCCCCAATCCGCAGGTGCGAAAATACCAGAAGCAGCAAATTCAGCAGCTGCAACAAAAATCCAACTTCTCCATTAACCATCCGAAATCATCCGAGGCCTTCGGGACTTCAACCAAAAGTACAAACATATCCTAATACCTTATTCAAACTTGTTCCATTCATCAAAACACCTCAAACAATATCAAATCACCCAAAACACATCGGATTCAAGTCAAACTTTCAAAAATCTTTAAAATTTCGCTTTTGATCAAAAACCCAACCAAACCACGTCCGAATGACCTAAAATTTTACACACACATCCCAAATGACACCACGGAACTACTACAACTCTTGGAATTCCATTCCGACTCCTATATCAAAATCTCGCCCACCAACCGGAAATCACCAAAATATCAACTTCGCTAATTCAAGCTTAAATCTACTACGGACCTCCAAAATTCATTCTGATCGCGCTCCTAAGCCACAAATCACCTCCTAAAGCTAGCCGAACCATCGAAACTTACATTCGAGCCCTCTAACACATAATTCAACATCCGGTTGACTTTTCCAACTTAAACTTCCTTAAAAGAGACTAAGTGTCTCAAACCTTATCAAAATTATTCCGGATTCGATCTGACCAACCCGATACCATAAAACATGGATAACAAGGTATAAAGAAGCAGAAATGGGGGAAACGAAGCGGTAACTCATGAAACGACTGGCCAGGACATCATATCCTCCCCAACTTAAACAAACATTCATCCACGAACGAATCAAGAGACATACCTGAAGCCTCAAACAGGTGAGGATATCTGCTCCGCATCTCCCGTTCGGTCTCCCAGATAGCATCCTTCACAGGCCAACCTCTCCACTGCACTTTCACTGAAGCTATATCCTTTGACCTTAACTTTCGAACCTGACAACCCAAAATAGTTATTGGCTCCACATCATAAGTCAAATCACCTTCCAACTGAACTGTGTTGAAATCCAAAATATGAGACGGATCCCCAATATACTCCCGAAGCATAGAAACATGAAATACCAGATGTACACTCGATAAGCTGGGTGGAAAAGCAAGCTCATAGGCCACCTCCCCAACCCTTCGAATCACCTCAAAAGGCCCAATGAACCGAGGACTCAATTTCCCTTTCTTCCCAAATCTCAAAACACCCTTCATGGGTGAAACCTTCAACAGAACCTTCTCGCCAACCATGTAGGACACATCCCGAACCTTTCTATCAGCATAGCTCTTCTGTCTCAACTGCACTGTACGAAGCCTCTCCTGAATTACCTTTACCTTTTCTAAAGCATCTTGCACTAGGTCTGTCCCTAATAGCCTAGCGTCACTGGGCTCGAACCAACCAACTGGAGATCTACACTGCCTCCCATACAAAGCCTCATACGGAGCTATCTGAATACTCAACTAGTAGCTGTTGTTATAAGCAAACTCTGCAAGCGGTAGAAACTAGTCCCATGACCCTCCGAAATCAATGACACAAGCACGTAACATGTCATCCAATATCTGAATAGTGTGCTCGGACTGCCCGTCTGTCTGAGGGTGAAAGCTGTGCTCAACTCAACCTGAGTACCCAACTCTCGCTGTACAGACCTCCAAAACTAGGAAGTAAACTGAGTGCCCCTATCTGAAATGATGGAAACTGGGACACCATGAAAACGAATAATCTCCCAGATATAGATCTCTTCCAACCGCTCTGAAGAATAGGTAGTACACACAGGAATGAAGTGCGCGAACTTGATCAGCCGATCCACAATCACCCAAATAGCATCTAACTTCCTCAAAGTCCATGAAAGCCCAACAACAAAGTCCATAGTGATTCTCTCTCACTTCTACTCGGGAATATCCATTTGCTGAAGCAAGCCACCCGGTCTCTGATGCTAATATTTCACCTGCTGACAATTGAGACACCAAGCTACAAATCCCACAATGTCTTTCTTTATTCTCCGCCACCAATAGTGTTGTCTTAGATCTTGATAAATCTTCGCAGCACCTGGATGAATGGAGTACCACAAGTTTTGGGCCTCTTCTAGAATCAACTTCCGAAGCCCATACACATTGGGCACACAAATCCGGCCCTGTATCCTCAGCACCCCATCAACACCAATGGTCACATCTCTAGCATCATCACGTTGAACTCTGTCTTTAAGGACAAGCAAATGCGGATCATCATACTGGCGCTCTCTAATACGATCATATAAAGAAGACCTAGAAACCACACAAGCCAATACCTGACTGGGTGTAAAGCCCCAGAAAATTTTTCTAAGTAATTTAAGATTTCGTGGTGCCAAGGTAGGCTAATTATTTTATTTGTGAGTGCAAATGAGGATTAATGTTATAATGGATATCAATTGAATATGGTAATAAGTGTATAAGTTGTATTATAAGTGATTTGGGATCTGAGGAGATGCCTAAGTCTAAGATAAGTTGGAAATTACATGATAGACTAAAAATTACAAATGAGTACGCACAAGACCTCACTTTAGACGAGAATATCTACATGTATATAAGGATTTGTGGGATGCACAACCTATCAAATTAAAGCTTGTTGAGTCTAGTTTCCAACTCATCAAACCGTTTATCATTTGGACTTTCCTACAAGAGGTTATGACCAAATTATCAAAGGCTGGCGGAGGAATGTGCGGATGCGAATCATCCGAGGCAGCATCCAAAAAGAGGAGCTGGCAGTGAAGTGCTGCCATAGCATTCGGGTCAGCATCCGAGCTCCTGAGAGGAGTCAAGTGGGGATGCGAAGCATCCGAAGCCGCATCCGAAATTTGGGCTTATAAACACAATTTCGGGATTCATTTTCCCCATATCTTTTGGACGACCTTTAGGGTCTTCCTCCACTATCTCAAGACCTCCAACACCTCCAATCTTTAAGGTAAGAAACCTCCATTAACTTGGTGTGAAATTCCATTATTCCTACACTAGTATTGATGAAATCTACTCATAAAACACATAGATCTTCAAGAAATTCCTTCAAGAACTCAAAGGAGGGTTTGCAAGATTTCTTCCAAAAGGTAAATCCTACACCCTTAGACTTACATATATGGATATATTATGGGAATATGAGTATGAATTAAGTATCGTAACTCATGGTATGGTGATTGGAAGCCATATGTTCCTAACCTAGGTTGTGTTGGTATTGTAGAGATTGTGAGATGGGCTATTGATGTATGAATCTTAGGTGTAATAGTATTATGTATACATGCATATACAAATTAGGTTTGTGAGAAGATTGTTGAGCATAAATAAGTAAATGTTGGGTTGGGGAATGAAAGAAATCTTGTAAAAGAGATTTGAAATCAAGATGCTCAACTAATATTTGATAAAAGGCTCAAATGAGCTGAAACCATGAATATCTTCCTAATTTGTGTTCAATTTTGTTATGTCTCAAGTAGATTGGGATTGCTAGAATTTTTTGAATGTCGTAGTAACTTAAGGAAAGCTTAAACAAGGTATGCATGGCTAAACCCCCTCCTTTTAGAAATTGAGCCTCTGTGGTGCCCGTACAAATGTTGTAAGTCCGAAATTTGATTGATGTGGTACTTGTTATGTCAAATGAATTGATGTGGTGAAAATGTATATGGAAGGTGCTTCTCCATGTGTCTAATGTGTTATTCCTTGTAAATTGAGGATGTGTGGAAAACATGAGCTATGTGCTAAATGCCTAAATGTCAAGTCAAGGTTACATTGTGATTAATATGCCGAACTAGATGAATTCCTCTCTATGCTTATAACTTAAATTGCTTTTGTGTGTGCCTATGATCTTAAATGGAAAGGTTAATGTTGAAAATGGGAATAATGTGAAACATGAGTTATGAAATGTGGTAATTGTGGCCCCAAGTGCCGATGAACTAATACATGTAGAACCAAAGATTGAAGTGAGAATGTTCAACAAAAAGAGTAACGTCTTGGTAAGACGACTTAGCTGATCGGGCCGTGATCGGACGCCATGCTATAACACATGGTGGTAATGTATTGATAATTGAAACTGGAAAGTGAGAATGAAATAAGGGTAACATCTTGGTAAGACGGCTTAGCTGATCGGGCCGTGATCGGACTTCGCCCAAGGAAGCGGTGGTAATATGGATGATGATGTAATGATATGGAATGCCCCAATATAAAATTTCAAAAATTATATGAAAACTATATGAACCTCTTATATTGTTGATGTGGTGCTTATTTGAAGCTTTGTTGCCCTTATTATTTCTTTTACTCTTGTATGGTTGTTCTTTCTAATTGGATGGTGTTTAGTTATACATACTAGTGCTATTCGATGGCACTAATGTCCCTTTTGCCGGGGGCGCTACGTCTTTAAATGGATGTAGGTTTTTCTATAGCAGGTAGTGTTGGTCGCAGCTAGTGCTGCATCATCCTTTCAGCTGACTTGGGGAGCCCCACTTCGTTTCGGGGCCCTGTTTCATCTGTTTATCATGTACTTTGTATTTGAGGTATAGCCGGAGCCTTGTTGCCTCCATTTCCATATTATTCTTCAGTTGTATTTAGAGGCTCCGTAGACAGGTTGTGGGTAGTGTCGGGTATTAGAATTAAAGTAGAAATGCTAATGTTTGGCAATGATGCACAAAACTTGTAATATCTTTAAAATTGTGAGCGAAGTTGTTAATGGAAATGAAATGGACTTGTTAATGACATGTTTATAGAATTTGATTAATGGTGTACGTTTCCTCTTTATTCAAAGACGAATTTGGGGTAGAGTGAAATCTAACAGGCTTGCTCAGTCGGGTTTACTCGGTTGAGCGCCAGTCGCGCTCCTCGGTTTTGGGGCGTGACACTGGGATCCGAAATATCCAACCTCATGAACCAATTGGCCAAGTCCTGAACATCAACTGCAAGAGGTCTCTCCCCAACTGGAATATATGCCAAACTACCCATACTCACTGCCTTTCGACTCAAAGCGTCGGCCACCACGTTGGCCTTTCCCAGATGGTACAAGATAGTGATATTATATTCCTTAAGCAACTCCAACCATCTCCGCTACCTCAAATTAAGATCCTTTTGCTTGAAAAAATGCTGAATATTGCGATGGTCAGTGAACACCTCACAAGATATGCCATACAAGTAATGTCTCCAAATCTTCAATGCGTGAACTATGGCAGCCAACTCTAAATCATGAACGGGGTAGTTCTTCTCATGGGGCTTCAACTGACGAGAAGCATAAGCAATAACTCTACCCTCCTGCATCAACACACAACCAATCCCAACTCTCGAATCATCACAATACACGGTATATGAACCTGAAGCTGATGGCAAAACCAATACTGGAGTTATGGTCAAGGCTGTCTTGAGCTTCTGAAAACTCTCCTCACACTCGTCTGACCATACAAATGAAGCACCCTTCTGAGTCAACTTGGTTAAGGGTTATGCTATAGATGAGAATCCTTGAACAAAATGGCAATAATAACCCGCCAAACCAAGAAAGTTGCGAATCTCTGTGGCCGAGGACGGTCTGGGCCAACTCTGTATCGCCTCTATCTTCTTCGGATCAACTTGAATACCCTCGCTGGACACCACGTGCCCCAAGAAAGCCATTGAACTGAGCCAAAACTCACACTTGGAGAATTTTGCATAAAGCTTCTCCTCTCTCAATCTCTGCAACACAACTCTCAAATGCTCTGCGTGCTCCTCCTGACTACGCAAATATACCAGAACATCATCAATGAAGATTATGACGAACGAGTCAAGATAAGGCTGGAACACGCTATTCATCAAATGCATGAACGTTGCTAGGGCATTGGTCAGCCCAAAGACATCACCAAGAACTCATAATGACCGTATCGGGTCCTGAAAGTTGTCTTAAGAATATTCAAGTCCCTGATCTTCAACTGGTGATAACCTGAACGGAGATCAATCTTAGAGAACACTCTCGCCCCCTGAAGCTGGTCGAATAAATCATCAATGCGAGGCAAAGGATACTTGTTCTTAATTGTTACCTTGTTCAATTGCCTATAATCAATGCACATCCTCATAGTGCCATCCTTCTTTTTCACAAATAGAACCGGCGCACCCCAAAGTGACATACTAGGCCTAATGAATCCTTTATGAAGGAGTTCCTGAAGCTGCTCCTTTAATTCCTTCAACTCCGCTGGTGTCATACGATACGGCGGAATAGAAATGGGCTGAGTGCCCGGCACCAGGTCAATACAAAATCAATATTCCTGTCCGGTGGCATGCCCTGCAGGTCTGCAGGAAACACATCGGGAAAATCTCTCACAACTGGAACAGAATCAATACTAGGAGTCGCAGCTCCGACATCCCTCACAAAGGCTAGATACGAAAGACAACCCCTTCCCAACCATACGCTGGGATTTCAAGAATGAGATCACTCTACTGGGAACATAATCAGTCACACCTCGCCACTCGATCCGTGGCACACCCGGTATAGCCAATGTGACTGTCTTAGCATAATAGTCCAAAATAGCACGACATGGAGATAGCCAATCCATGCCCAAAATGACATCGAAATCCACAATACACAATAATAAAATATCCACACGGGTCTCCAGACCCCCAATAGTCACCACACACGATCGGTATACATGGTCTACAACAATAGTATCGCCCACCGGGGTAGATACATGAATAGGTGAAGCAAGAAACTCACGGGGCGTACCCAAATAACGAGCAAAGTATGATGACACATAAGAAAAGGTGGAACCGGGATCAAATAATACAGAGGCATCTCTGCGGCAGACTGAAACAATACCTGTAATAACAGCATCTGAAGCAATAGCATCGGGTCTGCTTGGAAGTGCATAGAAATGGACCTGACCGCCACCTGATCGACCTCCCCCTCTGGGGCGACCCCTAGCTGAATGGGCGGGTGATGGTGATGTAACTGGCACTGAAGTCGATGATTGATTCACCCGCACGCCTCAAACTGGAATCAACATAGCACATAACCGTGCAATCGACTAATTAATAGTGGACTCCCCCACTTGGCTCGAAGCCATAGACCAAAACATACACCGTAACTCATAACGCATATACTTTATTGCTGCCATAATACCAAAGTGAGATTAAACTCAATCTGTCATAAGCTCGTAAAACACAGACTATCTGGTACTTTATATCTTCTGCAAACCTCGCATTCACTCTCGTAGTAGTCAAGCCTACTCTCTTGAGCAACCCAAATTTAAATTGTAAAACATATATTTCCCTAGTAATAGAGATCTTCCAATAAATGACACAAAGGATTACGCAAACTTTAGAACAATCCGCATGAGATAACCCCACCTGCTTTGCCTCAAACTAACATTTCTGTATACCTTCCACTGTCATAAACATTACGCAGTCGCTTAAACTTCCTAAGTCTGAACTCAGACTACAACATGAAATTTACTCCACTACCAACTAGGAAACATGGAAAGATTCTTCACACACCCATAACTCGAGGCTATACCTCAAATCAAGATGGAAATCGAGCATCTAATAGTCCTTCTATCCTCCAGCAGACCCTTCTCGTCACTTTCAAATCACATGAATACATCTCGCAGTCACATCACACTCATCACATAACTATCCAGTCATCACCTCCCTTAATAGGGACACAACAGAACATATGGATCCAGAAACACGCGCTCACGAAATCAACAGCTTAGTGCTCAAGATATAGGCGAAAAATCTGGCCTTGAGTCCTCCAGACTGGCCTATTATCAACGTACAGAAACTCACAAGCCATCGATGCATATCCGATATCGAGCGCTCATACGCGTATACAAACACGTGGAAGGAATTCAAAGAGTTACATTCCAAACTGAATCAAGGACGCACGATAAGAATTTCAAGAAAATAAATTTTTTCCTAAAGGTTCTGCAGCCTCTCGAGGATAAATACAGATCTGTATCGATCCGCGACACTCTACTAAACCTGCTCATGACTCGTGAGACCTATGTAACCTAGGCTCTGATACCAACTTGTCACGACCCTAACCCGGACCTGGTCGTGATGGCACCTCTCATGAAGACAAGGTCAGCCCACACTTCCCATTTTCCAATTATTAACAGTTAAGCATTTAAGAAACGGTTTAAACATGATAAAGCAAATCCAAAATAACCATGATAGCATAAATACGCGGAAGAACACCCATACACAGCCCTAATCGGGGTGTCACTAGTCATGAGCATCTATAAGTCATAATACAAATCCGCTAAGTCAATAAACTAGTACAACTGTCTAAAAAGAGATAGAAGTGATAAAGGAATAGAGCTATGCGGCCGCGGACACCAACAGCTACCTCGTGAACTCCGAATGTCAGCCTAAAGCTGGAGGGATCAGCACTCGGGAGCGGAACCAGCTACGTCTAAATCTGCACACAGGGTGTAGGAGTAAAGTGAGTACTCCAACTCAGTGATCAACAAATGTAAATAACGACTGAAAGTAAGAAAACAAGTAAGGCACAAAGCATTCTATAATGAAGCAGTAAACCATTTAAAACCAGTAAATCAGTGAAAAATGGGTTAAATCCTTTAACTCAAATGTAGTTTCATGAAAAGCCTTTTTCAATTATTAAGCAGGTAATTGACAGTCAATTATGAAAAGTAAACACATAAAGGCTCGCCCCTCGGGCACAGTATCAACAAGTCCGCCCCTCGGGCACAGTATCAACAAGTCCGCCCCTCGGGCAACATCTCCGAACAGTACCAGCCCCTCGGGCAATCACATAGAACAATACCAGCCCATCGGGCTCAATCTCACATCACAATGGGTACCCGCACTCACTTGGGGTGTGCAGACTCCTGGAGGGGCCCCTTACGGCCCAAGCGCAATAACAAGCCATCTTGTGGCATCAAAACTAGGCCCTTGGCCTCATATCAATCAAGCCACCTCGTGGCGTACATATCTTAGGCCCTCGGCCTCATAATCAGTATCAAATCCTCACAAGCCCCTCGAGCAATAGTAAAACAGTGTTTCTCAGCCCAAACATCATTTAAAATATCATTTAAGTCTTAAAAGCTGAGTAAACATGGCTGAGTATGAAAACAGTAGAAAATAACATGACTGAGTTCAAGTATAAAGTCAAAATAGTGAGGAAATATCAATAAAAAGCCCTGAAGGGTTCAAATAGTTGCACTAGGCCCAAATATGGCATTCAGCCCAAATAATAATGATAGCAAATAGTTTTTAATCAAATACGTGGTAAAATCATCAATCGAGACGGACCAAGTCACAATCCCCAATAGTGCACGACCTCACACTCGTCATCGAGCGTGTGCCTCATCTCAATATAGCACTACGATGTACAATCCGGGGTTTCAAACCCTCAGAATATCATTTACAATCATTACTCACCTCGAACCGGCTAAATCTCTAGCTCGCGACGCCTTTACCCCTCGAATCGGCCTCCACTCGCATCGAATCTATCCAAAATCAGAACGAGGACGTCAAAATATGCTAAGGGAACGAAGCCCAAGCGAAAACAATCAATAAAATGCACAAATCCCGAAATTACCAAAACCCGACCCCCGGGCCCGCGTTTCAAAATTCAATAATGTTTACATCAATAGATTCCTTATCTCCCCACGAGTTCATACATATCAAAAGTTCTCAAATCCGACCTCAAATGGTCCTTCAATTCCTTAAGCAAAGGTCTAAGTTTCCAAGCCATAGTTTCCCCAATTTGCACCCTTAATTTCCATGATTTCTAGCTCTAATCCATGTAATAATAGCATAGGAACGAGTTTTTGGTCCAAATTCCTTACCTCAATGAAGTTCCCTTGAAATCCCTCTTTCAAATCCGCCAAAAGGCTCCAAAGCCGAAGTCAAAAATGATGAAATAGCTCAATTTCGCAAAATGAAATAACTTATATGCTCTGCCCAGAACTTTCCGCATCTGCGGTACTTCAACCGCATCTGTGGTACCGCATTTGCGGTTAAATCCTCCGCTTCTATGGGAATCACTAACCAGCCCAAAAATCTCATCTGTGATAAGTCTTCCGCATCTGCGACTCCGCTGATGCGGCCATCCTGACCGCTTCTGCGGTTCTTGACATTCTTCCAAAATCCACTTCTGCTGCCCCTTTCTCTCGCATATGCGTCACCGCACCTGCGGTCCCCAATCTGCAGGTGCAAAAATACCAGAAGCAGCAAATTCAGCAGCTGCAGCAATAATCCAACTTCTCTGTTAACCATCCGAAATCACCCCGAGGCCCCCGGGACCTCAACCAAAAGCACAAACATATCCTAATACCATATTCAAACTTGTTCCAATCATCAAAACACCTCAAACAACATGAAATCACCCAAAACACAGCGGATTCAAGTCAAACTTTCAAAAATCTTCCGACTTTCGCTTTTGATCAAAAACCCAACCAAACCACGTCTGAATGACTTGAAATTTTGCACACACATCCCAAATGACACCATGGAACTACTGCAACTCTCGAAATTCCATTCCGACCCCTATATCAAAATCTCGCCTACCAACCGGAAATTGCCAAAATATCAACTTCGCCAATTCAAGCCTAAATCTACTACGGACCTCCAAAATTCATTCTAATCGCACTCCTAAGCCACAAATAACCTCCCGAAGCTAACCGAACCATCAAAACTCACATCCGAGCCCTCTAACACATAAGTCAACATCCGGTTGACTTTTTAAACTTAAACTTTCTTAAAAGAGACTAAGTGTCTCAAACCTTACCAAAATCATTCCGGATTTGATCCGACCAACCTGATACCACAAAACACGGATAACAAGGCATAAAGAAACAGAAATGGGGGAAACGGAGCGGTAACTCATGAGACGACTGGCTGGGTCGTCACAAAAATGCCATGAAAAAGACTAAATTGCCAACTGATATTGTTCTACAAAATGGAGCCATTCTATCTGCAAATACTTTTAAGGCCAAATACATACGCAGCCCCTTAAAGTTGTCACAATTTTTCAGTTAGACACTCAAACTAAGGTTTGTTCCTATTGAATACTCAAAGAACATACAATATGTGCCAATTAAACACTTTGTGATTAAATAGTAAAAGGATCATAGTACGTGATATTCACACGCGATGACATGGACAAAGTAACAAATGAAAATCTGTCACATTCCCTTTCAGTCAAAACTAATTAGAAAATATTATTTAGCAAAAATAAAAAAGAAAAGTTAAAAAAAAACCTTATGGTCTTTTTTCCCAAACTCCCTCTCGTATCAGAAGCCACTGATGATCTCCCTCTCCCGCCCTTCAATATCTTCTTTCACCAAATCTTACTCCCCCCTTCTTTTTCCATCACCCCCCCCCCCCCGGTCATATGCTTCCCCACCAAACGACAACCTCATATTTCTAGGGAGGTTTTTCAAAAGTTGCAGACCATTAAAATAATTAAATGTACAAAAAATCTACTGGTAAATTTGTATTTTAGAATTGTTTGTTGGAGAAATCTTTGACATTAGGAATGTTTCAAAAAGTAAACTAATCATGAGATCTGTAGCTCTGTATTTCTATAAGTGACTTGGATTTTCCGAAAGAAAGCTTATCAAATTTACCGAAAATAATTTTAAATATTACAAATTGTGCAAAGAATTGGTACCAGTATTGGGGTATCTACATGGATAAGGAATTTAGACAGAAATTTGAAGCAAGAAATGTTATGATTCAAACAAGATGTGCATATCATACTAGTTGTTTTTTTATCTCTCAACAAAACTATCTCCAAAACTCATCATACTTTCAACTCATCTCTAAAATCTAAACACAGACACACATTGTCAAATCGCCAGAAGAAGGAGAAGAGGAGCAAAATCTCCCGTTTCAATATATTTTGCAATTCTGGAATCTCTCCAGAAGATTCTATTTACTCGGTCGAACTTCGGACCTAACTCGGCAATCGACTCCAGGTCATTCAATAAATCAAATTGTTCGTCTGTAAGGAGTACATTGCGCCGATTTAGAGGTGATGAGTGATTGCTCTTAGAAAGTGGAGGAGACAATGGTGAAAATGGTGGTGGGACATAAAGAAGAAGAAGAAGAAGGAGAAGGAGAAGGAGGAGGAGGAGGAGGAGGAGGAGGAGAAGGAGAAGGAGAAGGAGAAGAAGGAGGAGGAGGAAATAGAAAAGACAAAAAAAAATTGTTTTTTGGGCTCTTCACGCGCCTACATTGGGTGAAGCTCACTCTATGTGCCAACTCAGCAAGAAGTGCCTAATTGGAACAAAGTTCATGTAATGTAGGTGCTCATTAGGAACACCCCTAAGTTCAGGTGTCTAAATGAAAAATCGTGTCAACTTTAAGTGTCTCCGTATGTATTCAGCCTACTTTTAAATATAAGTATCTAGTAAATTGTAAAGATCTCCATTTCAGCTTGAATAACTGATTATAAGCTATCGGAATGACAACTGTAGTTTAACAAAGCTGTGTGTTTTGCATAATCAGCATTTGGTTCAATGAAGCTTGATATGGATTATGTTACAAGGTAAACTGTGAAACTTTTAAAGAAAGTCGGGAGATTCATATAGCCCTAAAGACAAAAGGAGATCATTGGAGAATTTGCAAGATCATATATAACTAGAGATCAAGAAATGCCATGAAAAAATGCTTAATGGCCAAGATAGTTTGTTCTGTAGAATGGAGCCATTCTGTCTGAACTACTGTAAATACTTTAAATTTAAGTATCTTGTAATCTCAATTTCAGCTTCATCACATCGAAGAGGCAAAATTGTTCCCTTTTCCTTGGAATTTCTCTGGGTAAAAAACTGCAGCTCAGTAGGGAAATTTGTTGGTTTAAAGGTACTGAGTTTGTATTCTCTCTCGGTTCTGTTCCCACCACAGCTTTGCATGCACCTCCCCAAACTTCTCTCGGCTGTGTGAATGAAGAAAATATCATTTGCTCAACAAGCATGCCGAAATAATCAAACTAACAAGAGAATTGAGATTTTCACATACCTGAATCTAACACGGCGTAGCTCTCTAGTGCCATCAACTAGTTGTCTGATGGTTATATAGACCCCAGGCTCATCTTGTTCTACCCATTCTGACTCCAATTCACTAGCATTACTAACGGAAAGTGAAGCTTCATCTCTAGAGTCAGTGGTTGTCCTTGAAGCGTCCATATATGACATGTCACCCTTTGGGAAACCAGCTGCATAGGCAGTTGATCCTGTTGGTTTATGGAAATTGCTTGGAGTCCATTCCTTGTTTGTTGCAGGAGTCATCATAGGGCTCTCCATTGCAGATCCAAGCCTCGAATAATTGGAATCTCTCTGCAGAAAAACATATCAATATCTCTCTAATGAACAGGGTGACTAGCTAATGAATATTTAATGCAAACTGCGCAGCTAATACACATAGAAGCTGCCCCCAACCAGGAAATCTTGGCCCTACTATTCCATATAAGGATAAAAAACACCTTACACTGGAAATCAAATGGATACACTTCAGCGATAAAATTAGTGTATAGGTAAATTTAACAGTTCATCTATATAACTGAGTTATTTTTCATGGATGATAATAAAGAAAATGGACATCAGGGCTGTACGAAGACAAATCAATTGAAAGTGACTTACTCCATCCTCAGACCGTCCAGGCGTGTTAAGAGCTTGTTTATTGAATCTCTGAACATTATAGAGCTCCATAATTCGGTCATAATTCTCACCCCACCATCTTTGAGCTTGCCATTTGTTGAACATGTCCCGACTGAAAAAGACCAATGATATTAATGTCAGTAAAATCAACTGTTGTTTCAATAAGGATTTGAATAATACCTGTTCTTCCATTAAGGAAATGACTAAACAGACTACACTTGGACAATTCAACAGCTTATCGGGCCAGTTAGAAAGCTACACAACATGGATGCCTTCAATTCAATAGGTCATAAATTTAATAGCAAGTAAAATACTTATGTTTCTGATAAGTCGCAGTGAGAAAATATTTGAGGGCAACAGCACTAAACAAGTGAGATGGTTGAGCAGACAAAAGTGGAACAAAGAAAAGGAGAACTCAATAAGTCTTCATTTCATGAATGAAAAGGACTCAACATTAGTATAGGACAAGCATAATTAATATATAACCAACAACAGTTTAAAGAAGCTTTCATTACAAAAGAGGTTGTTTCTTAACTAAAATTAGGGATGACAATGGTGCGGGGCGGGTGCGGGGCGGTGCGGGTTTAGACATATGCGGGTGCTAGCGGGGCGGGTCAAAAAAAAATTCAAAATTCTTTGTGGGTGCGGTGCGGCTGCGGGTTTTAACTTTTTGCAAAATTATAATGTTTCAGCTATTGCTAATATTATTACAACCTAGAAATATTTATTTTTTTAGTTTTGAACTTGTGGTTCCTTTCACCTATGCATTGATTATTTTAGTCTCAAACTAATTTGGTTTTTGCGAGGAATATATTTCATATTCCACATTTATTTAGCTTACTGTAAATACATATTTTTCTGTTATTTGCATCTCTAGGAAGAAAATATTATATTATATATTTTTAGTGTTTTAAAGTCCCACTTTAATTATATAGTTACTTTATTTGAGTCAAGTAAATAATTAGTTGACTCAAATTTTATGTATGTGATCTCATTATCTTGTACGATACATGTGAATCACTAGAAATGACATACTGGTGTATCAAACTAAATTCCAATATTGATGCATGTAAAATCAAAAATAAGTACTCCCTCCGTTCCAATTTATACGAACCTGTTTGACTGGGCACGGAGTTTAAGAAAAAAATGAAGACTTTTGGAATTTGTGGTCCTAAACAAGTCCAAATGGGACCTAGAGTATTTGTGTGGTTATAAAAGCTTCTCATTAAGGGTAGAGTTGTAAATTTAAGCTAAATTGTTACCAAATTTAGAAAGGGTTCATTCTTTTTGGAACAGACCAAAAAGGAAATAAGTTCACATAAAAAAACTTTAAAACCGAACACTGTCAATACTTAAAAGTTAAAACTGACAACATTCAGTAGGATTTATAGTTATGGGCTTATGGCTATTCAAAATTGAACTTCTTTGGCTTGCAACTTGGATTCCAATGAGAACTTTTAGATTGGCAGTGCATATATGAATTTAATTGAAAATAAAATTAAATAAGATAAAAATATTACAAATTGAAAGAAATAATAAAGGGAAATTTTTGAAGAGCGGGGCGGTGCGAGTGGACGCGGGTGTTAATGCGGGGCAGATGGATGTGGGTGAACATGCTATGTGGGGCGGGGCGGATTAGAAATTTTGTGGGTTAAGGCAAAACCCGCCCGCCCCGCCCGCCCCATTGCAATCTCTAACTAAAATTTTAAAGAAAAGAAGTTGGCACAATCAAAATTCCCATAAATTTAGTTTCTAGATAGAAATGAACGGAGATTTTTGATAGATACCTAAAGCGGATTCGTTTAAGATCATTTCCACCATTAGGGAGAGAAACAAACGTGATCTGAACACCAGGCTCGACCTGTGCTGTCCACTCTATTTGCTCATCATTTTCCACCACCACATCACCATCATTTTCCACCACCACATCACCGCCACTAAATCCTCTAGCAAATCTTGGATCAGGTCTAGGAGTCCTTAGATTTCCAGCATTTGTAAAATCCCAAGCTGGAGTAGAACTAGAACTTGCTGGTTGATATGGATATGGAACTCCCTCTGATATTGTATCAAAATCAGGATACGGTCTATGCCCTTTCCTGTAGCTAGTTGGTATTGTTGACTTGCATTTATAAGCTCCTGAGACCTTTAAAGCAATATCCTTGATCTGTAAATGTTTAAGATCACAAGAATTTCAGGAAGATGGATTCTTGATTAGAAGATGAAATGCAGTATAAGTTAAACAGTAAATGTTGGTTTAAAATTACAATGACAAATTAAAATTCCAGTTGATTTTAAACTACAAGAAGTGTGGTTTCCATTTGAACAGTAACTGCTGCAAGATCAGCAAGCAAACCAATATGTGTCATATGTCTTGTAGTATGAACCAAAGAACAGTCAAAGCAGATTGTCTAAAAGCTAAATTATATGTACTATTTTATAGGTCCAAAAGCAAAAATTACTGTTTGAAAGTCACTTACTTTCACAAGTTAACTTTGCGGGGTACTACTGATCAATTCAACAGTTGAACTTGTGAAGTACTTATTAAGTAAGTTGACTACAGTGAATGGACAAGATATCAATGGTTGGTCATGTCAAAGATATAACTTAGACAAGTCTTTGCCAGACATGGGAATTGTCTTTTCTGAGAATCTGCACTAGTTTACATGTTACACTGTTCTTTTTTATTGGGTTTGCAAATTCTAAGTAACCCAAAATAAAATTCACTCCCACCTAAGCCGAAACTATGGTTACCTTGGAGATGTTCACACTGGTATAGCCTATGTTTAATATATATAAGAAACACATTCCATTGTTAAAGATATCCTAAGTTGTGTCATCTTAGGGATAGAGGCGCGAATTTAGAATCTAAAAAATCAGTAAGTTCAGAGATATATACATGTATATATATATATAATAAAAAAATTGTATACGTATACGTAGTTCGAACCTAAATTAATGTGCGCAGCTGAACTCACATGTTTGTGCTAAAGTTTCCTGTGTGTGCGCGTCTTTTCAAGATATGTGAAGAAGTTTAAATACTATTCTTATCAGATGGTTTTTGGTGGGGACATTTTGGCATACTCCCTCTTACATGTTATACATATTAAAGTTTCCTAAGCTTCTTACCCCCTTTAGTGGTCCAGTTGGTCAGCCAAACCAACTTATAATATTGTTAGTTTCAAAAACGTTGAGATGAAAATGAATGAGATTAGAAAAGTCTATTATAATTGGAAGATGATGAAAGAATGAACAGGACCACTAATGAAAGCAAACTAAAGCAGGAACATTATAGGACCAAGAATTTAGACACATGATCCAAGAAATAACGTGAACATGACCCAATCTACATGTTCACCTATACTCTCTTCATGCTATAAGCATAAAGGGGTGGGGTCAATAAATTAAAAGTCATATTATAGGTACCATAGTGCCCACAAATAAAAGACTTATTTAATCTTTGGAGTCACTGTGTTTTATAGGCACATTCTACGGTCCTCACTCACTCCTCTCCTACAACCCCCGCGTGTCTAAACAAAATGTTCATTTCATTGTTCTCTCCTAATCCAATGTCCAAATATACCCCAAATCCAGCTGGGAAATGTGGGCCCAAAAGGTTCAATTGTGGTTCCCACTAAAGAGATTATTTGCTAAAGCGACACTTCTCGTACTGAGTGTCGCTCAGCTTTGGGCAAAGAAGAGAAAAAAGAAAGTAAACAAAACCAGAAAAATACTACTCCTAGTATCCTTTCAATTTCCAAACGCTTTGACATTTTTTTGACATCATTTTATTTTTATTTAATTTCTGTAATTTTTTAGATTTTGTAGCCCCAAGAATGCTTGAGCTAGAATTTAGAAAAGCTTATGCTACATTAGGTCCAAAAATTTTACTAGGATAAGCAGTGTGTAACACTAGTTAAAACAAGTAATCAAAAGCTATAAGGCCCATTCAAGTGATATCGAGAGCCCGTGCAAAGGTTTTGGTCAAGCTATGCCGGTCCACCAAATAATGGAACTTAACTATATACCTCCTATCATATCTTTGAAATCACACACACTAATAATCCACTCTTCTACTCCGAAGCCGGGCGGAACTAGAGTATCGAGAGCGGGTTCGGCCGAATATAGTAACTTTGATTCAAATTTTGTATTTGTCTTTAAAATCTATGGAATATATATAAATTATTAATTTAGAACCTACTAACTTAAAAAAATTAGAATCTCGGACCCATAAAATTAAATTTCTAGCTCCGCCTCTGCTCCAAAGGACAGCCTTAATAAATAATCAAATATGATATTCGGGGTAGGGTCAAATTGGTACTTTTTCCTACATCTCCTCCTCCTGTAAAATCTTAAACTTTAATTTTTTAATGGAATTAAATTTTAATAAAGGTTTAAAAAGGATAGGTTTTTAAGAGAGGACCTGGGCCGTGAGGCTTTTGACGGAGTCTTTAGTATTGGGAGGAGGACGGGGTCCCTCTTCACCTCCGTCATCGTCTATCTTTTGCTTACACGTGATACACGTCAACATCTTCTCCTTCTGCTCTCTCTTTTCCCTTTTCTTTTCTTCTCTTTACAGTACCTACAATTTAAAACATTCAATTAATAAGCCAAAAAAAAAAAAAAAGCGCACAACATAATTATCAAATAGTTTAATATACACTTTGTTATGTTGCTCGGAAGATAATGTAAAACGTTGCATTTTTTAATCTAATCACTCAAAACTCTGAAGAATCATAATACCTTGTAAATATTGATTTCTCTAGGTTAATTTTTAAAATTATTTCAAGCTGGCTTTCCCTTAAAAAAATGTGACATATAGATAATAAATAACTCAAGGAACCGCCATCTTGACAAACAAATGGCTTTTTAGAGAAATAAACGGGATAGCCACCCACAAAGAATTATTTAGGAAAGAAATCTTCCTTTTCATTTCACATAATATCTTTCCTACATTAATCCTAACTTAAGATTATATAGTCTATAGAATCTTTATTAAAGCACACAAGATGACAAGACAAAGTAAATAATACTCTGACCCCTTATTTTGAAAAAAAAAAGTCTACAAACTTAATTTGAACAAAAAAAATTAAATGTTAACTCAAATCTTGAAACTGTGAAGTTTATGGAGAATACCTGAATGTTATATCAAAATAACTTGATCAGAATAATGATAAGGCTATAAGCCAAAGTCATAATTATGTTCTTTCCCCACCCAAAAGGCAAAATCCGCAAACAACAGAAACAAAAAGAAAAGAAGTTAAAGAGACAAAGAAAGAAAAAGAGACAAAGAAGCCTTCGGATCAGAGGGACTACTGATAGAAAAGGGAAAGAGAGAGAGTTTATTAAAGAAGAAGAGAGAGAGAGAGAGAGAGAGAGAGAGAGAGAGAGAGAGAGAGAGAGAGAGTTGATTGAGTGCCCAAACATTCTGTTCTTGCTTTAACACCCCCCACACCAAATAAAGAATGTTCATAATTAAAACGAAAAAAAAGGAAAAGATTTAAATCAAAAACTCATTCAAAATCATCTTCTTTTTTCTTTTCTGAGTATATAGAGCCGAATTTACTGACAGATTATTCATCATCATTAATCTTTATTAATCAATTATCACACCCTTTTGCTTCTTCACTGCGAGGAAAAAGAGAAAAAAGTGTAAAGTGTAGCAGTTGTAGCAGCAGTAGTAGTAGGATCAGTAGACAGCAGAGTAGGAGTTGAAGGCGAAAGAAGAGGGAAAATCTGGTTGGTTGAATGAATGATAAATCGCTGTAGAATTTAATAAACGTTGTCGAGTTTTGAAAGCGGCAACTGATTCTACAAACAGACAAACCCCATTTAACCATAAAACACTCTTGATGGCGACCCACCAACCCCACAAGAAAATCAAATACTCTCTTCATTTTATTTTTGTTTGGCATTGTTTCTTTATTAATCACCTCAAAAAAGAATGATATATTATTTAACATTACAAGTTTAAAAAATCTCATGACCATACAAATATTATTTTTAAACTCAATGCCGAGTTAAACTATATATGTCGGACAAATTGAATATTCATACCTTAAAATGGATAAAAGAAGTTGCAGCAACTAAGCTAAAAGACACTGAAAATGGCTTCTATCTTTTTTGCTTGTTTGGGTTACCCGTTTGCGAGTCTCGGTTAAAATCAAATCATCATAAATACAGCTGCATTAAAGAATCTTGGTCGGAAATATTTGCCGGAGCTGGCTAGTCTCCGACGGCAATTAGAGGAGGAATTTCAAATGTGATGCTTGTAAACGGAGGAAGTTTCAGATTCTCCGCTGCAGGTTTTATGTTAACATATAACTATACAAATATGAAGCAGAAGAACATAGAGAATATATGATAATGGAAGAGAACAAATACAGAGTGCAGACTAAGTAAGAGAACAACTTTGGATAAATACTGAGGTATTTATAGAGGGACGTGACCCTGTCGTTATATAACGGAAACCGTGTATTTGTAAATCGGATATAAGGGGGTTATTGTGCAATGTTGGGCTGTACGTTGTGCATTAGGGTTTGGACTTTGCTGATGGTTTTGTCATTTAGACAAATGGGTTTAATGTGGTCTTGATTGGGGAGGACATGATGGCCCATATGTCGAGGTTGTACATGTGGCACTGTGTCAGTTGATTAGAAGCCTTAAGGAGTGGATCAACCTCAAAATTTTTACTCCATCCGTCTCGCGACATACTTTTCTTTTTAATCTATTCCAAAATAAATAATATATTTTTAAATTAAAAAATAATTTATTTTAAACTCTTTTATTTTATCTATGTATTCTTAATAAAAAAAATTTATAATTATACAAATGTCATGGCCCCACAAACTTTTTACCTCTTAAGCTTTTAATACCACAAGTTTCAAAAATCTTCTTCTTTTTTCTTAAACTCTGTATCGAGTCAAACTACCTGGCTAACGTGAAACAAAGGGAGTAATAAATATTTGATTGGGAGAATTAGGAAATTGGTTGGTGAATTTAAGCAAATGATTCTGTTGGATCAAAGAACAATCAAATCATTGTCTCTTTAATGTTTGTCATAAAAAAAAATATCGTGGTGGTTCTTACGTATTCCGATTTAACATCATTATTTCCTTTCTGCAATTTTAAAATGACTTACTTTTATTACATGTTTGATTTCACTTATATACAGTTTTTTTTTCGCATATTTAATAGTGAAAAAATAAGAAAACTGGATTTGCGTAGCCACTAAACTAAAACTTACTAGGGGTGTAACACTTTCTTACAAACAATCCACACCAACTGAATCGAACCCGATTTTAAGTTTTCATTAATGAGTTGTAATCGAACTCTTACCACACTTATATTTTTCATATAGAAAATGAAAATATATAGTATCAGACCTACGTAAAGGCGGATCCCGGATTTCAAAAAAATGGATACTTTGGAATGAGGTAAATCTAGAATTTGTATTTGAGAGTTCAACCTTTAAGTTCTTAATCCATTCTCATTTAGAAATTATAGATTAAAATTAAAAAAATTCTTGCAATTTTAGTAATTTTTAACATATATACTTATACTCGATACCAAAAATGTTAGAATCATTGAACCATAATACATCATCTACTGCTATTAGTTTTAGTTATCTAAAAACTTGAGATTACAAAAGAAGATGAAGGATTTCAATGTGTTAAATTTGGGGATTTTGAATGAATAAACCAAAAAAAGAAAAAAGAAAAAGAAAAAAATAAATAAATAAATAAAAGATAAGAGGGATACTAGATATGCCTGCAAACTGAGATTTGAACCTCTAACTTTACATGTAAAGGTGCATCCAATAATTATTGCACCATATGACTCTTTGAATTTGAGCGCACACATGTATATTTAGTTTTTTTAAAAGAAATATAACATAATTATATATGGTATCGAAAGAAGAGCGTGGACTCACGTGCCCCATGCTACTAACACCTAAATATGCCCTAGTACGTGATAATATATACGTACAAAAGTATGACATATATAAATACAACATATAAACCATTAATATTTCGATCATTGAAATATATCAAGACACTGGCTTTTATGTTAAAAAGGAAGCGTGTATGCTTTTACCATTTTAGAATGTTCAACAAATAAACAGTATAGCTTTCCAAATAGAATTTATAATTTCACGTACATCTTTAATTTTCTTTTTGTGCATATACTAATTTTTTTTTTTTGAAAGTCTAGTTTTTTCATACATCTTTTAGTTGCCTTAAATTATACAAGGTTGAATGAACATAATTAATGTCGTCAATATTCTTTTGTTACAGTTTTCCAGTTTTGGCTTCTCTTAATATATGTTCCACTGAACAATATCAACAAGCAATATGCCCTTAATAGAGTAAATGATAATGTGTTAACACAAAATCATAAAAAAAACATTTTTGAAAGTGTGTATATTTGAAAGTTCCTCTTGTCCATTTCATATATATATCGTTTCTTAACATGAGGATTGCACTTTTTATGCTGTATAGAGAATTCGTACTTTTAGGTAAAATAAATAAATATTATAAATTAATCGAATCAATATTGATACCACCGAGATCAGAGGCGGATCCAGAATTTAGGGGTTACGAGTGCCGACCTAATCGATTTGATCAACTCGAGTGTCGGTTCGGGTTATACATCCTTTTTATTTATATAGACAAATAGATCAAACGAAAGAAAATATAATAACTATAACTAATTGACGCAAAGCATAAAACTTCTAACAATATTTTTAATATCATACACAATCTATTTACAATTGTCCTCTACGAGCTTTCATATTTTGAAAACGATCAATAATGACATCATTACTTATATTTGTAAATACATCACGTTCTATCTAACAAACTAAACAATCATTTAAATATTGATCACCCATGTTGTTCCGCTCTTCATTCTTTATCTGCTTCATGGATGAGAATGCTCTCTCCACAGTTGCGGTAGCAACAGGTAAAATCAGAGTTAACTTCACAAGTAGATAAACATACGAATAAGTCTCCACAAGATTTGTCTCAACCAATGCTTTTGCCAAATCACTAATTCCTTGCAAGTTGGAGAACTTGGGATTGCCAGCTCGCATATGAATTATGAAAGTATCTAGTTGATAACTCAAGTCTCGAATCTGTACTTCATCAAACTTATTTGGGTAACATTTTGCTAAAACCATTATTCTACCTTTATCAAAATTAGCAAAAGAATTGACTGGATTCAAGTTAGCCATCCCAAGAAGCAATTCGCTACTCACTACACCAAAACGGTCATTAAGCTCTTGAAGTTGTACATCAATTACAGCATAAAAGATATCAACACGCAAGTGGTGTGAATAACAAATACCAGAAGACTTGCGCTTCGACTTTTCAGGAAAATAGGATTCATCCATCTTGGGAATTATAATATCATGCATATGACAAAATGAGGAAACGTCATCTAGCAAAGATTCCCATCCAGTTTCCCTCATATCTTGCAATCTTTTCTTTGTAATCTTAAGAAACTCCACGGCATTAACAATATCTTGATCTCTCTTTTGTAAGATCTTGTTCAACTCATTTGACATTGCCAAAACTTTCAACATCAAGTGAAGCATAAAAACAAATTTAAATGTTATTATCTCACTCAAAAAATATTTTGCTTGATTTCTCTCATTTGAGGTAGAACCTTCATGTTCAATCACTTCAAGCACACGAATAATAGATGAGAAAATAACAATAAAGTTATCTAATGTTTTGAAATGTGATCTCTAACGAGTATCACCTGGTCTTTGAAGCCCGCGTTCTTGATTTAGTCCTCGCCCGGTATGAATTTCACCAGACTCAAGTAATTGCTCCAGTTTTTCAGCTTGAAGATGACGAAGCAAATCTCTGCGCTTAAAAGATACTCCAATGACATTCAACACATTAGTAACATGACAGAAGAAGTCTTCGACATCCAAATGCTTTTTAGACATAGCTACAAGTGTTAATTGCAATTGATGAGCAAAGCAATGAATGTAATATGCCGATGAGCTGTCTTTCATAATCAAAGTCTTAAGACCACTTATTTCGCCCCTCATGTTACTAGCTCCATCATAACCTTGTCCACGTATTTGGGATGGACTTAGTGAGTGGTCCGAAAGCAAAGAGTAGATTGCTTCCTTCAATGAGCATGCCGATGTATCACTAACATGAACAAGACCAACAAATCGCTCTACCACTTCAGCATTCTTATCAACATAACGCAAAACAAGAGCCATTTGTTCTTTGTGTGAGATATCGTTGGACTCATCAACTAATATAACAAAGTAATCTCCATTCAAGTCTCCAATTATAGCCTTTAATGTTTCTTTTGCACAAGCATTGATAATATCCTTTTGGATTATAGGGCAAGTCAAAGTATCATTTTGTGGAGCATTTTCTAATATTACTTTTCCCATATCTGGATGCTTGTCCTCATGCCATCGTAAGAATCCTAGAAAGAGGCCTTGATTTGTTGAAGATTCACTTTCATCATGGCCCCTAAAAGCCAATCCATACAATAATATAAGTCTTGCCACATCAATTGATGCTTCTAAACGCATTTGATACTCACTTTTTAACTTCTCGGAGTGCTTATCAAAAACAACTTGAATTGATTGATGATTTGATAAATCTAGCATCTTCTTGAAACATTTATCATGGACACTATTAACATCACCAACGTGTAAACGCAATCTTTCAAGACCCTTATTCCAAGCCCTAAAACTATTTTTTTAATAAAATTCACCCGCACTTCCATGAATAAATTCATTTTTGAACAAATAAAAACATAAGCAAAATGCCGCATCTTTCTTCACACTATACTCCGACCATTTAGAAAATTGACCATTGAACCAACTTGGAACAAATTGACGCATTCTTCCTCCTATTAGAGTTTTGGGAAATTGATGCTTGGAAGGTTGACAAGGACCTTGTTGAATGTAATGTTTCCTTACTTCATCTCGTATTCTAGGGTTATAGTCAGAAATAGGTGTTCTTTCTCCTGGATCGCCTTTAAGTGACCCCAAATGGAGTTCATTTATAAGATAGGAAAGATTGGCATTCGCTTGGATCAAGGATTGACAACTAGAACTTGGTTTAGAATGGTCCAACTTCGTGACAAATTTATCCATCTCACTTCAGTTCCTATAAAATAGAAGTTTATTCCAGTGAGAAATATAGACCAATTTCTAGTAGGTCATACCATCAATTAGTTTTGTTATTTTAAATAACTCAACCTTCCCTAATATTTTTGTCGTCGTTAAAATAGAGTTAATTTTGAATTTTCCTTGATCAAAATTATTTGGGATGTTCTTTCCACGATACTAAATTCTACAGTGAAACCATATAAGAGGCATTTGATTTTCAAACACACCCAAAGAAATACATAACAAAAAAATCAAAATAGTGACAATAAAGTTTAGCAAGAACACTAAAATCCAACTAAATACAAAACAAAAACATGAGCAAGAACATATATTTTATGGGGAAAAAATAGCCACATAGGGTTAAGAAATAAACATGAGGAGGTGAGGAAACTTTACAATGGTGGGCGTAGAGCAATGAAGGTGTGAAGCATCCGAGAGATACAACAAAATAAATGCTAAAGTCTAACAGAGAAGCAAGAAGCAAAAACAGTGGCATGAAGGTGAAGCAACGAGAATTGGAGAAAGGGAAAGGGAATAGTGGCGTAAGGGATTTGGGGAGTTGGGGTTTTGTTTTACCTTTTGAAAATTGGGATTTGGGAAAGATCCTCAAAAAGGATTTTAACTTTCTATATTAATTATAAGAGAATACTTTTATTATTATTTTATCTTATTTGTTTATACTTAATTAAACAAACAGAAAAGTCAAACATTTAATATAAAATATAGAAGAGTGTGCGTATTTAATCTTCTTAAATTGCAACTAATGTAAACCAAAAAATTATTTGCTCCCACCAGGATTCGAACTCTTGCCCCGCTGAACAAAAAGGCAAACCTTTGTCATTGGCACCTTTGCCACTTTTGTTTTATAGGGTGGCACTTTAAATATATATCCTATTTGTTATACATATTTACATATATACATATATACATAAAGTTTTCGCCGAAACTTGCGGGTGGCGTACCACCCCGAACCATGTACATAGATCCGCCCCTGACCGAGACTACTAGAAAAGTCTAATTTCAATTGTACAAAATCAACTAATCAAAAAGTTAGTACATCACATATTCTTAAAAATAGCACGCTGAATTGAAACATTGACATCTCTATTTGTTATGATATAATGTGTATTAAATCTTCTAAACTCAAACGAACACTCTTTTTTTCAAAATTTAGAAACTGATTTTGTAGTTATTGTAAATTCACATGCAAATGTCACCACCTAAGCGTAGGGGGGAAAACTAAAAATAAGAGCAAGGAAGAGAAAAGGAATGCGCCCGTGCAAAAATGGATGAAAGGTCAAATCAGTATGCACGGTAAGAATACCTAGTCTTTACCACACCCAATAGCATCAAACGTACCATTTACAAATCCCAATTGGAATATCGCTAAGTTCTTTCCCATCTCGTCAAACCCCATGCAACTACTTCAACAAAAGAAAAAAAATAAAAAGAATCTTTTTGTTTCCTTCTTCATCCTCGCACTCAACCATTCCCTTCTTTGATTCTACCATATTTTTGTCTTACCTCATTCACTAACAACAACAACATCCCAGTGTAATTCCACAAGTGAGGTCTGTGGAGGGTAATATGTACGCAGACCTTACCCCTACCCCGAGGGGCAGAGAGGCTGTTTCCAGGAGACCTTCGGCTCAAGAGAGCAACAAGAGACAATATATTAGTATTATCAATAGACTCATAATAAATAACATAAAATACATAACATAAAATAAAAAAATAACAACAATATAAGAAATATAGGAAATACAAAAAGGATGGAGAAAAGGATGTAAGGTATACTAATATCCAACAGATACAACCCTGCATCAGTAGCGGATCAGTAGCATCCTAAGACTAACTCCTAAATGGCTAGTCTCACTCTAGTGCGATGTAGTAATATTCACAAACTACCCTCTAACCTACAACCTTAATGCTCGACCTCCACAATTCCCTGTCAACGACCATGTCCTCAGAAATCCTAAGTCGTGTCATGTCCTGCTTGATCACCTCCCCCCAATACTTCTTAGGTCTCCCTCTACCTCTGCTCGTGCCCACCACAACCAGTCACTCACACCTCCTCACTGGTGCATCAGTGCTCCTCCTCTGAATGTGCCCGAACCATCTGAGTCTCGCTTCCTGCATCTTGTCCTCCATGGGGGCCACGCCTACCTTCTCTCGAATATCTTCATTCCTAATCTTGTCCATCCTTGTATGCCCGCACATCCACCGCAGCATCCTCATCTCTGCTACTTTCATCTTCTGGATGTGTGAATTTTTAACCGGCCAATACTCGACCCCATACAACATAGCAGGCCTAACCACTGCTCTATAAAACTTACCTTTTAGTAACGGTGGCACTTTCTTGTCACACAAGACTCCCGTTGCTAACCTCCACTTCATCCACCACACCCCTATACGATGTATGACATCCTCGTCGATCTCCCCGGTCCCCTGAATAACTGACCAAAGGTACTTGAAACTACCCCTCTTAGGGATGACTTGAGAATCGAGCCTCACTTCCAGTCCTGCTTCCGTCGGCTCGGCCCCAAATTTGCACTCGAGGTATTCTGTCTTCGTCCTGCTCAGCCTAAAACCTTTAGACTCAAGGGCATGTCTCCAAACCTCTAGCCTCTCGTTGACGTCGCGTCGTGTCTCGTCAATTAGGACTATGTCATCAGCAAATAACATGCACCATGGCACCTCCCCTTGAATATGATGCGTTATGGCATCCATCATAAGGCAAATAGGAAAGGGTTGAACGCAGACCCTTGGTGCAACCCCGTAACAACCGGAAAATGGTCGGAGTCTCCTCCTACTGTCCTAACCCGAGTCTTACCTCCATCATACATATCTTTAATCACCCTAATGTAGTCAACCAGGACCCCTTTAACCTCTAGGTATTTCCATAGGACCTCCCTAGGAACCCTATTGTACGCTTTCTCTAGATCGATAAACACCATGTGGAGATCCTTCTTCTTATCCCTGTATTGTTACATCCTCCTCCTAATAAGGTGGATAGCTTCTGTGGTAGATCGCCCTGGCATGAACCCAAACTGGTTATCTGAAACAGACACCGTCCTTCGCACTCTCATTTCTACCACTCTCTCCCAGACTTTCATGGTATGACTTAGTAATTTGATACCCCTATAGTTGTTACAGCTTTGAACATCACGATTACAATTCTAATTCTAATTCTACAAAGTGTGCTTTTAATAAAGTAGACCGATCATAGATTCTCATCAAACTTATCCTTTAATTTGTGTGCGTTTGACCAAAAAGTGTTAAACTTTTCGTTAAACCAATTAATGAAGAAAATGGAGGATAAATTTTAGTCAAACATAATTAACTCTAGATCTAAGCATATTGAATATGAGAATCGAAGGAGGCCGAGCGTGTATAACATTTCTTAAGATGATTAAAAGACATCAAACATAAATGATAAGCTTACATCTTTGATACATTGTTCCGTACTTGCAAGAGATAAAAAGGATAGAGGAAAAATCGTCGATAACTATGAGATCAATCTTTATTCATTCAACATGGGTAATTATAAAGGGTTGTAACCGAAATTTAGGCTTCCGCTTTGTTGGAGGTCCTCTCCTATTCTCCTCTTTGATACATTGTTCCTCTTTTTCTTGGATGGGAATGCCCCTTTTCTTGCCTTCTTCTCTCACATATATTACCATTTTCCCCTTTATCCAACGGTCTTTAACCAGCGTACCCCCCCATGACTATATTCTTCCTTACTCCCCCAGGTATTACGACATATGTTCTACTATGTAAGGCTTCTGATGGCTCGATCTCGGTAGTGGCCGAGATACTCGTCGCTATTACGCTTCATGGGCACGACTATGGCTTGGTCGATCCTTTACCATTCCTTTTAATGATAACCCACTTGTGGTCAGATTTTGACCTATACAGTTAGTCCCTCCACCCGTTGGGGTTACCTCTTGGCGAGATTGATGAGCGGATTATGTTGTTTCAAAAGTTAGGAGAAATCTGAACATTATGTGAGGAACGAGGTCCTTGTGGCGAGGTAGTGACGTGACGCTTCAAGAATTTCATTGGACCGTTATGTCAGTTTAGAGTTTGATTGTCACATCGATTCAGGGTACTATGAATACTTATTATGTGTCATTATGGCGTACGTTTCCCAAGCAACATATCGTTTCCTGTGCCCTTTCCGTTTCCTGATTAGCAGCTTTTAGGGTCATTATGGGGAATCTCTCATTTGACTGTTGCGCTTTTCAATTTGTCTAAGAAAGAACTTTGCAAACTTCCTCCTCCTTCTCTAGTCTTTCATATTTCTGCTTTTGCTAGAATTCACCGTGACCATTACCTTTTTTCCTTCACCGTTCTTATTTATTTCGATCAAGGAAGACAAATGGCTAGTGCTCCTTCCCAATCCGATAGAGCTGTTGGTGCTCCTGTGTCGGAAAGTGACGTATCCTTATTTGAAGAGGGATTGGAGGTGGTGGAAGACGAAGGATTTTTGACGGTGGATGAGATTGTTCCTCATCCAGGGAAGACGAGGAATGATTTTTCCAGTGCTTTCGAAAATGAACCGGAGCCTGTTCCTTCCACTATGGATGATGATGCGATCACGGCACTCAAAACCAAGTGGGTAATCCCCGATCATATCGAAATGGTGTCGACGGGGAAGGAGATAATACATTTGCACCACCCGGGCCACTGCGCATTTTATGCGTACCCCTTCGTCATCGGGTACACACTCCCCCTTCCTTTTCTAGTGGTAGATTTCTACCGCTTCTACGAAGTGTGCCCAGCTCAAATCTCTTCGTATGCATACAAGTTATTTTTTATGCTCATCAAATATGCGGAGCTGGCCGGCCGAGGAATTTCCCTAGGGCACATGCTCTACATCTTCGCTCCTCATTTTCTTCGGGGTAAGATGATTCATATGCGCCATCGAGGAACCAAGAGTTTGGTGGTGAAAATGGACGATAAGGCCAATCGTCGCTTTTGGAAAAACTACTTCTAAGTTTTCCCTTGTGATTTTTTCTTAAGATGGTCGTCGATCGTCTTCCTTTTAGTGACTTTGCTGAGGACTTATTTTTTGCTTTTGCAGCTGAGAGACTACCTCCCTTACTAGTTGTCGATATCCGCGAGTGGGTGAGCGCAATTCTCCCCTACACAGTGGGGATTCGTGAGTGGACGCCTTTCCATGAGAAGTTTGGGTGCAAGCCTCTTACTGGTGAGTCGGCTTCTTGTAGTTTTGCTTTGTTCTCTGCTTCATAGTTTTTTTTAACCTTGTTTTTATATGATCTAATCCCTCCTTGTTGATAGGTCGAAGAGGAGAGAGAAGGACGAGGGCTCATCTGCTAGCATTCCATCAACTGGCTCCCTCTGTCCATCCTGCGCCAAGGGCTGCTGCCCGACTTGCACCGAGAACTATTGCCCGACCTGTGTTCACTTCTGAAACCGTGCGTTTGGAGGTTACTCCTCAGTCGGAGACTCCGATCCCCGCAGTCCGTTCAGCAGGTGAATCTTCCTGCGTGGATAATGGAGAGGCCCCATCGAAAAGACGAAGGGTAGTGCCGAAAGAGTTTTCTCCAACCAAAACTTCTTCGAGGAGCATCCTTGCCCCGGCGCCCAAAGAAAGAGGTGGTGCCAACCCAGCCGTGGAGATGACACCCGTTACGAGCGTTCAAAGGGTTAATGTGGCGGAGAGACAGAGTTTCGTGGCCGGCGTTGCTGTTTCGGACGGTCCTTCAACATCTCGACCGAACTGTGACCCCTATTCGTCCAATGAGAGGGGGAAAGGCGTCATGGTTGAGGATTATGAATCCGAGTCCAACATTGACCCTAAGGACATGAGGATGTTTGAAGAGGGCTTTACCCGAACTGTAGTAGAAGCGGGAGGCCCTTCCCGGATACTCGAAATTCCGTTTAATCTCAACCTGCTGCAAGATACGGTGGACTTTGTGCCGTAATTAGATCTTCTATGCTCCGCCGCCGAATGCAGAGCTCTTCAGGACGTCATCGACTCTGGGTTGTCACACGGTGTGGCCACGATGGGCCTAAGGGTGAGTTCCTTTTTGTTTCCTTTGCTTTGTGACCTTTGCCTTTACTAACTTCTTTCTTCCATCTCTTCTTCCTCTCCCCTCCCTCATTTTTTTAAGACTTACATGCTGGAGGTCAAGAGTGCCCTTAGGGCCGAGACACACGCTGAGATTTTTCTAAAGATGGCCGAGAAGTATCGACAGTCGCAAAAGATGTCGTGAAATGCACGAGTAGATCAGAGCAGGCGCCAGTACCCAGTCTACCAGGGAGGAGTTGGAGAGGAGAGATGAGGAATTGATGCGGTGTATTTGCAGATGTAGTGAACTTGAGAAGCTGCTTCATACCAAGGAAGAAGAGCTTAAGGTGGGCAAAGGGGTTGCCACGGAATGTGAGGACCTTCAAGTGAAGATGCTATCTTTACGAGCTGAGCTTGAGCAAAACGCTGCTAAGGTCGACGCCTTGAGTGTAGAATAGACAAAGAAAATGGTCGATCTAGAAAGAAAAGTGGCCGAGATGGAGAGAGCCAAGAATGCTCGAGTATTGGCTTTGGCGAGGGCGGCGACACTAGAGGATACTATCCGCGTCCTCAAGTCCGAGCAGGAGTCTGAGAGAGCGACGGCCACACTAAGGAAGGCACAACTCAAGGAGCGAATTGGTGAGCTTGATCGGGACGCTTCGATCTTGGGAGATCAGTTGCAGCTCTCGAAGATGAGAAGGCGCAATTATTGGCTCAAGCTCCTCCTCAAGAGTCTGCTTCAGCCACTGTTCCCCGCCGTCTGTATGAGCTATGGGTCCATGCCGAGGTCCAATGTGATATTTACAAGGGTTTGTGGGAGCAGGGAATGATCCAGAGGCCGCCTTTGAAGATGCTCGGGCGAAGGTATGCGAGGCTCGTACTGCCTACGATTACGACCCTACGACGCTGGAGGCTGGCGAGGGTGTTGATGTTGAGGATGGGCTCCCTTCTGACGATGATGATGTTGGGGAGAACGGCGGTGGAGATGATGCCAAGTGAAACTTTGCTGCAACTTTTGTACTTAGTTTTTTTTGTTCTTTTGTTGTTTATTTTCATCTTTCTCCTGGGGGCTTGTTTTGGCATATTATAAGGTGCGGCTGTTGCGCGTGTATATTTGAATGAAATAGTAGCTTCGCCTTCGTTTGTGTATCTTTTTATTTTCTTTCTCCTTGTTCTTTCCGTTTGTTATTATATTTTTTGGCGTAGACCCTCGGATTTCTTTGTGATGAGTCCCTGATATTTTTAATTAGGAACCGACCTTGCCCGGACCGAGTAGGATCTCATCGTGTGAGTCCGAATGCGGTCATTTTAGATCTGCATGTTCGGGCGAGGTTGACTTCTGATTTGCCAGCTTAGGCAAAATCAACAAATTTTAGGCGAAGTCAATTTTTCCATATGCATTCGAGCGAGGTTGAATTCGGGGTTGCCATCTTGGGTGATGTCAATTTCTGACTTATATATTCGAACGAGGTCGAACTTGGAGACGCCATCTTGGGCGAAGTCAGTTTCTGACTTATATATTTGAACGAGGTCGAACTTGTAGTCGCCATCTTGGGTGAAGTCAATTTTTGACTTATGTATTCGAACGAGGTTGAACTTGGAGTCGCTATCTTGGGCGAAGTAAATTTTTGACTTATATATTTGAACGAGGTCGAACTTGGAGTCGCCATCTTGGGCGAAGTCAATTTTTGACTTATGTATTCGAACGAGGTCGAACTTGGAGTCGCCATCTTGGGCGAAGTCAATTTCTAACTTATGTATTCGAACAAGGTCGAACTTGGAGTCGCCATCTTGGGCGAAGTCAATTTCTGACTTATATATTCGAACGAGGTCGAACTTGGAGTCGCTATCTTGGGCGAATTTTTACTTTTACTTGGCGATGGCCGACGACCGTAAAGATGTGAATCTGAGAGATCGAAATTGTCATCTTGTAAATTCGAGCGAGGTCAAAATTTTCTTTTATTTAACGATAGTCGATGACCATAAGATGTTAACTCGAGCGAGGTCGAATTGTAACACTTTTGACGATGGTCGGTGGCCGTAAAGGTGTTAATTCGAGCGAGGTCGAATGGTAACCTGTTGTATTATTTTTATTGGAGAATATTACACGTCGACATACTATTTATGCGTGCGTCCAGGTGAGTCCCGGTGTGCTTGGTTTTGCTTTTACTGGAGAATATTGTGCATTTCATGGGTGAGTCCTAGTTCGCCTAACTTTGCTTTCATTGGAGATTAACATGTGTTTTATGGGTGAGTTTCAGTTCGCTGAACTTTGCTTTCATTAGAGATTACTATACATTTCATGGGTGAGTCTCGGTTTGCTTAACTTTGCTTTCATTGGAGATTACTGTGCGTTTCATAGGTGAGTCCTAGTTTGCTGAACTTTGCTTTAATTAGAGATTACTGTGCGTTTCATGGGTGAGCCCTGTTCTGGAGATTTTCTTAATAGTCGACCTGTGCTGAACTGTTTCTGTTATTTGTAATACGGTACAACTTAAAAGGCTTTGCTCGGTCATTGCTTGCGAGGTGGTATGGTACAGAACCTTTTCCTGGGGTGTTTTGGTGGCATTAGTTCCTTGTTCGCGTACCTATGAGATTACTCGTGTTCCTGTTCTGAACCCATCAAGAGAACGTAATAAGTTAAACCCAAATGAAATTGCTTGTTACCTTGTCCTGGCAAGTCGACGAAAGGAGGAACGACGTTGTAGGGTCGCTCGCTTTATCTCGTACTCGAATAATAGTTTCATATTCGGTAGCTGTGTTCGGCTTCATCGTTAATCGCGTCTAGGCTTCTCGTGGGTTGGACTTACCTTGCCCGTTGGGATATCGAGACCAAGTCCCAGTCCGACCCCGTCCAATATGCACAAACAATAAGGGAAATATGTCATACTTTGTTCACAAATCACCCAGTGCACGCGGGTATGAATTAAGGCAGGATATGCCCGCTATTTGAAAGGATCACACAGTAGGCTATCGTTCCTCCTAAGAGGTGGAAGTACATGACGATATATAAGGTGAATACGTCAAATGGGGTTGCGGTCATGTCATGCACATAGTGACCGTGATTCTACTTTAAACATGCATATGACGTGCCAAACCCATCGCTACAGGTGAGGCGTGGGTTTTGCATAAACATCAGCCGCAATTTCTATTTTATATAGAGATCTGGCCTAGATTTGTATGGTTAGCTCAAAAGCTTATCTACCATTCTTTCGAGTTGGTATTTTTACCGAGATGGTGAGGCTATGACAGCCTGAAAGTGATTCTTGGTTGGTTCTAGATCTAAAAGAAACTAAAAAATTTGGCTAACAAATCCCCACAGACGGCGCCAAAAATTTTGACCAAAAAGTGCTAAACTTTTCGTTAAACCAATTAATAAAGAAAATGAATGATAAATCTTAGCCAAACATAATTAGCTCTAGATCTAAGCATATTGAATATGAGAATCGAAGGAGGCCGAGCGTGTATAACATTTCATAAGATGATTAAAAGACATCAAACATAAATGATAAGCTTACATCTTTGATACAGTGTTCCGTACTTGCAAGAGCAAAGAAGGAAAAGAGAAAAAGTTGTTGATAACTATGAGATCCATCTTTATTCATTCAACATAGGTGATTATAAAGGGTTGTAACAAGAATTTAGGCTTCCGCTTCGTTGTTGGAGGTCCTCTCTTATTCTCCTCTTTGATACATTGTTCCTTTTCTTCTTGGATGGGAACCCCTATGTATGTATGTATGTATGTATGTATGTATGTATGTATGTATGTATGTATGTATGTATGTATGTATGTATGTATGTATGTATGTATGTATGTATGTATGTATGTATGTATGTATGTATGTATGTATGTATGTATGTATGTATGTATGTATGTATTACTAATTTTTCTCTTTATCCAACGGTCTTTAACCAGCGTACCCTCTCATGACTGTACTCTTCCTTACTCGCCCATGTATTACGACGTATGTTCTGCCGTGTAAGCCTTCTGATGGCTCGATCTCGGCAGTGGCCAAGATACTCGTTGCTATTACGCCTCGTGGGCACGATTATGGCTTGGTCGATCCCTTACCATTCTTTTTAATGATAACCCACTTGTGGTCAGATTTTGACCCATACAGTGAGCGAGGTGACGGGGGAGATCAAAGACAATGACTGACAAACTTTTAGGCTGATAAATTTCTATAGAAAAATTGTACATGAATACTTTTGGCAAAATAATAGAAAAAAAGGGTTCTTCCAAATGATATGTAAACCTCTAATAACTAAATATTACTACGAGATATATATATGTTGCATGCCGAGGAACAAATCCGTGAGGTTTGTTGGGCCAAAGCGGATAATGCATGCCATGGGCTTGGGTTGTGGCATTTAAATCCGATAATTTTTTGCCAAGCATCATTCTTGTTTTAAAACTCAAATGTGTTACTGTTTGGGAAGTCAAACTATTTTTTCTTTCGCTATGATTTTATCAAACTTCTTATAAATATTTTAAATTATTAACTACATAGATTAGGAGTACCTTTTTATATAGTTTTTAAACATGTAGATTTTATTTGTAAAAACTATAAAAATTTGTAGTTGAGTCCACAACAAAAATTAGGTGTTTTGATCCTTGTAATCTGAACCTCTTGACATAATTGGGACACAAGAGTACGTATCTATTTTTGCTTTAACTTATCATCTCTAATCATGATAAACCTGATTAAATACATGCAAAGAGTTCAATTGAGTTTTCCCTTCTTAACTACTCCTATATGTATTGAGAAGATAGAGGCGTAGAGGAAGGGACGGTCTTTGAGTTTTTCTATAACCTTGGTTAACTTCTGTTTCTACATAAGTTGATTTTAGAATCTCTAACTTCCGTGTTTGGTTAGATTATGCTCTTAATTATCTTCAATTAATTCATGATTAGCTATAATGTCACAAAGAACAAAAATTTCGTTGTTTTTGTCGTTAAAGGCTAATTTGGGAGTTTGACATTTTATGCCTTATTTGTGGTATACCATACGTTAGACCATAGACCATAAAACAAAAGGTTTTTGCTCTATTGCCGACTGACTACCTGCTGTGACTTTCACTGCTGCTAATGCCATAATATTTTGGGCAGAGAAGATGAATAGAGATGCTCCAAATTTCACTCAGACGTGTAACCTGCTCTTGTCGGTTGTCAGCACTGCTTCTCTATTCTATTTTGCTGCTTCTCCCTGTTCTGCTTTGGCATTTCTGGCAATATTTTGGCCATTTTTCATAAATTCCAATTCAGCTTTTTTTGTACACTACGTATTGTTGTGTATTTCTGGCTTTATTCCACTCCTTCTGAGGCTTAACCTTTCTTTAAGCAAAGAAGAAATGCCTGGAATAACGAGACAACTCAATGCCAGTCTCTTTCATCCCTTAACAAGCAATCCCCTCATCCAACGTAAAATATTGGCATAAGTATTAAATTAAAGAACTTATTTGGAAAGGGTAGACAATTGGTTTGTTAAATTACCATCTATGTAGTAGCCACGAAACATCCTTAGATGAGAAAAGGAATCAACCCTTCTTTGGTCCCAAAAAGTGCATTATAGCGGGTTGAATTAGAATCAGAGGCGGATCCACGATTTTAAGTTTATGGGTTTCTGTCGCAATTTTAAATTAATATACAATAATAACTGGGTTCACAAATAGATATTTATAGATATTTAATAAATTTTTTAACAAAAATATAGGGTCTACGCAAAAGTTACTGGGTTTCCGGGAACCCGTATACTACACGCTAGATCCGCCCCTGATTAGAACTTGAAAATCAGATCAATAAACGGGTCATAACAAACAAGTCCCTTGAACAAACTCCATGGTTCTAAAATATCTCTGTGTTATGTGTCAATGATACTATTCTTAGTAAAGTTTTTGAACTTTTTTGTGATGGAAATTTAGGGTCCACCAAACTGTATAGAAAATAATTCCCACAGAACTCACACAATAAGAGATAAGTAAATGACACAATAGAGTTTTACGTGGAAAACTCTCAGCTCATTGTTGACACCCAATTTTTCCCTATGTATTTTCAATATGCAAAATAACTTCAAAATAGAATATATGTGCATATATAACCATGTCCAAGTGTTTTATTATTTTTCCATATTTTTAAAGGTTTAAATTGATTTATTTTCTCCCTTTTTATCCATAAAATCCCCAATATTATTTTCAAAATTATTATTTTAATAATTCATCTATTGTATTTCTATATTTATGCCAAAATATGACTAAAATAATTTTCACATATTTTTTTAATTTTATTTAGTATTTTAAAGCTAAATTGCACATAATTGCAATATTAGCCATTTTAAAGTTTAATAGTGTTTTATACGCATAAAATTGGATCCTATATTTTTAAATTGTTAATTATGTATTATAAATCACTTTAGTATTTCAATTTATTTTTCAAAAACTATTTACTATTTTTATAAATTTAAAAGGGAAAACTGGCTATTTAAATAACAGCCCCTTTTGTATTTCAATTATAGCCAAATCAAGACCCAATTCCCAGCCCAATTTTAATTAAAAACCGGACCCCAACCCAATTGAAAACCCACCGGACCCAAGCCCAAACCCGGAACCCCACCTACCTCATTCGATCTTGACCGTTGATCATTCAGATCAACGGTCCCCATTCCCCTTTCCATAATTAAACCCAAACAACCCCCTAACCTAATTCATTTCCTACCAACCCGCCTCCCTTGAATCCCGTTTCCTCTCCAATTCTCTCTGAAACCTAACTCAAAACCTAGCCGCCGCCACCAAAACTAACCTTAATCCCCTTCGATCCTCACTCAATCAATGGACTCCCATGGCCGTTTGAGACGTGTACTTGTCTCCTACGACTCCTGGTGGCCCGCTTTTGTGATTTCATGGAAATATCTCAAAGAGATCTAGTCCAGACCTTGCTCAACTTCTATCCATGGTCTTTTTCCGGCCATCCATGGCCGTTCGAGTTAGATCCATGGCTTTTCCGGCTAAAATCGGTAACGATCTAATGTTCTCTCATCCTTCTTTGGGTTCTCTGAAACCCTAGCTCTTGAGACTTGTTACTTCTCTTTAGATCTGTCTTCGATCTAGGTGTATCCATGGGTTTTAACCTACTTTTTTCTTTGTCTCTACTATTTTCTGAAAAACCTAGTTATAAATCTTCGAATCTTTCTAGATCGGTGATGGATCTATGGGTTTCTTAAGGTTTTCACTTGTTTTCCTCAAATGGTTCTCCGATTTCAGATAGTTTCTTTATTTTTCAAACTAGGGTTTCAAAACCCTTTTGCAAAAAACGATTTCTTTCTGATTACAGTGATTTTTAGCATGTTTAAACGTTACTTGAGTCTTTCCTTTAGCTCGATTCATTTTTTGTCACGAAACCCTAATATTTCTAGGTTCGATTCGAAGTTTGAATTTGTTTGCGTTGTGTTTGCACGACTATCATGAACATTCTGGGCTTTATGTGTGTTCTATATGCTCTTGTGCTTCCTGTTTTTATTTGTTCTTAAGGTTTCTTTGATTTTGTCCAAACCCGTGTCATTTATGGGTCTGACCATTTGTTTTACTGATTGTTCACATAATTTATGGTGATTCTGTGTAATCTCCTTAAACCTACAACTTTGATTTTGTGTATTTTCCTTGTAACTCTGTACTGATTTTTCGAAATTGCCTCATTACTTTTGTGATACTTTCCATGGTTAGTACTGATTCCTTGTGATTTTCAATTTCATCCTTGATTCTTTGAACTAATTTTTAGAATCAAATCGTACTCTGCCTTGTTAATGTGCTGTTAATTAACGTGTACTTCCCTTATGTTGAAACCATTATGAACTTGATCCTTATTACATGCTACATGCTTTTACTATTCCTATTGTGGTAAAATCAGTCTCACAGGCAATTCTTTTCCTGATTTGATACAACTTATACCCGTTTGAACAATGACTCCTTAATTGAAGGGAGTTCGGGTCTTTAATTGATTCTAATTTGCATTATTTCTATAATTATGTTAAGTCAGTACTTGTACTTTATTTTCTTGCATGTTTTCAAAACTATAAATACTCTACCCTCTCTTCTTTAAACACGAACAATTATTCAGAACACACACATACACACTCAAGCTCTCTCTTCTTTCTCTATTACTTGTGCTACTGCTCTGTCTAGCCGGCTGAAAGCCAAGGCTAGACTGTAAAACTCTGATCGCTTTACTTTTTCTGCACTTTGCTTCTTCAACTGGTATGTTCCTAGTTCAAATTCTGAAACTCAACTCTATGTGTTTCCTTGTTTCTCAATCCATGTCTCTTTCTGCACTGACTTAATGGCTCATGCTGTTAAATTGCACTTATTGTTTACTGCTTTACTCAGCATTCTTAAAATTCTGCCCTCCTTTATTCAAATATAATCAGCATGTTTACTTGTTCTTGTTTATGTCCCTCAACTAGTATGTCTCCTAATGTACTTGATTAACCCTAATTCATAACTAATTATGTATTTCTGATTTGGGTCCTCTATGTCCCCAACCCCTACTTCCCTGTTTGTAACTGCTGAAGCATGTACTTCTCTCTGAACTTGTTCTATGTGTGTTGTTGCTCCTACCCCCTACCCCTTTTAAAAACTATTTTCACTAAGCAACTCTTCTGCTGTTTTACAAACTTATTTCAAACATGCTAGTTTCAAAACTGTTTTCCAACTCAACTCCTTTAAATCTATGTCAAGCACTCTCACATACACTCTTAGGCTACTAGGTTCTACCCCTTTTGTGTGAGCCTTGCCTTGGGACCCTAGAGCTCCATCTGAACTTGGACACATAAGAACTGGCCCTTCCACACTGCACTCACTCTATTTGGTTATGCAATCTGGGTGTGAGCACTGCCCGGGATCCTTTGAGGTCCTTGGGAACTCTAACGCACCCAGATATGAGAAAGGCTACGGAACAATATTGGCATTTGATGTGGTTTATTACATAACTCAGAGAGGAAGTCAGAATCAGGCTTCCTATAGTTGTAACTTCTTATTTTGCATTTCTCATGTAATTCAATCACATGGTCTGTAATAATTTGTAAACAAGTATTGGGGTGGCTAGTAAAAAGGGATAGGGTAAATATGCATGTCATAATTTGTTAAGGGTAGAAAACATGTTATTAGGTTTATATTCCTATTTGTGCAATAGAAACTGTGCTTAGGATTCATACAATGCATTAGAGATTATGTTCTTAGGACCTATGTTTCTTGCTTTAGCACCTCATTCATTGATCCATGCTCTATGTCTATGCGCTTAGAAATCCTGCTCTTAGGGAAATTCTGCAATCCTACCATGTGCATTTAGAAATCCTGCTCTTAGGAAATTCTGCAATCCTGTCATATGCACTTAGAAATCCTGCTCTTAGGAATTCTGCGCCATGAGTTTTACACATGCACCTTAGACACCATGTTTTAGAATCTTATTTTCACTTGCATTCACACTTAGTGTAAATTGTTGATTATAAAAGAGGTAAAAACAACTGCACACTTGATTCTCCCATTTAAAATAACGGGTAATAATCTCTGCATTCGACTAGAACAACATGCTTTTAGGGTAAAAAAAGAAGAAGCTCCAAACCGTCTTTTAATAATTCTGAATAACTACTGCATCTTGCTTTACACCTAGGCAAGCCTTAGGTAATAACTTAAATAAAACTGGAACTTCCTTTGTTTAATTATCAACTGTTAAAATCAGTAGGTAAACCTGATTCAGACTTCTTTTCTAAGTCATGTAATAAATCCAGTTCTGACGTTATCACTTAAACACCCTGCCTTAGGATTCTGAATTCCGACCTTAATTGTGTATGAGTCATGCTGTCTATGTGCATTATTTGTGGAGGCATATCTGAGCCTTCTGCTTGTTTTATGTGTTTCCCCCCTTTAAATGCAGTCCTACTTATTTTGTATGTCGCCTTAGTATTTTGCCTTTAAACCTGAGGGTCTGCCTAGAACCTCCTTATAGGATAAGAGTCCTAAATTCCTCCGGACTAACAGGAAGGGACGGGTAACAGCATGCAATAAGAGTCAAGACCAACCTTCTCTTAATTACCTTTACGGGGCGGGAAAGGGTAGATATGGATATGATGACCGGTGCGCTAATGCCACGTGTAGCCCCTCTTTTTAGGAGTGTCATACCGGGTATTGCATTGATGTGATCCATATTCCAAACAAACCTAGGACACCCCCCATTACATTTATAAGCATGCTTTAGATTAATGTTGTGTCCTAAATGGGCCGGGCCCGGGCTTAACGGGCCTAGGCTTAGCGGGCCTGGGCTCTGGCAGTCCCGGGCCTCACGGTCCCGGGCTTCGTGGGCTCAACGGGTGGAACCAGCCCGTGACGGGCCTAAACCCATATGGTCCTGGGCTAAACGGGCCGGGCTCGTGGGCTTAGCGGACCTAACGGGCTTTTTTATTTCCGGGTTTTTTTTTAAATTTTTTTTTGTTTAAGGCAATTTCTTGTAAACCATATCATGGCTATATAAATAATATATATGTAATATATATGTAGAAATCTAATTATTAAAGTGCTTGACGAAAAAGTAAAATAACAAAACAATAGTAAAACTAAATTGCCATGCATAATAAATTAATAAGAAAGTTCAACATGAAGCATAAATACGTCTAATAATTTTAAAATAACACAAATTGTTGAAATATCTTAAAGACGAATTTGCGGATAAATACCATCAACACAATACGTTATATGCCTCCTTAAAATGCCTGTGGTACACCCTGAACGAAAATTTAAGACTCTTCCACAGTTCTTGCATTTTAATATTTGGCCTTCTTCATTTTCTTCAAGCACTTCATAGTAGTGCGAAACAAATAAGCGCACTCTTTCCGAACGAGGCATGATGTAACTTGAAAATTAAGATTGAGACTTGAAGTCTTGAAAATTGGAGATTGAGAGAAATTTAGATTGAGAAATGAGTATTGAGTATTGAAATGAAGAGAGGGAGGGGGGTATTTATAGTGTTAGAGAAGGTTAGTTTTGTAAATTGAAAAAAAACGGTTATTTGTGCAATATGGCCGTTGGTGGTCATTGGGGGTGGGGCCCTCATTTTGAATTTTGAAAAATCTTGTTTTGTAGTATATATAGTATACTAGTATAGTATACTATATAAACTATCTTTTAGTTACGTGGCACAAAGTTAAAGGGATAATTTGTAGTATACTATATATAGTATGTTATGTATATATATTTTCAAATATAATTTCTTATAATGTTTTGTAGTATATATATATATATATATATATATATATATATATATATATATATATATATATATATATATATATATATAGATTTTCTTGTAGTATATATTGTATGTTATGTATATATATTACCTTATATATTTTCTTGTAGTATATATTGTATGTTATGTATATATATTATCTTATAAATTTTCTTGTAGTATATATTGTATGTTATGTGTATATATATATATATATATATATATATATATATATATATATATTGTAGTATATATTGTATGTTATGTGTATATATATATATATATATATATATATATATATATATATATATATAGATTTTCTTATAGTATATATTGTATGTTATGTATATATATATATATATATATATATATATATATATATATATATATATATATATGTGTGTGTGTGTGTGTGTGTGTGTATAGTAATCTTATAGAAATTTTGTAGTATATATTGTATGTTATGTATATATATTACCTTATATATTTTCTTGTAGTATATATCGTATGTTATGTATATATATTACCTTATATATTTTCTTGTAGTATATATCGTATGTTATGTATATATATTATCTTATAAATTTTCTTGTAGTATATATTGTATGTTATGTGTGTGTGTATATATATATATTTTGTAGTATATATATATATAGAGAGAGAGAGAGATTTTCTTGTAGTATATATTGTATGTTATGTATATATATTATAGCTTATAAATAATTGCAAGTTAAAGACAAAAAAATATTGCAAAAAGATATTCAAGGACATGTCTTATAATTTTTATTACCAAAAATGACATATCTTTCTTAGTCTTCCTCCCCCCAATGGAATGAGCACAACAATGTACTAATACCACCATTAAAAGGGAAAAAAACTAAAAGAAGATATGCCAAAAAGTACAAGGTACACCATAATCTACATTGTATCTCTAACAAATTTTATAAATCCTTCAAGGTTCGGAGGAGGTTGCGTTGGTGGTGGTGGAAAAGAAGCTTGTTCATCACCACTTCCGGGCGAAGCATCATCCTCCGCAAGTTCTGCCATCATTTCTTCATAAGCTTCATCTACCGCCGGTTGTGATTCCGCAATTCCAAAGTTTCTTCTTTCCGAGCTGATCCAATCTCTGAACAGTACAGATTTTTCCAAGCTCTCCCTCATTGACGCTCTATGATCACCTATTTGAAGTCTTGCTTGACTGAAAGCGCTCTCTGATGCAACAGTTGAAGCTTGAATAGATAAAATATCCCGAGCCATCCTTGCAAGAACCGGAAAATGTTTTTCCCTTGCCTTCCACCATTCCAAAAGATCAAAAGTGCCGTCTGGATTTTCCTTTTCAAGTCCATGCGACCAATAAACTTGAAGCTCATTTCGTGTTTCCAGTCAAAGAGGGGCAGCTGTAAGCACGTGATTTTTGACCCTCCCCGAGGATTTTCACATTTTTTTAGCATAAATATGTAATTGGGTCTAATATAGCCATTTTAACTATTTTTACTTTATTTCGTTGCAAAAAGAAAAATTACAAAAAATATATATACAAATTTTAGTTTATGTATTTCTCATAAGCTTGAAAAATACAAAAATTGCACTTTATTTTTGTACTTTATATAATTTCGAAAATTACAAAAAAATAATAATTCTATTAAGGTTTTGTAGTCATTTTAATTTTTGAAAAATACAAAAATATTACTTTATATTTTATCCTTATTTAAAAACGAAAATTACAAAAAAAAATAGTTTTATTAATGCTTTGTAGCTATTTTAAATCTTGAAAAATATATTAAAAAATATATAGTTTTGTTTAAATATTAGTCTTATTTTTTTTGTAGTTATTTTGCTTACATAGGATTAGTCGAACAACGTTGTGTTCTTAATCGGGTCCGGGCAAAAGAATAATATTCGGGTTCAAATTACCCGCTTTTAGGCCTAATTTCGGACCTAGTCCATAATAATCCGAGTCCACCACACATGAGGGGACACACGTGGGGAACACGGACGGAATCCCATACACGGGGAACCCACCACGCGTGGGGAACATAAGCCTCGAACCCCACCACGAGTGGGGCTCATTTTTCTGGGCAAAACCATTACAAAACACACGGACAAAACATTTTGAAGGGGGGGGGGATTTTTGAAAAAATTTAAACGGGCACTGTAGCCTCATCTTCCTCCTCAGAAGAACAAACGAAAAACCCTAGGAGCTCCCCAACAAAACCAGTCAGAACCCTTACTCGGTCACGCCACCATCGTTCCACCTCCATCAACAACCCCAAAACCACCGTGAAACCCACCACTACTGTCGCGTCCCCAGCAGTGAACGAAACCAGCTCCCTCCGTCGACCACTGCCCAACACCACCACCCAAACACCAGCACCAAACAGACAACCAAACAGGCCCGTCGACCACTGTCCAAACGAACGCCGGAAAACACGACCATTCCTCCTCCTCCGAGCTCCGTCAAACCAGTCCGGCGATCCTCCATTAAACCCGGCATCCGCTGTTCAACGTCTTCCTCCTCTTCCTGAAGAAAACCTAGGAAAAACCCTAGCGACCATAACCCAAAACCACCAGCTCCCTCATCGTCGTCACTATCCCGTCGCCACTGCCCCCCTACTCCCTCGCGCCCCGATGCCATAACCACCAACCTTCGACGAAAATCCACCAGCTCCTCCCGTCGTCAACCCGTCACTGCCATCGTCGTCACTACCCAGCGACCATACCCTACTCCCCCACATCCAAGCAAACCCACCCTCGCACCCCGGCAACGAACCACGACCACCATCAACAAAGCCCGCCATCAGCTCCCTCCATAAAACCACTGCCCAAACCACCACCCAAACACCACCACCGCAGCTTCTGCCTCCTCCATGATCATCGTCAACAAACCACCCAAAAACCCTACGAGCCCCTACTACCTCTCGTCCAAACAACACCACTAAATACCACCCCCGTCAACCATCGTCCACTGCCCAAACGACCCCACGCATTCCTGAAGCGAACCAGTAATCCCGCCATCAAACATGCCTGTCATTAACCCCCCCTCGCGTCGACCTTACTGCTGTCGACGTTGTTCCATCTTTCGCGAGCAGTTGTGGTTTGCTGCGATCCTGCCTTGCCGAGTTTTCTGTTTTTCGTCGAGGTCCGGTACGTCGAGGTGTTTGTCCGAGGTTTCATCATTGTTCCTCGTCGAGCGAGGTCCTGTTCGAGTTCCGTAGGAAGCACTGTTTATCGTTCTAGGATTGTCGAGGTCCGAAGGTTGGTGTTCTTCGTCCTTTGATTCATTTCATTCGTTTTGCATATTATGGTTCAAGGCAAAAAATGAGAATATTCGATATTTATGAATGTCAACAATGCAATGTTTTGTTGTTGTGTTAAAAATGTTTATTCTATGTTTAGTTACTGCATGCTTAAAGTAAAGGTGAGCATATGAACGAGGTTATTTTATTTTTCATTTTTACCATGGATATCATTACCTGTTAGAATCGTTGTTTTTTTTGTTTAACCTCGGATGATTTCATTGGTAGAAAATCGTAGTTGCCTTAAGTTTGCCCTCAAATAAATAAAAAACGAGACTAGCTTCGCCAAATAAAAATGTACAGATTGCGAAGCCCTCACAAAATATATGTCTTAAATACTTAGATTTCGGGACGGGCCGTTTAGCAAATTTCACGGCCCTACCCCAAAATAATAATGCGCTAGTTGCTTTAGGCGCGCCTTTAATAATGTTATCTCCCTAAACTCGGGTGCACATTTATGTGACCCAAATCCAAATCTCAACGGAGTCGAAATGTGTCTCTAATCACGGGTACATTGATTGTGACGTGGTTGGAGATGCATTTCCATGACGATGCAAATTCCTTTTAAAAAAATAAGAATGAGATGAGCCTCGCCAAATAAAAATACAAAATTACGGGGCCCTCAGTAAATACTTGTTTTCAATTACTTAGAATTCAGGAGGGCCGCTTAGCAAATTTCGTGGCCTTCCCAAAATAATAACACGATAGTCTCTCTAGGCGCGTGTTTAATAATCTACTTTCTTAAACTTGGGTGTGCATTTCATGCGACCCAAATCCAAATCCCAAAACGTCAAATAAAATATGTTCCGGATTGTGGGTGCATTTCATGTGACGCAGTCCAAAGACATGTTTTTTAAGCGATGTTCACATTCCTAAAAATAATAATAATAAAGCGGTAAAAGATAAAATTTGCACATGATTCATAATTGTATTTAAAATCAGATAAATAAGCCGAATATAACAGTTGAGCGACCGTGCTAGAACCACGGAACTCGGGAATGCCTAACACCTTCTCCCGGGTTAACAGAATTCCTTATCCGGATTTCTGGTACGCAGACTGTAATATGGAGTCATTCTTTTCCTCGATTCGGGATTAAAATTGGTGACTTGGGACACCCTAAAACTCCCAAGTGGCGACTCTGAAATAAATAAACAAATCCCGTTTCGATTGTCCTTTAATTGGAAAAACTCCCCTGCGCCCTCTCGGTTGCGGAAAAAGGAGGTGTGACAGCTCTGGCGACTCTGCTGGGGATGTAAAACCTAGAATCTCTGGTTCAGGGTTCAAGAATTCGAGCTTAAAATAACTGTTATAGTTGGCTTTATTTATTATCTGATTTTTAAATGATATATGCTTAATGTGCTAAATGATGCTTTTACCGCTTTAATATTATCTGAATTGTGTATATAAAATTGCTACGAAACCCTTCTTTCTGAGTCTTCTAAATTTATGGTGTACACGTGTGCGTGACCCACCTTTCTGTTAAGGTCATACCAAATAAGACGAAGTTGGGACAAGTAACTAGGCCGGGTAGACTTTCGTGCTCCCGGTACGTTGCCCCCACTTCGGCTCAAACTGTCCGTTTGGGTAAGCCAGGTTTAGAACAATATGCCTCAGGTTTTTACCTAGAATAACTCAACTTCATGCCGGATCCCTAGTAAGTGCGTTTATTTGCATCATGTGCATTTGACTTAGGGGACTCAACACAGGGGTTGGGTCCGTCTAGGACAAGCAACCTGAAAATAATAGACCATCTTTCGGCATCCTATGTGCTACATGTTGTATTTATTCAAGGGTGAATGGGTCATTTGGCAGACCAATGATGTTTGCGGACAAATGATACTCCTTATCATGCTGATCACGTTAAATAAGAAAGTTGCGCTATTTTTGATAAGCATGCTATTATGTTAATTAAGCACATGGGGAATATTGTGGAATTCAAGAAGCCTTGTTATTCCACATGTCCTCCACGCTTCATTTTTTGGGACAAGCACATGGGGAACATTTGGGGAATCCAAGAAATCTTGAAATCCACTATGTCCCCCATGTTTCATTTTTGGGAAAAGCACATGGGGACCATTTGTGGAATCCAAGAAGTCTTGGGATTCCATATGTCCCCCACGCTTCATTTTTGGGAAAAGCACATGGGGAACATTTGTGGAATCCAAGAAGTCTTGGAATCCCCCATGTCCCCCATGCCACATTTTTGAAAATAATAATAAATAAAAAAGAGCATTGGAAAATTCAAAAAGGTTTTGTATGTTGTCATCATTTTTCACAAATTAGAAAATCGTGAAAAGATGAGAAAATGGCAGTGTAGAGATATAACTACTTATTTTTAGAAGGAAAAAACCAATGTCCAAGTAGTATCGAAACTCTGCCGAAATTTTGAGAAAATGAAAAAATGCCTTATTAGTTTTTTATATTAAAAGTAAAGGAAAAATAGAGAAAAAAAAATCATCATTGTTCCGTCTTGTTTTTTTTAAAAAAAAATATAGAAAAGAAAATAGTTTGTTTTGCAAAAAATAAAAATAAAAAGAGTCGGGCGTTGAACGTGATTTTATTATTTGCTCCAAAATAAATATATGTATAAGCAAAAAAAAAAAATCAAAAGACGAAAATATTTTGATTCTTCTTTAAAAATTCAAAATTCAAAAAAAATATTTTTTTTAAGCATTTCTTTTATTAAAGGTAAAAATTCCAAAAAAAAAAACATTTTCTTTTTCTTTAGAATAAGAAAAACAAATGAAAAAAAAAGAATGTTTTATGTTTTACGTTTGTTAGTTTGTTATGAATGAAAAATAATAGTTTGTTTGTTTGCTATAAAAAAAAAGAATAGAAAATGGAAAAGGGTCTTCTCAAAAATAGTTTATTCGCCCGAACTACGCGGGTTTGATTCTCACCGGGTGTGAGATACGTAGGCAACCCTTACCGGGTCCAACCCCCAATTTGCTATTAGCCAAAAACAAAAATAAATAAATAAAAAATGTGTCAAAATTTTAATTTGGTCATAAACAAGTCGGGCGGTGTCCAACCCCACCTTTTGCTAAAAAAGCCAAAAAACAAATAATAATAAAAAAAAATATGTCAAATTTTAGTTTTTGTCATAAAGAAGTCGGGTGACGCTGTTTTATCAAGACATAGCCGAATGTTCCCGAAAGGGACGCCGGAAGGCTGACTTTGCATAAACAGCCACCTTTGGGTCATTTTTTAAGATTTGGTCCAGTTGACCCACACAGCCTTAAAAAATCTTCGTCCCCGAGACGTTGACAGGCCGTGTTTGCAATATTGAGTTTCCTATTTTTGAAAAACAATAAAAGAGTCATAACTAAGTCAGGAGATGCTGTTTGTCATAAATAGCCGAATGTTCCCGAAAGGGACGCCGGAAGGCTGACTTTGCGTAAACAGCCACCTTTTGGGTCATGTCTAGGAGTTTGGTCCAGTTGACCCACACAGCCTTAAAAAGCTTCGTCCCCGAGACGTCGAAAGGCCGTGTTTGCAACACAAGGTTTTTATCGTAATTTAAAAAAAAAGAAGAAGAGTCAACGGTCAGGTGAATGCCGTTTGGATGTTTAAAAAAAAAATGAAAAAAATAAAATAAGCCGAGCCAGCTTCGGCCGCGTCTTAAACCGTTCTTGCCGAAATAGCCTTAGAGTATCTGTCAGTTGTCGAAAGGTTATTTTCATAAAAGAACAGACAAGTTTGTAAAAGTGTCATAAAATAATCCTCCCCGGCCTCAAAATTCATGTGAAATTCGGAAGGGGCCACATTTGCAAAAATAACCATTTGATTGCATTTGTCGAACAGAGAAAGGGAGTTAGCCTTTTGTTTTTGAGTTTATAAATCTCTTGATTAAGATATATGAGTTATTTGATTTTCGAGTTTGTAGGTCATCTTCAAACCTTCGAAACCCAGTTTGTTTTAATATGAAAATTGAAAAATTGTTTGTTATTGTTTATCTCTTATTGGTCCGAACTACGCAAGGTCTGATTCATGCGGGGTCATGATACGTAGGCAATCTCCATAAGATTCGACCACAACAAAAAATGGAAAAATCAAAAAGGAAAAAAAAAATCTAAAAAAGAGAAAAGGAAAAAAAATGAAAAATCAAAAGAAAAAGAAAATACAAAATAGAATAAAATACAGGGGTTCCCAAAGTACTTCAAAGGGGCAAATAAGCAAGCCGGGATGACGCATGTTGTTTGAAGCAAAACATGTTAGAAACGGTTAACTGCCTAGGAGCATTGCATCCTCAATGTGTTGTTATCAAATCTGTTAAACTCTAAACGCTAACAAGTTTGTTGTTTTCCGAATCTCAAACAGTTAGTTGTTAAAGAATTCTGGCAACACACCCTTACCAAACTAGATCCAAAGGACCGATAACAACAAGCATGACTACTTCAGAGAATAGTACCGAGGAAGAAAGGCCGATGAGCCAGTTGTTAAAGGAAGCGATGGAAAAGATAGAAAGGATGAGACTAGAGATGAATGCAATGCAGCTAGCTCTAGCCAAGGCACAAAAGAGCCCTGAGCCACTAGGGCACGTGCCCGAATACCCCCACTCCGGCCCTCCAACAAGCCTCCCAAATCACCGTTGTCTTCAGGAGAGAAGCCCCCATGATTCCCAAGCTCCACCATCCCATCAACCTCTCCCAACACCAAATATTCCCACTTTTGTGGGACCCACATCAGCCACCCTGCAAAGAACGACCAGTGAGCCATTGTTTCAGGTTCACGATACACAATACTATCCCCCTGAGCCCATATTCCATGCCCCCGAACCACAGGCCTACATCCCGCACTTGGAGGTACCGGCAGAGATTAAAAGCCGGTTAAAGCCCCTGAACAGGATGAGGTATTGAGAGAGTTCAAAAGCCTGGAGCAGTCCTTCAGGAACCTGCATGGTTTGGGCAACCAAGTCAGCGTAGCTTACAAAGATCTATGCCCTTTCCCGGACGTCCAACTCCCGGCTGGGTTCAAAATGCCTATGTTTGATTTATATGAAGGGCACGGTGATCCCATGGCACATTTGCGGGGATTCTGTAGCAAAATGAGAGGGGCAGGTGGCAAAGATGAGCTACTGATAGCTTATTTCGGCCAAAGTCTGAGCGTATCGGCACTAGAATGGTATACCAGGCAGGATTCCAGCAGATGGTACACTTGGGATGATCTGGCGCAGGCTTTCGCAGGTCATTTTCAATACAATCTCGAGATGGTCCCTGACCGTCTCACATTGCTGAGGACTGGAAAGAAGCCTGGGGAAAGTTTTCGTGAGTTTGGTTTCCGCTGGAGAGAACAAGCGGCCAGAGTTGATCCTCCCATGAAATAGGGAGAAATGGTGGACTACTTCTTGCAAACACTTGATCCAACTTACTTTGGTCACTTGGTGACAACGGTTGGGAAATCCTTCAATGAAGTGGTAAAGATAGGGGTCATGATAGAGGAGGGCCTAAGGTCTGACAAAATCCTAAATTACTCAGCGCTCAAGGCAACGACCCAAGCTATTCAGAGCGGCGCGGGAGGTGCGCTCGAGGTCGCATCAGTCGAAGCAGGTACTGGGTCCAAATTCAGAGGTCCTTCCTCTCACTACCAGCCCAAACCCAGTCATCCAAATTATCCACGCACTCCATACAACCTTCCACAACCCTACTACCCACCATCAGAGCCACTCTTTTCAGCCTATCATGCCCAAGCCTGCCCCCGAGCTCCATATAATCCGCCTCAATATTATCCTCCAAACAAGGTCCGGTCGCAGGGTCAACCATCAGGTCACCCCCGCTGGCGAGAGCCAACACCACGTAATGCATTCTTGCCTTCACATCGTTTCCAAGCACCCAACGACCCTAGAAAACAGGGGCATGGGGGAAAACAAAGGCAAGGAAACAATTTCACGCCAATTGGGGAGTCCTATGCAAGTTTGTTTGAAAAGCTAAAGATTTCAGGACTGATTGAGCCGCTTCTTGGCTATACTCCAGATCCATATGCAAAAGGGTTCAATCCTGCTGTACGATGCATGTACCACTCTAATGTCCAAGGATATAGCATTGAAGACTGTCGTTTTTTGAAAAAGGAAATCGAAAGAATGATTTAGGAAGGGGCAATTGTGATCGACGACAGTGACAGGGAGCAGGCGAATCATCTTGAGAACTTGTTGATTGATGTTGATAATACTGAAGTTGGGGATGGTCTTGGCAATGTTGATATAGAGCTCAATGGCTAAAATGTCATGCTTTGCAGTTGGAAGATACTCCATTTTGGGTCAGCCGGAGATGCCGTGCTTGGATAGTTGGAAAGACACTCCATTTTGGGTCAACCAGAGAGGATCTTTGATGGTCTATTTTGTTGTCATTTCCGTTGTTCGGATTATTAGGATTGTAATTCGGATTTTTTTTGTGTCAATATCTTTCCGCTTATCTTTCCGTTTTGTCATAACGGTTTGTTTAAGTTTTGTCCAAGTTGTTTAGGATTTTATTCCGGTTTGCTTTGTTTTTAAAACCATTTGTTCAGTCCAACGCAAAAAAAAAAAAATTCAGTCTTTGATTATTCCCAGTCATCTTTCTGTTTAGTCATTGTGTCATTTTTATTCAACGCCGATTCTAGTGACATGACATACGCGCACAGTTTGGGCCTAGCATTTAAAGTTAATCATAAAACCCCGAAAAGGTGATCAGACCATTTAAAGGAAATAAGAACGGTTTGAGATTATTCAGAGCCCGAGTCATGTGGAACTGGGGCAAGTGAAACACAAAGAAAAACCGTTAAAAGCAAGATTCGCCAAATTGGCATGAGGGCCGTTCAAGATAATGAGGGTGAGAGTGTCACCCAACGGTGCTTTAGAAGTGACAAATGAACAAACAGATGTTGAATATAATTGTCAAGTCCAGCACCATCAGAAGAGACTACAAATTTAAATCGTGTTGTTTGCACTTGGCATATTTTGAAGACTGGAATGACGAAGGCATTTTGTTCTGCTACCCAAACACTTTTATCCTTCATTACCCCTTTTGAGCCTACTTAGTTTTCTTTCATACCCCTCGTTCGGAATCAGTGGTAACGAAAAAAGAGAGAGAAAGAAAGAAAACAACAAAACGAAAAAAAGGAGAAAAAAAGAGGAAAAGAAAAGAAAAGAAGAAAAAAAAAAGTCAAATGAAAAAAGAGGAATTGGGAACTACGTTTGACCTGATTCCTCAAAGAGGATACGTAGGCGCTTCACGGCTCGGTCATAGCTTTGAAAAATAATAAAAAAATTTCAATTAAGATATCCCCAAGCAAGAAACCGGGGTAGAGGTTGCGTTCATTGTAAATAAATCTGGTTCCGAAAGTTGTAATTAATAACCCAGAATCGATGCACTTTTGAGCCTTTAATACCCTTTCTTTCTAGCCCTATCCAAAACCCACATTACGGTCCAAAGAAAGACCTTCTGATCAGTCTTCAAAAGATGCCAAGTCAGACAAATGAAGAGTCTTACCGGCGAACATAACATTCTGTTCCACAGCAGAAAGGACTCTAATCTCCAACAGAAAGAGTCATACCAGAAACACTCCAAAATCCCCAGCTGGAGAGAGATATAAAACGAGAGTGTCTTATTGGTGAAAACCTTCACAGGCACCATAAGGCGATGAAAGCTGAGAGAGGAACAAAAAATGAGAGAGACTTGATAGCGAAAACCCTTCGGGCACTACAAGTCGAATAAGATTAAGAATCCGATGGGGAATCGCCAATTGAAGATCTTGAAAGATGATTGACGGTAAAGGATAGGCCACATGCGCATGTCATGGCCATTAGAGTCGGTATCTGCATTTGATAGGTTTTATTTATAGTTTCTTTTGTTAAAGAGTTGTCTTTCCCTTGGTCTTTTTATTCTGTTCCTTTTTTATCTTTTTTCTTTTCATAGAAAAATCCCCAATAGAGTATGTCTGGTCAGAACAAGTGTGAATTGACTTCAAAATATGCCATCAGCTTTCCAATTATGCCAGATGAGATCTGACTAGTGCACCCAAATGGTATAGTCGTCAAGGAACAAGCGCGAGGCCAGTGTCAAAAAGATATCCCCAAAAGAGAGTTGACAAAAAGATTGACAAGTGTCAAGAGGGATACCATCGCCTTCACCAAAAGTTATAAACCTCAAGGCCAAGGCCCATGAACAAAGCAAGGAAAGCAGTGTGCATGATTTGGGGGAGATTCATGCTAGACTAAAAGGTCGGGGAAATGCCAGTTTCCGAGCAATGCCACGAAAGAAGAGGGATATCCCCAGCAGGAAGGGATTATCCCCAGCACATAATATCATCCCCAACAAGTTGTGGAGCACAGAGCAAGGAAGAGAGAAAGGGAAAGCCATCCCAGTAGGAGTATCACAACCAACCACCGCATTTTAAACTAACAAAATTTTGTTTGATTTGAAGCAGGTAACGGAAATGGCATTGATGCCAGAATTGCATGCCACAAGGGATATTATCAAACTGGGGCAGAAAATTTTCCTTCCATTTAGAAAAATTTTCTGGAAGTCAGGTACCCCCAGCTGATAACATTTTATCCCCCAGCAGGTAAGTAAATAATCCCCAGCAAGTGTTGAGGTAAGACATTTTCAAGCCTTAAGGATATTTTGGGTTCATCCGCCCTCGAATAGGATATTTTGGGTTCATCCGCCCTCGAATAGGATATTTTGGGTTCATCCGCCCTCGAATAGGATATTTTGGGTTCATCCGCCCTCGAATAGGATATTTTGGGTTCATCCGCCCTCGAATAGGATATTTTGGGTTCATCCACCCTCGAATAGGATATTTTGGGTTCATCCGCCCTCGAATAGGATATATTGGGTTCATCCGCCCTCAAATAGGATATTTTGGGTTCATCCGCCCTCGAATAGGATATTTTGGGTTCATCCGCCCTCGAATAGGATATTTTGGGTTCATCCGCCCTCGAATAGGATTCAATTTTTTAAGTTGTTGTTCATACCAGGCGCCCACCTGAATAACGAGAGGAATACTTTTATGTCTTAGTTTAGACAGGCGCCCACCTGAATAACGAGAGGAATACTTTTGTCTGTGCATTTCATATTTTAGGCGCCCACCTGTATAACAAGGGAATACATTCCACGTCTTTACCCATAGGAGATGCATTTCCTCCTAAGTTTGTTTTAGTTGCACTCATAGGAGATGCATTTCCTCCTAAGTTTGTTTTAGTTTCATTCATAGGAGATGCATTTCCTCCTAAGTTTGTTTTAGTTGCACTCATAGGAGATGCATTTCCTCCTAAGTTTGTTTTAGTTTCACCCATAGGAGATGCATTTCCTCCTAAGTTGTTTTAGTTTCACCCATAGGAGATGCATTTCCTCCTAAGTTTGTTTTAATTTCACCCATAGGAGATGTATTTCCTCCTAAAGTTTATTTTTACCAATAGGAGACGCACATCCTAAGTTTAGTTTCACCAATAGGAGACGCACTTCCTAAGGAGAAGCACATCCTAAGTTTAGTTTCACCAATAGGAGACGCACTTCCTAAGGAGACGCACTTCCTAAGTTCGGTTTCACCAATAGGAGACGCACTTCCTAAATCCATTGTACCAATAGGAGACGCACTTCCTAAAAAATAATTTCACCAATAGGAGACGCACTTCCTAAGGAGACGCACTTCCTAAACCAGTTTTACCAGTGGGAGACGCACTTCCTAAGATAAGTTTCACCAGTAGGAGACGCACTTCCTAAGTAAGTTTCACCAATAGGAGACGCACTTCCTAGATCCATTGTACCAATAGGAGACGCACTTCCTAAGTCAGTTTCATCAATAGGAGACGCACTTCCTAAGATAAGTTCTACCAGTAGGAGACGCACTTCCTAAGTTAACTTTACCAATAGGAGACGCACTTCCTAAAAATAATTTCACCAATAGGAGACGCACTTCCTAAGGAGACGCACTTCCTAAGACAAGTCTCACCAATAGGAGACGCACTTCCTAAAAATAGTTGTACCAATAGGAGACGCACTTCCTAAGTTCAGTTTTACCATAGGAGACGCACTTCCTAAGTTCAGTTTTACCATAGGAGACGCACTTCCTAAGAATAATTTCACCAATAGGAGACGCACTTCCTAAGATAAGTTTCACCAATAGGAGACGCACTTCCTAAGCAAGTTTCACCAATAGGAGACGCACTTCCTAAGATAAGTTTCACCAGTAGGAGACGCACTTCCTAAAAATAGTTTCACCAATAGGAGACGCACGTCCTAAGGAGACGCACTTCCTAAAAATAGTTTCACCAAGAGGAGACGCACATCCTAAGTTAGTTTCACCAAGAGGAGACGCACATCCTAAGTTAGTTTCACCAAGGGGAGAAGCACATCCTAAGTCAGTTTCACCAAGAGGAGACGCACTTCCTAAGAATAGTTTCACCAAGAGGAGACGCACTTCCTAAGAATAGTTTCACCTATAGGAGGCGCACTTCCTAAGAATAGTTTCACCAATAGGAGACGCACTTCCTAAGTTTAGTTGTACCAATAGGAGACGCACTTCCTAAGTTATTTCACCCGATAGGAGACGCACATCCTAAGTTATTTTACCCAATAGGAGACGCACTTCCTAAAGAAAAGTTTTACAATAGGAGACGCACTTCCTAAGTTCAGTTTTACAATAGGAGACGCACTTCCTAAGTTCAGTTTTACCAATAGGAGACGCACTTCCTAAGTTCAGTTTTACAATAGGAGACGCACTTTCTAAGTTCAGTTTTACCATAGGAGACGCACTTCCTAAGTTCAGTTCTACCAATAGGAGACGCACTTCCTAAGTTTATTGTACCCACAGGAGACGCACTTCCTAAGTTTATTGTACCCAATAGGAGACGCACTTCCTTAAAGTTTAGTTTTGCCCATAGGAGACGCACTTCCTAAGTCTACTTTTACCCCATAGGAGACGCACTTCCTAAATTAAGATTTCACCCATAGGAGACGCACTTCCTAAATTATTTTCATTCATAGGAGACACACTTCCTAGTTCAAAATCGTTAAGGTTTCACCCATATGAGACACACTTCCTAAGACTATTTTACCCCTAGGAGACGCACTTCCTAAGTTTAATTTCATGCACAGGAAACGCACTTCCTGAATTAAGTTTTCATCATTAGGAGACACACTTCCTAGTCTGGTTCGCCCAGGTTATAATTTTGCTTTAGGAGACGCACTTCCTAGTTTGGCTTTTTCAGGTTATACTTTTTTTTAGGAGACGCACTTCCTAGTTTAGCTCATTCCGATTCAACCATAGAAGAAACACTTTCTAGTTTGAGTCATTGAGGTTTTTATTTTAGCAGACACATTTGCTAGCAAGAGTATTGGTTTTACCCGTAGGAGATGCACATCCTAGCCTAGTCTTTAGTTTACTCTCATCATTGCATCAGTAGTGTAAGTGAGTTACAATTTTGCTAACGACTCACAAATCTTCCCAGTACAAACTGGGTTAGGAAATTTTGTTTGTTTTGTTTGTTTTGGTTGTCAGGGACCCGCCTGTAGAACGGAGTTTGTGGTATGTCAAAGATCGAAGAAGTCAGGAGTCCGCCTGTAGAACGGAGAAACATTTTTCAAGATCAAGCAGTGACCCACTGGAAAGCAGAAGGTTACAACAAAAATCCCCAGCACTCAATCCAAGATAGAAGCAACAAGAAGCTCGCCCCAAGAATGCAAGTCAACAGTCTGGGATGATCAACAGAAGCTGGTCACAAAAAACAAAAACAAGAAGAAAAAAAAAGAGAAAAAAAAAGAAAAAGAACCAAAATTACGGAAGTGGAGAACAGATGTGGTCTGCTCAAGAACTAACACCTACAACTAGCAAGTCAAGGTTCAAATCCAAAGTCTGTATGAAGCACCATTCAAGACTCAAGACCAAGTTTCAGAAGACTTAAAGATAGGAATCCTTGTAACTAGTAGCTGATAGGCTTAGTTAGTCTTTTTCAGTTTTCATTTTTGTTGTAATGACAGGACCGCGGACCGGAACCTCGACGGAACGGCACCTCGATCGGCTCTTCACCTCGGTACACTCTACCATATCTCTCTCATTTCCGAACTACACGTGGCCTGATTCCTGTAAAACCAAGGATATGTAGGCAGCTCAGATACCAGGGCTCGGTCACATTCTCTTCCCTTCCTTAGTGTAGTCCGTCCAAGTAATGGTCGGGTCAAAAACATGTCTAGTCGTTCTTTGTCGGAAAACTCTTCGTGTTTCCAGTCAAAGAGGGGCAGCTGTAAGCACGTGATTTTTGACCCTCCCCGAGGATTTTCACATTTTTTTAGCATAAATATGTAATTGGGTCTAATATAGCCATTTTAACTATTTTTACTTTATTTCGTTGCAAAAAGAAAAATTACAAAAAATATATATACAAATTTTAGTTTATGTATTTCTCATAAACTTGAAAAATACAAAAATTGCACTTTATTTTTGTACTTTATATAATTTCGAAAATTACAAAAAATAATAATTCTATTAAGGTTTTGTAGTCATTTTAATTTTTGAAAAATACAAAAATATTACTTTATATTTTATCCTTATTTAAAAACAAAAATTACAAAAAAAAATAGTTTTCTTAATGCTTTGTAGCTATTTTAAATCTTGAAAAATATATTAAAAAATATATAGTTTTGTTTAAATATTAGTCTTATTTTTTTGTAGTAATTTTGCTTACATAGGATTAGTCGAACAACGTTGTGTTCTTAATCGGGTCCGGGCAAAAGAATAATATTCGGGTTCAAATTACCCGCTTTTAAGCCTAATTTCGGACCTAGTCCATAATAATCTGAGTCCACCACACATGAGGGGACACACGTGGGGAACACGGACGGAATCCCATACACGGGGAACCCACCACACGTGGGGAACATAAGCCTCGAACCCCACCACGCGTGGGGCTCATTTTTCTGGGCAAAACCATTACAAAACACACAGACAAAACATTTTGAAGGGGGGGATTTTTGAAAAATTTTAAACGGGCACTGTAGCCTCATCTTCTTCCTCAGAAGAACAAACGAAAAACCATAGGAGCTCCCCAACAAAACCAGTCAGAACCCTTACTCGGTCACGCCACCATCGTTCCACCTCCATCAACAACCCCAAAACCACCGTGAAACCCACCACTACTGTCGGGTCCCCAGCAGTGAACGAAACCAGCTCCCTCCGTCGACCACTGCCCAACACCACCACCCAAACACCAGCACCAAACAGACAACCAAACAGGCCCGTCGACCACTGTCCAAACGAACGCCGGAAAACACGACCATTCCTCCTCCTCCGAGATCCGTCAAACCAGTCCGGCGATCCTCCATTAAACCCGGCATCCGCTGTTCATCGTCTTCCTCCTCTTCCTGAAGAAAACCTAGGAAAAACCCTAGCGACCATAACCCAAAACCACCAGCTCCCTCATCGTCGTCACTATCCCGTCGCCACTGCCCCCTACTCCCTCGCGCCCCGACGCCATAACCACCAACCTTCGACGAAAATCCACCAGCTCCTCCCGTCGTCAACCCGTCACTGCCATCGTCGTCACTACCCAGCGACCATACCCTACTCCCCCACGTCCAAGCAAACCCACCCTCGCACCCCGGCAACGAACCACGACCACCATCAACAAAGCCCGCCATCAGCTCCCTCCATAAAACCACTGCCCAAACCACCACCCAAACACCACCACCGCAGCTTCTGCCTCCTCCATGATCATCGTCAACAAACCACCCAAAAACCCTACGAGCCCTTACTACCTCTCGTCCAAACAACACCACTAAATACCACCCCCGTCAACCATCGTCCACTGCCCAAACGACCCCACGCATTCCTGAAGCGAACCAGTAATCCCACCATCAAACAGGCCTGTCATTAACCCCCTCCCTCGCGTCGACCTTACTGCTGTCGACGTTGTTCCATCTTTCGCGAGCAGTTGTGGTTTGCTGCGATCCTGCCTTGCCGAGTTTTCTATTTTCCGTCGAGGTCTGGTACGTCGAGGTGTTTGTCCGAGGTTTCATCATTGTTCCTCGTCGAGCGAGGTCCTGTTCGAGTTCCGTAGGAAGCACTGTTTGTCGTTCTAGGATTGTCGAGGTTCGAAGGTTAGTGTTCTTCGTCCTTTGTTTCATTTCATTCGTTTTGCATATTATGGTTCAAGGCAAAAAAATGAGAATATTCGATATTTATGAATGTCAACAATGCAATGTTTTGTTGTTGTGTTAAAAATGTTTATTCTATGTTTAGTTACTGCATGCTTAAAGTAAAGGTGAGCATATGAACGAGGTTATTTTATTTTTCATTTTTACCATGAATATCATTACCTGTTAGAATCGTTGTTTTTTTTTGTTTAACCTCGGATGATTTCATTGGTAGAAAATCGTAGTTGCCTTAAGTTTGCCCTCAAATAAATAAAAAACGAGACTAGCTTCGCCAAATAAAAATGTACAGATTGCGAAGCCCTCACAAAATATATGTCTTAAATACTTAGATTCCGGGACGGGCCGTTTAGCAAATTTCACGGCCCTACCCCAAAATAATAATGCGCTAGTTGCTTTAGGCGCGCCTTTAATAATGTTATCTCCCTAAACTCGGGTGCACATTTATGTGACCCAAATCCAAATCTCAACGGAGTCGAAATGTGTCTCTAATCACGGGTACATTGATTGTGACGTGGTTGGAGATGCATTTCCATGACGTTGCAAATTCCTTTTAAAAAAATAAGAATGATATGAGCCTCGCCAAATAAAAATACAAAATTGCGGGGCCCTCAGTAAATACTTGTTTTCAATTACTTAGAATTCAGGAGGGCCGCTTAGCGAATTTCGTGGCCTTCCCAAAATAATAACACGATAGTCTCTCTAGGCGCGTGTTTTATAATCTACTTTCTTAAACTTGGGTGTGCATTTCATGCGACCCAAATCCAAATCCCAAAACGTCAAATAAAATATGTTCCGGATTGTGGGTGCATTTCATGTGACGCAGTCCAAAGACATGTTTTTTAAGCGATGTTCACATTCCTAAAAATAATAATAATAAAGCGGTAAAAGATAAAATTTGCACATGATTCATAATTGTATTTAAAATCAGATAAATAAGCCGAATATAACAGTTGAGCGACCGTGCTAGAACCACGGAACTCGGGAATGCCTAACACCTTCTCCCGGGTTAACAGAATTCCTTATCCGGATTTCTGGTACGCAGACTGTAATATGGAGTCATTCTTTTCCTCGATTCGGGATTAAAATTGGTGACTTGGGACACCCTAAAACTCCCAAGTGGCGACTCTGAAATAAATAAACAAATCCCGTTTCGATTGTCCTTTAATTGGAAAAACTCCCCTGCGCCCTCTCGGGTGCGGAAAAAGGAGGTGTGACAGTAAGCGTAGAACCCCTGAACTCCGTCCAAGATTTAAGTGCTTTTAAGCCCGCAATTCTTTTAGACGATTGTGAACTAGACGAAGTAGGGGTTGGAACATTTGGCCTAGCATGCTCTAAGGCAAGTTGATAATCATTATAAATTCTTTGAGCATTAATTTTAATTGAGGCTTTTGCATCTGCAAGTGTAGCAAATTCCTCATTTGAAAGATCTAAAGCCTTATAAATATTTGAGTACCAAAAATGAGGACCTCCTAATTTCATTGTAGGATTTAACATTGCAGGATAGAGAAAAAATATTTTTTAAACTTTTCTTTCATTGCATTTATAGCAAGTTGATAAATTTCCCCACCCTCCGAAAATTCAACAAACAAATCACATAGTGCTTCAATATAAACTAAACAGTTTGAAATAGTAGGATAATATTGCCCAGAAAATGCATTTGTAGCAATTTGAAAATGTTCTAAAAAATCTATAAGAATTTTAACATTCGTCCAATCTTGAGTAGTAAGCATTTCATCATCATCCTCACCACCCACCCGAGCATTAAACGTTGCATTAATTGGGTTTCTATATTCATATGCAATTACTAAACTTTCGTACATATAATTCCATCTAGTCGGGCAAGCTTTAGGAACCTTTCTTTCTCTAAGGCCATATTCATCACATTTTTTAAAATATTCTCTTAGTCTACTTCTACGGTTTGAATAAAAAAGCCAATTAAGAGCCATTCTAACCTTTTCAATTTCTAAATTTAAAATTCGCATACCATCACCGACAATTAAATGATAAATATGACAAATACATCTAACATGGAATATATTCCTAAATGCGGGATTTAGTGTTGTTGTAAGTATGCTTATAGCACTAGTGTTACTAGAAGCATTATCCATAGAAATTGCCATTATTTTATCTCTAAAGCAAAAATATCTACAAATATCTGCAATAGTGTTAGCTATAAACTTACCTGTGTGACATGAATTAATTATTCTATACGCAATAATGTGTTTTTGCTCTATCCAATGACTTGTAACAGTTAAATAATCACAATCATTACCACTTATACCAATATCAGTAGTAATAGAAATCCGATTACTTATATGAGTAAATAAATACCGCAAATATTGTTCATATTCATATTTATATTTATAAATATCGCTCTTAACTGTTGCGCGAGGCCAACCTTTATAAGTAGGATTAAAAACTCTTCTAATATAATGCACCCAATTAGGATTAGAGGGAAAATAATAGGGTAAGCACATAACGGTAACCATCTTTGCTAATTCTTCACGATCTCTATTTGGATCGTAATATAAAATACCTCCGGTCACAGTGTTATTCCTGGTTGAACTAGATTTGAACCTGTACTAGGGTTAACATCAGAATCTACATGTGTTCCCTCTAGCTGCGCTTTTATTTGTAAATATCTAGCTTTATCTCTAAGGTGTGTTTTTATGTGCCTAGTCAAACTACCCGTGCCGCTACGGTCTCCAGTATATTTATGCGCCAGTAATTTCCCACATGTTTTACACTTAGCCTTATTTTGTTCTCTTACTTGAGTAAACAAATTCCAAACTAATGATGTTTCTAGGCGTTTAGGAGGTTGTCTATTAAAACTAGGGGTTTCTACAGGTGGGTCGGGCGGTACATCAGTTAGGTTATTAAAAGGACTAGTAGGTATATCATCTAAATCCGGTTGGGTTTCATCTTCATCCTCATTTTCAAAGATAGTTTCATTAGGATAAAGAGCATTCATAGTTTCATCATCTAAATTTTCACCTGGTGCAACATTATGGCAAAATTGACTATCAGAAAATTGAAAACAGGGGTTATCACTATCAAGAATAATAGGAGCAGCAGGACGTCTACCAAGTTTGGGTCGGGGAGCCGGGGGAAGGGTAGTAGGTTGGCCACTACTTTCACCAATTTTAGCTTTACCCTTACCACCAAAAATATTTTTCAAAGAAAATGCCATATTAATTATAATTATACTAAATAAAACTAACAAAACTATAATATTAAAACTTAAGAGTTGGAACGCGTTTACCGAATTTCCGAACAACTTCTTGAAAATTGAAAATCGTTGAAGACTTGAATATTTCAATTCACCAACTTCACAATTTTTCACGAAATTTCAACAATAAAATAAGCAATTATAGTAGAGAGATTGAGAGAGATTGATGAATTGGTGAGTAAGAATAAAAGAATGAGGGGGTATTAATAGTTGAGAATTGGGAAAAGGTGCAATTATATAAAGTTTGGGGTTAAAACAAAGTTTGGGGGCCAAATGGCTATTTTTTAAACATCCAAACTGTCAAAATTGCAGCCAACGGCTATAATTTTAATTTTTGACCGTTGCTATTTTTTTTAATTTTTTTTTAAAAAAAGTAGCCGTTAGGCCCGGTAAGACCGACCCAGGCCCGCCAGCCGCTCCCGGGCTCGTGGGCTTTTTTTCCATACCCGGCCTGCCACGGGCTTTTTGCACCATTAGGGACCGGCCCACCAGGACCGGCCCGTCAGGCCCGTTTAGCCCGTTAGGACCGCGGGCCCGGTCCGGTCCCAGCCCGGCCCACCGTACAACATTACTTTAGATTGTAACTCTTTTCAAAATTTCGCCTTTCAATAATTGTTTTCAAACGCTTGTGCATTTAAACTTAAATCCCCTATTATTTGAGCCCTACTTGTCTATTTTCTAATTGCACAAATTCACAAAAAAACTGTCTGGCCGGGAACCACACTAGTGGATCGTGAGGGTGCCTAACACCTTCCCCTTAGGATAATTTCAAGCCTTTACCCTATCTCTGGTTATCAAACGTAGTTGTAGATGAACCTTATGGGTGCCCTAACGCACCTTAAAATCGTTAGGTGGCGACTCTTCAAAAATGCAAACCCCGTTCCCAAAAGGAATGAGTTGTCCCTTACCCAAAATGTCATGAACCCGATTCAGCGAGGAAAAAAGGAGGCGCGACAGAATGACGACTTTGCTGGGGATTTTTAGGCTTTTACCATTTCAGATTGTTCTTGTGAATTTGCACCTCCCTGTGTGCAATTATTTGTTTAATTTCTTTAGGCATTTAATTTCTTCTTCAAAAGCAAAACTGACATACTTTCTTATTTCCTTCCTTTAAATGCTGCTTTAAATTATAAAACTGTTGTATTTATCACTTTCTTAACGTGCAAATACATGTCAACATGCTTTTAATTATTGCATAATCAAGCTCAACATCATACTCCACTCGTGCCAAACAAATACTATAGCAACGCTTGATGAGTGGTTGCGCTCTTCCTATATTATTACCCCTAAATTCGGAAAGACATATTTGCGGTAAAACTAGTCGATCAGCGGTGCAGTCGACGGTTCCGTGCCTTTCCCCTTGAGTTGTTCGCTCAAGGGTACCAGTCTAAAACCCCATAGAAACCTTACTCTGTTAAATTGTGCATGCATCTGAACTTTTTCCATTCAGTCAGCATTAGGGTTTTAAACCCTAAACTGAACTCTTTCCTTTAGTCAGCATTAGGGTTTTAAAACCCTAAACTGAACTTTTTCCCTTTAGTCAGCATTAGGGTTTTAAACCCTAAACTGAACTCTTTCCTTTAGTCAGCATTAGGGTTTTAAACCCTAAACTGAACTTTTTCCATTCAGTCAGCATTAGGGTTTTAAACCCTAAACTGAACTCTTTCCTTTAGTCAGCATTAGGGTTTTAAACCCTAAACTGAACTTTTTCCATTCAGTCAGCAAATTAGTTAAACATTAATAAACAGTTTAAATATGATTTAATAATTTAATTAACGGAAGCACAACCCGACACAGCCCTAACCGGGGTGTCACAAGTCACGGGCATCTACTAGGATATAAATACAACTGAAAGCCTAGAGGGTACAAATATAGACTAATGAAATGAGGAGAGAGAAAAGCAGTGTTGCGAACGTCGGCAGCTACCTTGCTAAACCCCTGATGACTCTGACTCTGATCAGCACAAAAATACCTGAATCTGCACACAAGGTGTAGGGAGTAATGTGAGTACTCCGACCAGAAATATAAGGCACAAAGTCCCCAGATTCGGCATGGTCACCAACATCCACCCAAGATTGCTAAGCTGGTGGAGAGATTTACACTCTAGTGACCAAACCCTCGTCAGAAAATATCTGGGCAATCTATATCCCTCCTGGAGGTCCAACCTAACAACATGATAATAGAAGCTGCTACCTTATTTTGGGATTATGAAAGGGCCATGTTCCGCTTGGGGATATCAAAATGACACCTTTGCTAGAGGAGATAGGAGGACTGGCCGGTCTAGTGCGGGAAACTCCGGGTTTGCTAATGCCTAAGAACTGTAAAGGCAATGGTTTCCTTAAAATGATGGGTTTGAAGAAGAATGCAGAATTGGTATGCCTAAAGGAATCATACATCCCTTTTGACTACCTGTATGAAAGGTATGGTCACAACAAATCATACCTTACTTACCCTGACGATTTTGCCATCAAGTCCTTGGGATATATTCATTGTAGGGTGTTCGTCTTCATGTTTTGCTTCCTGGGTCTGATCGTGTTTCCAATGAAGAAAGAGAGAATCCATACTAGGCTGGCTATGGTAACCAAGACCCTAATGGAGGGGATTGGTGGGCAGGCATTCAACATTGTACTCATGATCATCGCAGATATATACCGAGCCTTAGAGAAGTGTCAAAGTGAATGAATACCAACAAGAAATTCAGCAGAGGGACTGGGATGACCACATCGCTTTCCACCATCCAAAGTGAATGAATTACATCCCCAACATGTTCGCTCAGCCGGAGAATGCCAAAGAATGGGTTGAGCTCTTTGATAATCTGACTGAAGAACAGGTTCAATGGATGTTCGAGTGGTTTCCGACAGAGGAGTTCATCGCCCGATCCAGATATGCACCTTTCCTAATACTGATTGGTCTAAGAGGAACATACCCTTAAGTCCCTCTTCGAGATATGAGGCAAGCAAGTAGAAAGCAAATCATACCCAGGGTTGACAAGATGAGCCATTTCCGAGCTGACTTCCAAAATGATGATAGTCCCTACAAGTGCCAAGCCCAACATATGTGGCTTTGCAAGATCGTAATGGGGAAAGACACCATCGAGCCAGACATATATCATGCTGGTTGTACTCCTTTCTATTAAGGTTGGTTGGAAGACAATCATGATGGTCTGGCCCAGCCAGGGTTCGTTCAAGGTCACATAATTATAGATGAAAAGGCCGAGGTGCAAGTCAAGGACAACCAGCTGCGCAAAAGGATTTGTGAATACGAGATCAAACTACGCGATATACAAGAGTCCAACCAGAAGCTGATTGAGGAATGGAAGGATATAGCTGTTAGTGCTAACAAAAGGCTAGGATACATGGAGCGAGGCCTAGTAGAATTGGAGAGAAAATTTCTCAAGAGGATTGAAGATTGTCAAAAGGCTAAAGGGATCAAAGGCGGACATCTAGCCAAAGCATACCTGTTGCTGGGACTTCGCGAGTTGGGGAAGTTGTTTGACAGAGCCAAGGATGCCGAATCTGGGGAAGGTCCTTCTAGGACCAAGTAGATAGGAGATTATCTTTTTTGCTTTATGTAATAAGGCCATTGTCCATTAGTGACTTTTATTTCTTGCTTATTTAGTGTCATTTCGGGATTCGTCTATTTTTATCAATAAAATGAGGCATTTAGCATTCTAAGTTCTCCAAATCAATTTGTCGCTAGGCCTACCTCGGGCACAAAAGAGGTTCCCAATTAGGACACACTTTACATTCCCACACTATGTGTTTAAATATTGCAATACTTTTTATAATCCTTACTAACTTGATTACCTTTTGTTTTTATTTTTGTTTTTTATTATTCCCCTCCCCAAAGTTAGTTCGTGCATTCTGGCATCGTCATCTTATTTCAGAAGATCCAGGGGCCCTCCACCTACTCTTCATCTTAGTCCTGTTAAAAGCAAGAACAAAGGCAAGATGGAAGATCTGAACAACATCAGGAAGGAGAACACGGCTAAATGGGTAGAGACCACTGATAGCCAGGGTATTCGGGTTCCAAACGAGAATGTGTCACAACTTGAGCAGAAACTGCTGATATTCCAAGAAGAGCTCGATCAGGTTCGGAATCTGGAAAGCCTGTCATTTTCCCTCAGCACCCCAGATGTCAACTTCCCCAACTCTCAAAACCCTACACCTTCTCAAAATATCCCAAAACAATAGAATCATCCCGCTCCTCACCATCACGTTGCTCCACAAAAGAACCAATGTAACACCTATCATACCCTAAACAACACTCCACTACTCATCCCAGAACCTCAAAACTCCACTAACGACCATTTCCACACCCATACATCGGGCCACCATAACACTCCTATCTATGTGGAGACCATGCCACACTCCACCCAACCTATCTCAAGCACACCTTAGCCTGATGAAAAGATCTACTTATCAGGAACTTGGCCGAGGAACTCAAGAAACTGACCAACCGGATTCAGGGCATTGAGGGAAGCAAAGGAATCAATGGGCTGAACTATGAGGATCTTTGCATACAGCCTGATGTCGAACTGCCCGAGGGGTACAAACCTCCTAAGTTCGAAATATTTGATGGTACGGGTGATCCAAGGGTCCATCTGAGGACATATTGCAACAAGCTGGTTGGATTAGGGATGGATGGAAGGATTCACATGAAGCTGTTCATGAGGAGTTTGAAGGGAGATGCGTTATCTTGATACATCATCCAAGATCCCAAGAAGTGGTCAAGCTGGGTAGGCATGGCATCTGACTTTATGGATAGATTTTGGTTTAATACAGAGAACGCACCAGACGTGTTCTATATCCAGAATTTGAAGAAAAAGCCCACGGAGATGTTTCGCGAGTATGCTACTCGTTGGAGGTCCAAAGCTGCTAAGGTCAGATCCCCCTTAGAAGAGGAGCAAATGAACAAGTTCTTTGTTCGAGCTCAGGACCCGCAGTACTATGAGCGGCTGATGATGATTGAGAACCACAAGTTTTCCGACATTATCAAATTGGGTGAAAGAATTGAAGAATGTATCAAAAGCAATATAGTTACAAACTTCGAGGCCTTACAAGCCACAAAATAAGGCTTTACAGTCTGGTGGTGTGTCCAAGAAAAGGGACATAGGGGCCGTGATGGTTGCACAAAGGACCAAATCTCCTCTCAAATACCAAACTTACCCAACACCTCCACTCACATACCAGCCAACCCCAAATTACCAAGCACACTCACCTTCATACAAAGCTCCGCCACCAACTTATTAGTCATCTCCACCTCCTACATATCAACCTACTTCACTCAAATACTCCCAACCCACTCATGTCTACCAAACTTATAATGCTCAACCATCCCACTATCAATCACCCCCTGCACGCCAAAATTTCCTTAGACCCCGACCTAATTTTGATTACAGACCTCCAAAATAATATATAGCCATCGCTGAACCCATCGACCAGCTGTATGAGAGGCTCAAAGCTGCTGGTTATATTACCCCCATCCCTACTGCAACCCCTGAGAATCCTTCTCAGTGGGTTAACCCAAACAAGTCTTGTGCATACCACTCCAGCATGAAAGGGCACACCATCGATGAATGCCGCTCCCTGAAAGACAAGATACAGTCCTTGATTGATAACAAGATTATTGTGGCAAAAGAACCCGAACCAAATATCCACAACAACCCTATGCCAAACCATAAGGGTAAAGGTATCCACATGATTGAAATAGAAGATGACTAGGACCCCGAAGGATCAATCGGGTTGATCGCAGAAGGTGATGACCCAAAGAAACCAACAATCACTCTTAATCCAATCATAGTCTAGATCCAACCGTCTGAGGATGCTGAGGTGAATATGTCTGTACCACTTGAGTTTGAAGCGGCACCATCCACAAAGACACCAGCACCGATTGAGGTTGAATTCATGTCTCCGGCAAATACACCCGCACCATTTGAGGTTGCAGTCTTTCCCCCAAGGCACATGTTTCGTTCGGAGTGAGGATAGCCACGCCGAACCTAGTGGCAATGTCAACCATGACACCATTCTATACAAATGCTGTACCCTGGGACTATGCAGCCGAGGTAAGAAGGAAAGGCAAGGTCAGGATTGAAGAAACTGTCGCAGCACAGGGTATAACAGGAACTGGTAGAGTCTATACCCCTGAGCATCTAGCTGAATCAAGCAAGCAGGCTTCTAATCGGCCACCCCTTATTGAGATAGGTCCATACGACCTTTGGAGGAAAATACAGGCCAAGGAATATTCGGTCGTTGACCAGTTAAACAAGACGCCAACACAAATATCTATTTTCTCCCTACTATAAAATTTGGAGACGCACAAGAATGCTTTGTTGAAGGTGTTAAATGAAGCATACGTACCAAGTAACATCACTAGCGGGGAAGTGGCTAATATGGAAGGACAAGTTCTGGAAAGCCATAAGATCACCTTTCATGAGGACGAGCTCCTAAAGGGCTGGGGCACAACAAGGCACTGCACATCACTGTGCAATACGAAGATTATTTCATCACCAGAATCCTGATCGATGGAGGTTCTAGTCTTAACATTTGTCCGCTGGTAACACTCAAGAAGTTGGGTAAAAGGCTGCATAAGATAAAGGATGGAGCAATCAATGTGAAATCCTTCGATGGTTCTCATAGATCCACTATTGGTGAGATTATTCTATGCTTGCAGATGGGACCGACCTGGTTTGAGGTCGATTTCTAGGTGATAGATATACCAGCGTCTTACAACTTGCTGCTGGGACGGCCATGGATTCATGCTGATGGGGCCGTAGCATCAACGTTGCATTAGGCAGTAAAGTTCGAATCGAATCACCAGGAAGTGATCATTCACGGCGACGGTATCAACCCTATATACAGTCGCCAGACCATTCCGGCGATCGAGGGGATAAGGAAGCTGGGTGGAGAAACTTACCACCACATTGAGCGGGTCAATGCTATCGACAAAGACAAAGGGTGGGATAGCAATATCGAGAGTATACTGAGTTGGAGTGGGTACGAACCTGGCAAAGGGCTCGGCAAAAACCTCCAAGGAATCTCTAAACCCATAAAACTTAAGAAACATGGCACTACCTTCGGTATGAGATATGAATACACCTGGGAAGAATTCAATAACTGGTCGCCATCATGGCGCGGTCCTTACTATCCACTAGAGCAACCAATATCGCATCTGGAGTAGACTTTCCAACAGACTGGCGTTATTTATGGGTCAGGTGAAGAAGAAGCACTTGCTGCAATGAAGAATTTGTTCCTAGAGAACATTGATATGGACTGTTGTGTTATTCTCGAGGAGGAGGGGGAGGAAGGCCCCTCCATATAGGTTGTGAGCAGAGGGGCACATCTCAATAATTGGACCATCAAGACAACCAAAGCCCGACGAGCTTCGGGGTAGCAAGGCTAAAACAAGCATTATTCATTGTTTTATTTACTAAATGATTTTATTCACATTTTTCAATTCCCGCAATAAGATCTTCGATGTTCAAAACAGTTATTCAAATTATCAAAAGCATTTTGATTTTTCTTACCAATCAGTATTTATTGCTATCATTTTCTCTCCTTGCTGTATCAATACAACATTACTATTACTTGTCTTGATAAACCAATGACTGTGACATGCAATGAGACAATACAACAAACGGACATGGATTCAGAAGAAGATGACATACCTAACGAGATTGTCAAAGAAGTTGAGAACAGAACTAAGTCCAACTTGGACGAGACCGAAATTGTCAACCTGGGAGATACAAAAAACGTCAAGGAAACACGAATCACCATTCACCTATCGTCATCAGAAAAGAAATAATACACAGAATTTCTAAAGGAGTATGAGTACATATTCGCCTGGTCGTATGATGACATGACTAGTCTAAGTACGCCCATTGTGGCTCCAAACTGCCAACCAATCCAATGTGTCCACCGGTAAAGCAAAAGCTCAGAAAGTTCAAGCCTGATATGAGTTTGAAAATCAAGGAAGAAGTCAACAAGAAGATCAAAGCTAAGGTTCTCAGGGTAGTCAACATTGTGCCAGTGCCAAAGAAGGATGGGAAGGTCAAAGTCTGTGTCGACTACCGGGATCTAAACCGGGCCAGTCCGAAAGACGATTTCCCTTTGCCAAATATACACATCCTAATTGACAATTGCACCATGCATGAACTACAGTCATTCGTAGATTGCTTCGCTGGTTATCATCTGATCTGGATGGATGAGGAAAATGCTGAAAAAATGGCTTTCATTACGCCGTGGGGAGTGTACTGTTACAAGATGATGCCATTCGGCCTGAAGAATGCAGGGGTCACCTACAAGAGGGCCATGACTACCATTTTCCATGATATGATACACAAGGAGATAGAGGTATATGTAGATGATGTTATTATCAAATCCAAGAATGCCACTGACCACATGGAAGATCTGAGGAAGTTCTTCAATAGACTGTGGAGGTACAACCTAAAACTAAACCCTGCAAAGTGCGCATTAGGGGTTCCTGTTGGGAAATTTCTTGGGTTTATTGTAACCCAGCGAGGAATAGAACTAGATCCATCAAAATTCAAAGCCATTCAAGAACTACCACCGCCAAAGAACAAGAAAGATGTGATGGGTTTCTTGGGAAGGCTCAACTACATCAGCCGATTCATAGCACAGTCTACAGTTATCTGTGAGCCAATATTTAAGATGTTAAAGAAGGACGCCGCTACCAAATGGACCGATGACTGCCAAAAGGCCTTCGACAAAATCAAGAAGTACCTGTCAACACCACTAGTCTTAGTCCCGCCCGAGCTAGGTAGACCCTTATTACTCTACCTTGCAGTGTTGGATGGAGCTTTCGGTTGTGTTCTGGGGCAATAAGATGAAACGAGGAGGAAGGAGCAGGCCATTTATTATCTCAGTAAGAAGTTCACCCCGTACGAGGCCCGGTATTCGCTATTGGAACGCACCTGTTGTGCTTTGACTTGGGTAGCTCAGAAGCTGAGACATTACTTCTGTGCCTATACTACATATCTCATATCAAGGATGGATCCTTTGAAGTACATCTTTCAGAAGCCCATGCCCACCGACAAGCTAGCCAAGTGGAAAATCCTATTGAGTGAGTTCAACATTGTTTACATAACTCAGAAAGCGGTCAAGGGATAGGCACTGACAGACCACCTTGCTGAAAACCCCGTGGATGAAGGATACGAACCCCTGAAAACATATTTTCCTGATGAAGAGGTATCATTCATAGGAGAAGACATTGCAGAATCCTATGACGGTTGGAGAATGTTCTTCGATGGAGCGGCAAACTTTAAAGGAGTTGGCATAGAAGCAGTCCTAATATCAGAAACCGGCCAGCATTATCTGGTGTCTGCCAAACTCAGGTTCCCCTGCACCAACAATATGCCCGAGTATGAAGCTTGCATCTTAAGACTCCAAATGGCCATTGACATGAACGTTCAAGAGCTGCTAGTGATTGGAGATTCAGACTTACTTATACACCAGGTACGAGAAGAATAGGCAACCAAGAACTCCAAGATACTCCCATGTCTGCATCACGTACATGAATTGAGAAAGAGGTTCACGAAGACAGAATCCAGAATGAGTTCGCCGATGCATTGGCTACCCTATCATCTATGATATAACATCCAGACAAGAATTTCATTGATCCTATTCCAATGAAAATCCATGATCAGCCAGCTTACTGTGCCCATGTTGAAGAGGAAGCAAACGGAAAGCCTTGGTTTCATGATATCAAGGAATATTTGGTAAAAGGAGAGTACCCAGAGCTTACTAATCCTACTCAGAAATGCACACTCCGAAGATTGTCCAACAACTTCTTTCACATCAGAGGAATCCAGTATAGGAGAACTCCTGATTTAGGATTATTAAGATGTGTCGACGCAAAGGAAGCATCCAGGCTACTAGAGAAAATTCATGTTGTGACCTGCGGTCCACATATAAACGGTTTTGTCTTAGCAAAGAAGATACTATGGGCTGGTTACTTTTGGATGACTATGGAAATAGACTACATCCAGTATGTCCGGAAATGTCACCGCTGTCAGATACATGCAGACATGATAAAGGTACCCCTAAGCGAGCTTAACACAACAAGCTCACCATGGCCGTTTGCCACCTGAGGAATGGATGTTATTGGACCAATTAAGTCTGCTGCTTCCAACGGACACAGGTTTATAGCCATCGACTATTTCACCAAATGGGTCGAAGTAGCATTTTACAGAGTAGTGACTAAGAAAATCTTGGCAGACTTTGTCCGCGACCGCATTGTTTGTCGATTCGAAATTCCAAAGTCAATCATTACTGATAATGGCTCCAACCTCAACATCGACTTGATGAAGGCTATGTGTGAAACTTTCAAGATCAGACACAAGAATTCCACAGCTTATAGGCCTTAGATGAATGGAGCTGTAGAAACCGCCAACAGGAATATCAAGAAGATATTGAGGAAAATGATAGAGAAGCATAAATAGTGGCACGAGAAGTTATCATTTGCTCTACTGGGGTATCACACCACAGTCCGAACATCAACCGGGGCAACCCCTATATGCTGGTTTATGGTACAAAGGCTGTCATTCCCACTGAGGTAGAAATTCCTTCCCTAAGGATCATACAGGAAGCTGAGCTCGATGATGCAGAGTGGGTAAAAGGTCGTTATGAGTAACTAGCCCTTATAGACGGAAAGAGAATGAATGCAGTTTTCCATGGTCAACTCTATCAGAACAGAATGTCCAGAGCCTTCAATAAAAGAGACAAGCCAAGACAGTTCACACCGGGGCAACTGGTGTTAAAGAAAAATTTTCCGCATCAAGATGAAGCCAAAGGGAAGTTCTCTCCCAACTGGCAGGGTCCTTACATGGTTCACCGGGTTTTGACAAGAGGAGCCCTCATGCTTGCAGAAATGGACGAAGAAGGTTGGCCAAAGTCGATCAATTCAGATGCAGTCAAACGCTACTATGTGTAATCTTTATGCTTTCCTTGTATGATGTAAATTGAACTACGCCTGACCTGATTCCCGTTTAAGAGGGGATACGTAGGCAGCCCTATGGTTCGGTCACAAATTCAATAAAATTTTATTCCCCCCCCGCAATTGGAAACTGGGGCAGAATTTTGAGGAGGACCCTCAAAATTCTAAAGTAATTTCAGTCGATCGCCGCACAAGCCACAGTCAGAAGCTTCAACCCATCAAACTGGGGCAGAATTTTGAGGAGGACCCTCAAAATTCCGTAGCAGGAGAGGTTGCAATGTCACGAACTACGTCACAGTCGTCGGTTCATATAAAAGCTATTTCTAGCTATACATTTATGTCATGCTTTTACAAAATCATGCGTGTTTATTATTGAAACTGCTTTGTTTATCATGCTACCCCAATGATACAGATGATATCACCAGATCAAAGCCGAACAAGTCAAGCAAAGCCAACAGGGATACGAACTAACCTTCCCCCTTACAAAACTCATGATTTTTCTTTGGATGCATGCACTAGGACTGCAAAATCAGTAAACACACTGTATGCCATGGAACAAACATTGTTCAAGAATACAACTCTCTGAATCGTTGCACTTGCCAACATTTGCTATCAGTACACACCAGTGATGTTCCGTATGTCACAATGCTCCCAATAATCACGACGCCACAATCTGCTATCCGCTAAGAAAACTCTACAGTCATTTGTTATTTTATTTCTTGTATGAGGCTACTATTCTGCCTTCCAATTTGCATAAGGCTACCATTCTGCCTTCCGAAACTAAACGTTGTCTCCACCTGCATTTGCATTGCATAAGGCTACTATTCTGCCTTCCAATTTGCATAAGGCTACCGTTCTGCCTTCCGAGACTAAACGCTGTCTCCATCTGCATTCTGGCATAAGGCTACTATTCTGGCTTCCAATTTGCATAAAGCAACCATTCTGCCTTCCGAGACTAAATGCTGTCTCCATTCGCATTTCTGCATAAGGCTACCATTCTGCCTTTAGAGGTTACGCTCTACCTCCATTTGCATCTGCATTGCATAAGGCTACCATTCTGCCTTCCGAGGTTAAGCTCTACCTCCACCTGTATTCGCACCTTTGCATAAGGCTACTTTTCTGCCTTTCGAGGCTAAGCTCGGCCTCCAATTTTCTTCAAAACTAAGCACTATCCCAAGCACTATTTATCTCACTTCTCTTATGGGATAAGCTCTGCCCTTCAATTCGCAAGACTAAGCTCTATCTTGTCCGCATCATACTACTGCATCTTTTATGGGTTGAAATATCGCCAACTCATCCAAAGGCGTCATCATTCGGAGGCACCATCTTCATATCCCAAGAACACCATGTCATGGCCTGATGATCTTTTTCAGTCTTTTACATATCATTATTCAAAGGCATCATGGTTCGGAGGCACCATCCTCATAGCCCGAGAACATCATTTCATGGCCTGCAAATCCTTTATCATACGCTTCATGGCCCAGGACATCATGGTCTAAGGACGTCATCCTCATCGTCCGAAGACAACATTCATGGTCCGACGAGAATTTGCATCATGTTTAAATTTACGCATAATATATGCTTGTATTGCTTATTTGCAGGTAAGACGGTAGGCAATGACCATCCCGGCAGGAGCGATCCCGCTCCAGTTCTCGCAGCCATATCAAACCTAACCATTCCCGTAAATCATCAACTCACCCAGCCCTAGATATTGCGTTCGTTCTTGAAATTGCCTCTTCGGTATACTCCGCAGAGGAATCCTGAACTACATACAACCTGATTCCTATAAAACCAAGGATATGTAGGTAGCTCAGAAGCCAGGGTGCGGCCTAATTTTTCCAAACAGTTTCGCTCGGTCAAAATTGACCATCATATCTGTTACACCCAAGTTTTCAACGTGAGAGTACGTCGTAAGTCATTGATGTAAGCTCAGAAATGAGATTATATTTGAAAGAAAATAAAGTAAGTTAATCATGTTACCTTGGAGGTTACAAATATTTAAGATCATGAATAACGAGTACCAAGAGGGTTGAAAATCTTAGAAGCTAAACCAATTGAAGAAAATAAGTTTCGTCAAAAGTCGACAAGTTTGGAATGTTATAACATGTACTTTGGGGTGAGACTAGGGTTCTTAACATGATAAGGAGGTTATTCTATGAGTTATTTTAGTCGTATGATAATCATTTTCTACATTTTGAAGGCAAGCAAGTTGTGGAACAAGAGTTGGCAAAGGTCATCACAAGTTACATTCATAAATTTGCTGAAATTTAGGTCAAATGTATCTGCAAATTTCTCTAAATATACTTGGAATCATGGGGTTTTCTACCTACAAAATTTAAGATCTACGAGTCTAGTTTCTAACGCATTAAACCGTTTATCAATACGATATTGGAGTAGAGAGATATTCATATTTTCGCGAGACCGCGCAAGCAGCTCCCAATGGGACCCACTTAGGCGGTGGTTGACCTACTTCAATTTATAAACGATTTGAACGCCTATTTTTGCTCATTTTTCAACTAAAATTCATCTCCAAACTTCTCCTAACCCTCCTAAACATATAACACAAGGGTTTGAAGTGATTCCAAAATGATTACACCATATTTCAACATCAAAACTTAGTTCTAGTAAAGAACAACACCTCTTTGAGGTTGTGTTGTCATTGAGGATTGTTGTGGGCTGTATTTGGATGAAATTCCAAGTTTTTGCTGCTTTCTAAGGTGAGTATAACATCCTACTAATTTTGCTTAATCTTGCTTGTATGTTGGTTAAGTTGTTAGGATGATAAACTACAAGATAATACTTGGGTTAGCTTAAGTCACTTCTATGGTGTTGTATTGCTATTGAGGGTTGTTGTAAACTGAATATAACTTGGATTTTGACTTGAAGTTATTATAGGAGGTATTTATATTGTGTTCTTACTTGTGCCTAAGGTTATCTTGATGTTGATTAAGTTAAATGGATGGGCTAGACATGAACTAGTGAATAAAGTTGCTAATTGAGGATAATTGAAGTTGTGGATTATTTTCGTTGTTATAAATATATAGTTTAAGGCTAGAATCATTGATTAATGACTTCATTATCATGTTAATGATACTTTTATGTTGAAGTAAGAAGTCTATAAGGATTGATAAGGGGTATACAGATTCCAATCGGAGCTTGCCGCTCGTCGTAATGTAGTTGTGACTTGTTGTTATTATATGGTGTCTTGATATTGATAATTATGTATTGATGGATTGCTCTGGTCATTGTTGTTTGTATATGGTATTGAAGGAGGCCCTTGTTACAAGGGATATGCTGCCAAAATTTACGTAAACGAGTTACTAGCTTAAGTTATAGACTTAGCCTTTGCTCAGCACTGATTTTGAATCTCCTTATACTATGATAGATTGAGTTGACTTGTTTGAAGAGTTGCTTGGAAGTGATTAAGGACTCAACGGGTTTAAGGTATGTTAAGGCACTTTCTTCTTTCTTTTGGCACGATCTAAAGTGAAATGAATACGCTACTTCATAACGGATCTACTCCTAGCAACTAAGGTTGTCCATGTTGTTCTTTCCTTATAAAATTATTCTAAGCAAGTGTGTATGATCCTTGAGTCCTACTAAGGTTCATATTGAGGGTATGGATGTCCATAGTGTTCTTAAGTCACTCCAAAAGGTTTAGAAGGTGATTCCATGAGTCTAGCATGCATTATATATAGTATCTATTTTACTCTACCGAGCCGCTCTATAGTCGGCCGGGTACGGCACCTATTGTGCAACCACTGATCAGTTGGGTTTACCGAGCTCCACGTGGTCGGGTACGATTCTACCGAACCTTATGATGGTCGGGTGCGCTTTTACCGAGTCCTCTTTGAGGCCGGGTACGATATGATGATGATGATGCCTACAGATGCGAATGTTTTAAAAGCTTTATGTATGTATATGTATTATGCATTTCATATCATAGCCCCTAGAGGCACTCAGATGTTACAGGTTGTATCTCCTCTATCTCTCTCTTTACATTACTGTTCTTGTTTATGCTCTCCTGCCTAACATACTCGGTACTTTATTCGTACTGATGTCCCTTTTGCCTGGGGACGCTGCGTTTCATTCCCGCAGGTCCCGATTGATAGGTTGACAGTCCTCATAGTAGGCTATCAGCTCAGCGAAGTTGTTGGTGCACTCCACTTGCTCCGGAGTTGCCTATTTGGTCAGTATTGATTGGTATGGCAGGGCCCTGTCCCGACCTTTTTGATTTTATGTACTCTTAGAGGCTTGTAGACAGATGTCAGGTGTATGAATAATTGTATGGCCTTGTCGGCCTATGTTTCGAGTTTACTAATGGTCATGTCGGCCTTATAGGCCCGTATGTCACATATATCAGTTTGTATATCATGTTGGGTCTTCATATGTTGAGTATTCCCTTATGTTTTATTCTTGTTATCTCATGACGGGTTTTCTGGCTCATTTACTCACGATAACATGATAATAAAGATATGTTACATTGGTACTCGGTTAAGTAAGGCACCGAGTGCCCATCGCGGCCCTTCGGTTTGGGTCGTGACAATATCTTTACCCAACAACTCTTTCATCCTTCCCGGATAAATAGGGGCAGCTGTTGACACCCAATTTTTCCTTATGTATTTTAAATATGCAAAATAACTTCAAAATAGCATATATGTGCATATATAAGCATGTCCAAGTATTTTATTATTTTCCATATTTTTAAAGGTTTAAATTGATTTATTTTCTCCCCTTTTTATCCATAAAATCCCCAATAATTATTTTCAAAATTATTATTTTAATAATTCATCTACTGCATTTATATATTTATGCCAAAATATGGCTAAAATAATTTTCACATATTTTTACAATTTTATTTAGTATTTTTAAAGCTAAATTGCACATAATTGCAATATTAGCCATTTTAAGGTATAATTGTGTTTTATACGCATAAAATTGGATCATTTATTTTAAATTGTTAATTATGTATTATAAATCACTTTAGTACTTTCAATTTATTTTTCAGAAATTATTACTATTTTTATAAATTAAAAAGGGAAAACTGGCTATTTAAATAACAGCCCCTTTTGTAGTTCAATTATAGCCAAATCAAGACCCCATTCCCAGCCCAATTTTAATTAAAAACTAGACCCCAACCCAATTGAAAACCCACCGGACCCAATCCCAAACCTGGAACCCCACCTACCCCATTCGATCTTGACCGTTGATCATTCAGATCAACGGTCCCTATTCCCTTTTCCATAATTAAACCCAAATAACCCCCTAACCTAATTCATGTCCTACCAACCCGCCGCCCTTGAATCCCCTTTCCTCTCCAATTCTCTCTGAAACCTAACTCAAACCCTAGCCGCCGCCACCAAAACCAACCCTAATCCCCTTCGATCCTCACTCAATCCATGGACTCCCATGGCTGTTTGAGACGTGTACTTGTCTCCTACGTCTCCTGGTGGCCCACTTTTGTGATTTTGTAGAAAGATATCGAAGAGATCTAGTCCAAACCTTGCTCAACTTCTATCCATGGTCTTTTTCCGGCCACCTATGGCCGTTCGAGTCAGATCCATGGCTTTTCCGGCTAAAACCGGTAATGATCTAATGTTCTCTCATCCTTCTTTGGGTTATCTGAAACCCTAGATCTTGAGACTTGTTACTTCTCTTTAGATCTGTTTTCGATCTAGGTGTATCCATGGGTTTTAACCGACCTTTTTCTTCGTCTCTGCTATTTTCTGAAAAACCTAGTTATAAATCTTTCGATCTTTTTAGATCTGTGATAGATCTATGGGTTTCTTAAGGTTTTCACTTGTTTTCCTCATATGTTTCTCCGATTTCGGACTGTTTCTTTATTTTTCAAACTAGGGTTTCAAAACCCTTTTGCAAAAAATGATTTCTTTCCGATTATTGTGAATTTTAGCATGTTTAAATGTTACCTGAGTCTTTCCTTTGGCTCGATTCATTTTTGTCAAGAAACCCTAATACTTCTGGGTCCGATTCAAAGTTTGAATTTGTTTGCGGTGTGTTTGCATGACTATCATGAACATTCTGGGATTTATGTGTGTTCTATATGTTCTTGTGCTTCCTGTTTTGATTTGTTCTTAAGGTTTCTTTGATTTTGTCCAAACTTGTGTCATTTATGGGTCCGACCATTTGTTTTACTGATTGTTCACATAATTTATGGTTATTCTGTGTAATCTCCTTAAACCTACAGCATTGATTTTGTGTATTTTCCTTGTAACTCTGTACTGATTTTTCAAAATTGCTTCCTTACTTTTGTGATACTTTCCTTGGTTAGTATTGATTCACTGTGATTTTCAATTTCATCCGTGATTCTTTGAACTAATTTTTAGAATCAAATCGTACCCTACCTTATTTATGTGTTGTTAATTAACATGTACTTTTCTTATGTTGAAACCATTCTGAACTTGATCCTTATTACATTCTACATGTGTTTACTGTTCCTATTATGGTAAATCAGTCTCATAGGCAATTCTTTTCCTTATTTGATACAACTTATACCCGTTTGAACTATGACTCCTTAATTGAAGGGAGTCTGGGTCTTTAATTGATTCTAATTTGCATTACTTCTATAATTATGATAAGTCAGTACTTGTTACCTTATTTTCCTACCTGTTTTCAAAACTATAAATACTCTACCCTCTCTTCTTTAAACATGAACAATTAGTTCAGAACACATACATACACACTCAAACTCTCTCTTCTTTCTCTGCTACTTGTGCTACTGCTTTGTCTAGCCGGCTGAAAGCCAAGGCTAGACTGTGGAACTCTGATTGCTTTACTTTTTCCGCACTTTGCTTTTTCAACTGGTATGTTCCTAGTTCAAATTCTGAAACTCAATTCTATGTGTTCCCTTGTTTGTCAATACCGGTCTCTTTCTGCACTGACTTAATGGATCATGCTGTTAAATTGCACTTCTTGTTTACTGCTTTACTAAGCATGCTTAAAATTCTGCTCCCTTTGTTCAGATGTAATCAGCATGTTTACTTGTTCCTGTTTATGTCCCTCAACTAGTATGTCTCCTAATGTACTTGATTAATCCTAATTCATGACTAATTATGTGTTTCTGATTTTGGTCCTCTATGTCCCCAACCCCTACTTCCCTGTTTGTAACTGCTGAAGCATGTACTCCTCTCTGAACTTGTTCTGTGTGTATTGTTTCTCCTACCCCTTTCCCTTTCAAAAACTGTTTTCGCTAAGCAACTCTTCTGCTGTTTTACGAACTTATTTCAAACATGTTGTTTTCAAAACTGTTTTCCAACTTAACTACTTTAAATCTATGTCAAGCACTCTCACATACACTCTTAGGCTACTAGGTTCTACTTCTTTTGTGTGAGCCTTGCCTTGGGACCATAGAGCTCCCTCTGAACTTAGGCACATAAGAGCTGGCCCTTCCACACTGCACTCACTCTGTTTGGTTATGCAATCTGGATGTGAGCATTGCTGGAGATCCCTTGTGGTCCTTAGGGAACTCTGATGCACCCAGATATGAGAAAGGCTACGGAACAATATTGGCATTTGAGGTGGTTTATTACATAACTCATTGAGGAAGTCAGAATCAGGCTTCCTATAGTTGTAACTTCTTATTTTGCATTTCTTATGTAATTCAATCACATGGTGTGTAATAATTTGCAAACAAGTATTGGGGTGGCTAGTGAAAAGGGATAGGGTAAATATGCATGCCATAATTTGTTAAGGGTAGAAAACATGTTATTAGGTTTATATTCAAAACTGTGCAATAGAAACCGTTGTTAGGATTCATACAATGCATTAGAAATCATGTTCTTAGGACCTATGTTTCTTGCTTTAGCACCTCATTCATTGATCCATGCTCTATGTCTATGCACTTAGAAATTCTGCTCTTAGGGAAATTCTGCAATCCTGCCATGTGCATTTAGAAATCCTGCTCTTAGGAAATTCTACAATCCTGCCATATGCACTTAGAAATCCTGCTCTTAGGAATTCTGTGTCATGAGTTTTATACATGCACCTTAGACACCATGTTTTAGAATCTTATTTGCAATTGAATTCACACTTAGTGTAAATTGCCGATTATAAAAGAGGTAAAAACAACTGCACACTTGATTCTCCCATTTAAAATAACGGGTAATAATCTCTGCATTCGACTAGAACATCATGCTCTTAGGGTAAAAAAAAGAAGCTCCAAACCATCTTTTAATAATTTTGAATAACTATTGCATCTTGCTTTATGCCTAGGCAAGCCTTAGGTAATAACTTGAATAAAACTAGAACTGCCTTTGTTTAATTATCAATTATTAAAATTACTAGGTAAACCTGATTCGGACTTCTTTTCTGAGTCATGTAATAAATCCGGTTGTGATGTTATCACTTAAACACCCTGCCTTAGGATTCTGAATTCAGACCTTAATTGTGTATGAGTCATGTTGTCTATGTGCATTATTTGTGGAGGCATATCTGAGCCTTCTGCTTGTTTTATGTGTTTTCCCTTTTTAAATGCAGTCCTACTTGTTTTATATGTCGCCTTAGTATTTTGCCTTTAAACTTGAGGGTCTTCCTAGAACCTTCTTATAGGATAGGAGTCCTAAATTCCTTCAGGACTTATAGGAAGGAATGGGTAACAACATGTAATAAGAGTCGAGACCAACCTTCACTTAATTACCTTTATGGGGCGGGAAATGGTAGATATGGATATGATGACCGGTGCGCTAATACCACGTGTAGACCCTCTTTTGAGGAGTGTCATACCGGGTATTGCATTGATGTGATTCATATTCCAAACAAACCTAGGACACCCCCCTTTACATTCATAAGCATGCTTTAGATTGTAACTTTTTTCAAAATTTCACCTTTCAATAATTGTTTTCAAACGCTTGTGCATTTAAACTTAAATCCCCTATTATTTGAGCCCTACTTATCTATTTGCTAATTGCACAAATTCACAAAAATTTGTCTGGCTTGGAACCACACTAGTGGATCCTGAGGGGTGCCTAACACCTTCCCCTTAGGATAATTTCAAGCTCTTACCCTATCTCTGGTTTTCAAACATAGTTGTAGCTGAACCTTATGAGTGCCCTAACGTACTTTAAAATCATTAGGTGACGACTCTTTAGAAATGCAAACCCCGTTCCCAAAGGGAATGAGTTGTCCCTTACCCAAAATGTCATGAACTCGATTCCGCGAGGAAAAAAAGGGGGCGCGACACTCACGTAATTAAAAAATACGACCTACACTCGTAGGATTTCAACTTCACTACTGAGCAAATTTCATATTACAAACTATTGTAACCTAGGAATTAAACTCTTAATACCTCACTCACTTGTAATAGCTCTATTACAAGATTCTTTGTAATAACACTATTAGAAAGCTCACAACTCGACTAACTCTAGCCAAGATGCAAACACAAGTTTTATAATTTTACAAATGCTTTGTTACACAATGCTTCTAGATAAGCTAAGTAGGAATTACAAGTGGATCACTCTAACAAATGTACAACACAACTAAGGACATATGGTAACACCGTGCTGGAAATTAGTCATTTGTTCTGTTGTTCTTTGTTCTTAAAGCCTTGAAGTCACTTGCAAGATGGAAACACATTTGAGAGAAAACTTACTCAATTATCGAATGCGGCATATATTTCCTATATTCACCCTGAGAACATCCCTTTCAATTTTCTTCCCCCTTTTGTAATCATAAAAAGATTATACACAAGTAATAATATAATAAGAAGTCTAGCAAGTTAACTTATGCCGCATGTGTGCATACAACATGGCTAGAAACAGAGTGTAAAAGTATAACATGCATAGGAAAAGTCGAGATGCTTATTAATTTGAAAGGGAAGAGAACAGAAACAGTAGTACAATTGTTACACAACCGTTCACAAAAAAAACAACTTAAAAGTACCAGCTACCTATACAACAACAAAATGGACCAAAGTAGGACCGAAAACATTAATTGGACACTGGTTCTTAGGAGAATAAACATTCGAGCATTTGTAGACACTTGTTCGTTAAGAAGCCTCTCTTTCAGGTCCTCGATCTGTTTCCTGAGATCTGCATTTTCCTTGGTCAAACGAGAAATCTCTGGGCCTTGTGCACTGCTGGAACCAGGTGCCTCCTAGGCTTGACTAAGCTTCCCTTCAAGTATGGCATTACATGCATTCAATCTCTTTATCTCCTCATTTGCAGCATTCCGAGCATTAATCAATTGAGAGATAGTGGAATTGATGCCAACCCCTCCTTTCTTATCAATACACTCACATTTCTCTAAGGTGATCTTTGAGAAGGTCTGCTTGCGAGTTCCCACTATTGCTTTTCCCAAAGGGACTTTGAAGAAGTTAAACACCTTAGTGAGCAAGAACCCATAGGGCAAACCATGATTACCATCCTTGAAGTCTTCCACTTTCTTGATATTCTCTATCATAAGACCACGCAGATTGATAGTGGTGTATGCATCTAGTGCTTCCATGAGGAATAGGTCTGCTTTTGAAGTTATAGAACGCCTTTATGCACATGGAAGCAAGACCTTATTCCCCATCTCAACAGAAGTTGATACACTAGAAGGAGGGCCTTCTTGTGGGCCCGTTCCCCTTGCTGCACAACATCATCCTTCAGAATGTCACTTCTTAAATTGGGAGAACAAGTCCCCTCAATGGATGGGATCCCTTCAGTACGCACTCTCAAAATATTCCCCAATATAGCTTCGTCCATCACAAAATCTACTCCGTTGATCTTCAAACAAATGTTATCATCTTCCACTGTAAACATATCTGCGTAGAAGCCACACACATCTTCCTCATACACCTTTGTTTACCGTGAAAATGGTAATAACAATTAAATTTTATTTTGTGGTTCTAAAAATATGTGATCTATTTTTATGCTAGTTGTTAGGGCAATAGATGCTAAGTGAGATACTTGGAATCAAGATATGAGCTTAAACCAAGATATTAACCAAAACGAATGGTTGTCGATTGGGGCCTCGAGCTTGCTTATTCGGGGCCTCGGGGTCGAGTCTAATTCCCCGTCGAGGGTAGTCGATGGAGAATAAAAGTTATAAATAAATCAATGATGGCTCTTTTTGGCCAATAATAAGCAATAAATGAAGAACAATAAATAGCACATAATGAATATGAACAATATATGCAGGAAAAGAGGTCGGAAGAATGTGTTAGAGAGCAGAGAGAATGTTCTTGAGTATTTAGAATTGAGAAATAGGTGTTTACAAAATGACAAGGATCCCCTTTATATATGAGGGGAAGTCCCAAAATAGTACAAATACATTTATTACAAGGATGTGGAGATGGGATATCTAGTTGATGTCATGATTCAGGTCTGAATTTAGCTCACTAGACCTTGTCAGCTCTAGCTATGTGCCTTGGGAACTCCCCACTTTTAATCATAGTTATTGGTCTGCCCCGCCCCGAGGTCGAGCGTCGATAGCCTTCGAGGGTGAACCTCGACCCTACTCTCAAACCTATGAAATATTCTCACGAGGTATCACAACGACGGAAAATTGGACCCTCTAATTTTACCATATACAGATAGTCCCGGCGTTTCTTAGAGTGAAAGTGATAAGAAACGACCTTGAATTCCTGCCCTTCTGATACTTCAGTAATGGCGACAGTCATAGGGTGCCAAAAGACGGTGTACACACATCCCTTGAAAGCCTTCGCATTGATTACAACGGTTGCCTGTCCTTTGGCCTCCTTCAATGCGCATGTGGGGACTCTATAAATACTTCTCCTCTCATTCTTTACAACTTAGTGCACCACCAAGCCCCCAAAAATTTTCCTCCTACCTTTACTTTTGTTCTTTCTTCGAAATGCAACTTCCCTTTCTCCTTTGAAATCTTTTAGGAATGGAGAAAACTTCCGCCTCTGCTTCTCAGGAGAACGTGACCTCCTCCTCTTTGCTTCCATCTAAAGGCAAATCGGTAATGCCTCCTCGTGCTGAGGAATGCATTCCAGGATTCTTTGCAACGGCTTCCAATTTCAAGGTTGAGAGACGTTCTTCGAAGCCGGGGTATCGTGAGCCTGTGTCTTAGTATATTAGCTCAATAATAGACATCGAAAGGGTGAGGACTAATTGCCGCTGAGGGGAAGCAGTGCTTGTGGAGATCCCTACTCGGGAGGAGGATATAATGACATACAAAGCCAATTTTCTCAGTGTGTATATTTCTTTTTGCTTCTTTGTTTCTGTGTAGGACCCCTCGTGGGATTTTGTAATTATATGTAAGGACCCTTCATGGGCTTTTGTAATCATGTGACTATGAATACAAAGATTTTTCTTCAATTTTCCTTTGATTTATGCTATACTTCTTATTATCTGCGTTTGTGGAGAATTTGAATGCACGATTCCATTGATTGGTGCGAGTATTAAGCCCGGGTGCAGGTACTTCTTCTGGACCTTGATTGATCAAAACGATTCCCCGTAGATCCCTTTGGTGTTCTTTGGATCGAGCCCGGATCAGTTTGATAAACCGGGTCATCGGGATCCCTGACTCTGAGTTGAATGAGAGTAGGGCTTCGAACTTTCAATACGAGACTTAGCCTTTTAGACCTCGTGATAGTCTTCGATGGGGGGGAGGGGTTTTCCCAGACGCCTAGGAATAAAAATAGCCTTTAGTCTTTCGGGAGCAGTCCCCGAGAGGGGGTTCGCTCAAGCTTGGGCTACCTATGGACTTGTTTTGAACTCGGTGTAGATAGCCTTAAGGCGTTGCAGATAGATTCCGAATGAGGGCTTACCTGAGTTTAGGTGGAACCTCGAGGCCAAGCCCGTATGAGTAGAGTTTTAGCTCTTATCTTCTTTTCGAGAAAATCCCTCGAGATTGGGTACCATCTCAAGTCTCATAATGGTATTAATGGCCCCTTAGAGCATATCTTCTTCTTGGTGGAGGTCCTCGAGATCGGGTACCATATCGGGACATATAGTGATGCCATTGGCTTCCTGAAGCCTGTTTTCTTTTCGATGGAGGTCCTTGAGATCGGTACCATCTCAAGACTTGCAATGATGCCAATGGCTTCCTGGAGCCTAACTTCTTTTTGATGGAGGTCCTCAAGATCGGTCACCATCTCAGGACTTGCAATGATGCCAATAGCTTCTTGGAGCCTAACTTTTTGATGGAGGTCCTCGAGATCAGATACTATCTCGGGACTTGCAATGATGCCAATGGCTTCCTGGAGCCTAACTTCTTTTTGATGGAAGTCCTCAAGATTGGGCACCATCTCGGGACTTGCAATGGTGCCAATGGCTTCCTGGAGCCTAAATTCTTTTTGATGGAGGTCCTTGAGATCGGGTACTATCTCGAGGCTTGGCTGATGCGGGGTCTCTAACCCTGAAACATCATATGGCGGCATCGAGTATATGACATGGTTATGAAATGACCGAACCGATTCCGCTGGCATATTCCAAAGAGATAAAAGCTTTAGTCAATATTTTTAGTCGGCCTTTGAGACAGGCAGGTGGTCGCTGCTTTTCCCATATATAGGGTTGTCTTCGCCCTTTTGGAGATTCCGCTGTTCTAAGTAGTTATCCTATTTCCTAAAGTTCTCCTTTCTTGCACCAATTTTCCTTTAACTCAAAGCTTTCGCATAAGTCTTCATTTCCCCTTTCTTCATTTTACCATAGCCATGGCTGCTATGCCTGAATCCGCTTGGCAAGGAGAAAGGAGCTCCGCCTTTGGGCATTTTGCTTCGAGGGGGATCTTCTTGAGTCGGCAAGGAAAGATTGTGGATGGGGGAAAGAGGTAGTATTACGGGTACCTTCCCCGGAAGAGAGCGTCATGGAACATGCAGAGGGGTTTTTGAAAGTGTATTTATACCCCTTTACATCGGGCCCCTTTGATAGCGTTGTGCTCGACTTCTATCAAAAGTACCAGGTTACCTTGGCCCAGATCCATACATCATTTTGGCGGATAGTATTGATGATGAGGTTCTTTGCATGGAAAGCAGGGCTCGAATTCACTCTTAGCCATCTCATCAAGCTGTATCGGCCTTTTCACAATCGAGGTCTGCTAACCTTACAATGTCGTTCCACCACGCCTTTCGTCGTTGATGATGAAGAAGATGGAGATCGGGGGCGGATGAGCAAATTTGTTCGAGTACGGACTGTAGATATTATTCCAGTGGAGTTTTAGCCATTTCTTGAGGAATGAAATTTTACATGTAAGTGGTACACTCGTGCCTTCGTAGTTTTATTTATGGTGAAGGCGGGCTTTGTAAATGCGCCTTCTTTTCCTTTTCTGCAGTAATTTTGTGGATGCCGTGCGAGGTTCCAGATTTGTCGGATTGGGTTCAGAAGTTGGCGAACCACTCGACTTACAATGAGCGTAAGTGGCGAGCTTTAACTAAGGATAGGTGGGAGGCAAAACACACAGTACGTGATATGTGATTTCTCCCCCTCCCCTTTCTCTCGGAAAGGCGCTTTTCCTTTCTGCATATTAACTCTGCCATCGTAGATATTGGGGAGTCTCTTAAAGCGAGGTCGTGCCCTTTAGGAGAGGGAGAAAGACCGATGGCTTCAAGACTGAAGGATGATAACAATAACAATAAGCAGGAGAGGCCTTTGCAGGACGACAATGATTGTAGCAAGACGAGTCCGGCCCGAAGGCTTAGAGAAGGCGTATCAGCCGAACCTGCAGCACCCGAGGGTTCTCTGCCGCTGGCTTCTTCTCCCGCCGAAGGCACTTCGGGGGATGTTCGACGCCGAGAGGTGTGCATATTGGGCTATCATGTCCCAGACCGGGGCGGTTCTATCGGGGTAGATGGAGCTAGATCAGTAGATGTACGCTCAACTCTTAAGGAAGCTCAGTGGCTTTACTCGGAGGTAGGTTTAGGTCGTTCGTACCGGTTTTATAGTTTTGTAATTTTCACTTTCTTACAATGTTTTTCTTCCACTGGCTTTTAATAAGCTCAAATCTGAGCTACTCCGCTGTGAGGCTAGATAGCGAAAAGCCGTCGACGGGGAGAAATCCCTTAGGCTTCTTTGCGATGAGAAGGAAGATGAGTTGGCACGTTTACGGCAAGAGATGAATCAAAGCTTGAATTATGAGAGCTACCTGAAGGAGCAGGTAGCTTTGTTCTGAGGGAGTATGTGTTCCTTCTTCTAGATCTTGAGGCTAACTTTTTTTTAATTCAGTTGTAGAAAACTTTAGAGGACCTGGAACGCCTTCGGGGCGAAGTTGGCCGAGCCAAGCGCGAGTGCGATGAGTTACGGGTTCGGGAGGACGTTCAGGCTTCTGCGGAGAAGGGTATGTTGATATCCAATTTTTCCCCAAAATATTTTAAAATTGCATATATACCTTCAAAATCATGCATTGATAGCAATTGGTATTTTTCCATAATTTTCCTATATTTTTATTAATTTACCCAGTATTTTATTTCCAATAAATAATTGCAAAATGACATTACAAATGATTTCAAAAGTATTTCTTGATTTAATTTATATTCATGGTCCTATGTATTTCTTGATTTAATTTATTATTCATAGTCCTATTTAAACCAAATTATTTTGCAAGCCCAATCATATAATTTTATACCATCTTTACCCAAAATTTAGTCATTTGTATTTTAAAATACTAAATAATCATTTTAAATTATTTTCTATGCATGAAATTCATTTTTGTGATTATTAGCTATTTTTACAAATCATTTTAATTAATTTAATTGTGTATTTAACAAGTAGCCTACTTTCATTTCAATTCTAGCCTAACTAAATCAGCCCAAATACCAAGCCCAATTCATTAATTTCACCCGACCCAACATTTTGTTTAATTTGGACCGTTGATCGATTTTGATCAACAGACCAGATCTTCTCTTACCTTAATTAATCCTAAAGACCTACCCCCGCCATTCTCTCATTTCTCTCTTTCTCTCCGTTGTTACATCCTCTCATCTCTCTCAAACTCTCTCTCTACTAAACCCTACTCTCCTCTCATCGGCCGTTGGCTCGTCGGTAATAATGGTGGTTCCACCACTACCCCTAGCCTCAATGGCTTCCCCCATGCCGGATACTTGCTACCTTGAGGTCCTCAAGGGGACCAAAGGCTGTTCAACTTACACCCATGGCCTTTTCATGCCGTTCTCAGGCCACCCTTGGCCGTCCGAGTAAGATCTTTATATTTTTTGACTAGATCCATGGCTTCTAAGTCGGAATCTTTTTATCTCTGGGTTATCGCTCTCTGAAACACTAACTCATCTCTTGACTCTTCAGATCTACCACAGATCTGAGTATATTTTGAGTTATCTTTACTGTTTTCTTAAGAATCTCTCCGATTTTTCAGAAATGCCTTTTCATCTTCAAACTAGGGTTTCTTAACCCCTCTTCAAAATGACTTTTCCTTCTGATTTTCTATATTATTCTATGATATTTTCTACGTTTTAACGTTTATTCATGTTTTCCCCTTTGATCTGATTTATTATGTTAAAACCCTAAGTCCTTTGGTCCTAATCCTGGGTTCTGAGTCTGTCCCTGATGATTTGATACGTATGTGTGCTTGTTTCTCGTGAACGTTCTGAATTTCGTTAATTTTACCCTATTATGTTTATTAGGGTTTCTGATTTTTGCTTCTTCCGCTTATATTATGTTTATTCTGTCAATTCCTCTAATTATTACTATTTTTTCTAGTTGAATCCCTGATTTTATGTGATTTTTACTACTGTGCTCATTAGGGTTTCTAATTTTTTGCCTCTTCTTTCCTATTATGTGTTTATTCCGTGTATGCATAGAGACTTGTGGTAATCTCCCCTTAGTCAGTACTACTCCTATTTGAATCCCTAATTTCCTATAATTGATACCTTCCACTAATCTCTTGTGATGATTTCCTTACTGATTTTCTACCTCTAAGATATTTTCTTGACTTATTTTTTGGTCGACTATGATGTCAATCGATTCTTAAGTACTTTCCTCAACTAGATTTTTCGAACCTAGCCTAATTACTTGTTCTATACTTACTATGCCTGAAAATATTTCCTTATGTGCTATGTTCCAGTCTTATGTGATCTCTTTCCTTATTTGTCTTTATCGTTTGAAGTTAACTCCCTTAATTGAGGAGTACTTACATTGATTTTATACTGATTGATTCTGAGTCCCCATAATTACTTCTTGACTTTGATTCTTACCTTATTATTCTACCTAGTTTCAAACTATATATACATACTCTCTCATTAACACAAACACACGAACACATTGGTTCAAAAACTATCTCTCACACTCAAAGCTTTCTGCTTTCTTTCTTTGCTACTTGCTACTATCTTGAATTAGCCGGCTGTGAGCCAAGGCTAATTATTGTGCTCTCCTATCCTCCACTTTGTGTTTACTATCTCTATACGGGTATGTTCTGATTTCAATTCAAGTCCCAAAAATAATATGTTTCTTTTACTACTTCAGTTCATCATGTTCCTGATTTGTTTCTATCTATGGTTTTGCTGTCCAACATGTAATTAATCTCTTTTGCTTCATCTAATTATGCTAGCCATGTCTTACCTCTTTAGGGTCAGCATGCTCTCGTGAACCAGTAACTTGACTTTACTCTGTTTAATGCTTGTATACTGTTGCCTAGTTCTAGTATGCACCTATTGGGCTATTGTCCCAAGTTATCTTAATATTATGCTCAGCCATGTTTAGTATAAAATCCTATACTCTACTATCTTCCAACCCCCATGAATCTCCCTAAAGCATCTATGGTTCTATAATTGTATTCTAATTAACACTCCTGAATCAATGTCTTACTACCTGCACCAAATGCAAATGACTTCTGCCTGTTATGTGTTCACCATACATGCTCTATTTGTCCCTAACCCCCCAATTAACCCTGTGTGAAGGTTTGTTCTCTGAGTGTTGTTGAACTTGTTTGACTGACTTGTTGTTTGTTTAATTGCACAACTATTTCAAAAGCTGTTTTACTAAACAACTCTCTTATTTACAAAACTATTTCAACTAAGTGTCATTTCACACTACTTTCCTGCTAAAACCTTTTCAAAACTATGTCAAGCACTCTCACTCTACTCCTAGGTCCTTAAGTTCTGCCCCTCCAATGTGTGACTACTTAGGGATCCCTATGAGATCCCTCTGAACTTTGATGCACTAGAGATTGCTCTTCTACACTGCACTTACTCAATTCTGATTATAAAGTCTAGGCGTGAGCACTACCCGGGATCCTTGAGATCCTTAGGGAACTCTGACGCACCTAGACAATGATATTGTCTATGGAATTTGACATTTGAGGTTATTGAAGGCTTGGGAAAATCATTTGGACCTGCTTCCTGCTCCCTATAGTGTAACTTCTTCTTTTATTTTTATCTATTTATGTAATTTATTTATCTGGTCTGTAATAATTATTTGTAAATGAATATTGGAGTAATTAGTGAAAAGGGGTGTGAAGTTATACATCTATGGGGTAATACGGGTAGAAACCATGCCTATAGGATTTTGTTAATATAATTGTTATGTCTGCTTTACCATACTAGAAACCATGCCTATAGGATCTTGTTAATATACTTTCTATGTTTGCTTTACCATACTAGTGACCATGCCTATTGGGTTTAAATGGTTCCAATAATAGAAATCATGCCCTAGGACCTAAATGGCTTTATAATTGGATAGCATGCCTTAGAATATAATCAGCTTCAGTTTCTATTACAACGGGAATTTACATTTGTTTCCCCAAGAAATCATGCCTATAAGTTTCTAACATCAGCTCTTAACAACTAGATATCATGCTTATAGGGAATAAAATCAGGAATGCTACCTATAGAATTAAAATCAATTTAGTTACACAAGTTAGTCTGATTCGTGTTATTTCATTTGAAATTGGCTTAATCAATTGTCCGCTTCTTTAATCGATCTTTTAAACATTGCCTTCATTCACTACTGCTAGAAAGCAAGACTATAGGAACTCAAGAGTCCGTTTTGAAAACTACTCACTGTTTTACTATATCAACGTAGTTATCATGTTCTTAGGATATCACTGTTCTACATTTAGGCAAGCCTATAGGGTGATTTTAAATTCTGCAACTCTGAAACTGTATTTTTGCTACTTAAAGTTGTTAGATTTAACTGGTTTAAAATTAGTAGGAAAATTGATTAGGACCTTACTGTCAAGTTTATAAAAAACAAAGTTGAATATTTCTGTGCATTGACATCCACTTAGATATCCTGTTTATGTCTTTTCTCTAATAAAAACTGATCTTGTTTGTGTTTGAGATGTGCTGCTTATGTGCATTACTTGTGGAGGTAAACCTGGGCCTCTTAAGTGCTTCTTTCAGCATTTATCTGTTAAGTCCTATGTGTTCTTGCTTGTCGCCTAGAATTTTCTCCTTTTAAAACACCTTAGGGGTCGTCTAGAACTGCCCAGATTTAGAGGTCCTAAAATACCTCCCGGGCCACAAGGAAGGGACGAGTAGTGCACGCATAGGACATTGCTAAGGTTACTAGAATGCTTTAGGCTATGACCAAGGGGAGGGACTTGGGTAGAACGGATATGATAACTACGCGTTAATGTCACGTGTAGCCCCTTATTGAGGAGTGTTTACCGGACATTGTGTGGGGTGATCCTGTAGGCTAACCAACCTAGGACCCCTCCTTCCCAAATTCCCTTTACTATCTATATGTACACAATTTGTTCAAGTCTTTCCTTCGTCTCATTGTTTGAGTCATGTAATGTCCAAACCTGCTATTATTTGTAATTATGTGTTAAAGGACTAGTTCATAAGTATAAGTTTGGACGGGACCCGCCGTTGTGGACCGAGAGGGGTGCCTAACACCTTTCCCTCAAGGTTATATCGAACCCTTACCCTAAATCTCTGGTAATGCAAACCAATCCAAGTGTTAACCGCTCGGGGTGCCCTAACACACCATAATCCGTTAGGTGGCGACTCTTCAAATACCCAAATCCCAAAAAGAAATAAGTCATCACCCCCATGAACGTCGAAACCCGAACTTCTATCCGCGGAGGGAAGAAAGGGGGCGCGACAGGGTACTTTGGCTAAAGCTTCCCCCTTTAAGGTTCAACTCTGCTTAGCTCGTGATAATAGCATGGTTTGAATAGATATGATTACGATGCTCGAGTCTGAGCTTTTGAAAATAAAGGCCGAGGTCGTGGATGCCCGGGCTGAAGCCGTAATGAGCCGAACTAAGGTTGACTAGAAGCTGTCGGTCTATTTGAAGGACGCTGCCGATGCTCAAGCTGAGCTGAGAAGGACTCTTGACTGCGTGGGCATGAGCAAGGAATATGCTTGATATAAGTCTCGAAGGGAAACCCTCGAGGAGATCCATGCTAGGGGCTTTGACCTCTCGGAAGAGGTGAGGCGGGCGAGGGAGGACGAACGTGGCGCTAAGTCACTTCTGTTCGACGTCGAGGATAACGAGGATGAGGCCAATGGGCCATAATCCCAAGGGGGACGTAGATTTCCTTTTCTGATTTTGTATGTAGTACTTTCAAAGTACGTTGTAAATGGAGCTTGTATTTTCTCACATATATGTACGAAAGGAAGCCTTGCGGTTTTATTTTTCATGTATTCCTTTTTGTTTTGATTTCATCCAGATAAACTGGTCTTTGAGTTAAAAGGAATCCTTAGCTTCATAGCATGGACCCGGGGCTCATTAGGCTGGCCCATAGGCTCTTACGCGCTTGGTCGGTACGACCCTTTTAGTGTAAGCCGGCATTTCGAGCTCTTATGCTTTTGCTTTGAGGCATATTTAGTTAACTGTTTTGGGTTCAGTCTCCAAATCAGGCTTCGACTCGAGCTCATTCGACCCTCAAGTTTTTGAATTTGGAGCTGTCCCTTAGGCTCTTACGTATTGGGTCGATACGGCCTTTTGTATGTGCTGACGATAGTGACTCTTACGCAGTGGGTCTGTACGACCTTTTATATGGGCTGACGATAGAGGCTCTTACGCATTGGGTCGATACGACCTTTTGTGTGGGCTGGCGATAATGGCTCATATGCCTTGGGTCAATGCGACCTTTTATATGGGCTGGCAACAGAGGCTCTTACGCATTGGGTCGGTACAAACTTTTGTGTGGGCTGGCGACAATGGCTCTTACTCCTTGGGTTGATGCGACCTTTTATGTGGGCTGGCGATAGTGGTTCTTACGCTTTGGGTCGATGCGACCTTTAATATAGGCTTTATTTTTCCCTCGATAAGGATTTTTTGAAATAATATTTGCCTGACTCTTCGACGGTTTAATAAAAATCTCAATTGTGAGTTATTATATGGCGATGATCGAGCACCTCAGGAGGTTTGGATCGGAGGCTGAGTATCTCGAAGCCTGTATTTAGGAGCTGACATGGTCGAAGCTCTTTTGCCTATGTCGAGGGTAGCCTGTTTAATTGATTCTTTTTGAAGTATATTCAAAGTAATTGAAGGCCTGTGATTTTATAGCGATGGTTGGGCATCCCCGAATCACGTTAGTTTAGCTGGTACAGCCTTATGACCGTAGTCAAATGTATTTGGCTGGAGCCTTTCAGTCTTGAGTGAAGTAGTTTCGGCATCCATATCGAGGGTATGCCTTTTTAGGGGTCTTACAAATTCGATATATAGCCTTAACTTTGAGATCGAGTTTATGCCTTTAGTAAGGTGCTACAAGCTTTACATACCTTTTGAGGTCTTACAGTTTTAGATACTTGGTACAAGTATGGTTTATGCCTTGCTTGAGGTCTTACAGATATTGTCACTTGGTAAAAGTGTGGTTCATGCCTTGCTTGAGGTCTTACAAATATTGTTGTTGTCTTATATAGGTCTTACGAGACCGAGGCTGCCCACATGTGGTCTTACGACCTGGGGTTCTGATAAGTCGATGGAGATGGCGATTGACGGTAGTCCCCGAGTCGTCGAGGATATCTCGGCTCGAGAGCCATTACTTTTAATCTTGATATTGCCTCATTGAGGGCTTACGATTTCGAAGTTTCCGACTCGGAGGTCATGTGGCCTTGAGTTTTTGACGTCAATCCCCGGGTGTTCGGGACATTTTTGGCTCTGGAGCCGTTTTGTGATCTTGTTGTTTCCTCATTGAGGGCTTACGAGTTTGGAGCTCCGACCCGGGGGTCGTACTGTTTCGAGTTGTTGACGCCAGTCCCCGAGTATTCAGGACGTTTTTGACAGAGGACCTATTTTTGCAAAAATATCGAGTTTCTTTTGAAGCGTGAAATGCTTTGATGGAAAGTATTCTTCAACTACTTGGTACAAGTATACATATTTTCACTGTCAGGGGTCTGGCTATTCTATACGGACACAGTTCGTTCGACCGTTTGGCCCAGTACATTATTTTCCTATCGAGACCCCTTTCGGCATATCTTGGCTTCTCCGAATGGGTGGCCTTCTGGGGGGATGTCCCCCCCAGTATTCGAGGTTGATTGAAAAAGAAGCCTTGAATACTTGTTGAGTCTTCCTTAGGTAGCATATGGATGTTGCCTCATTAAAAACCTTGCTGATAAAACCCCTTTTGGGATAAAAACCCGGTCGAAGGAAAAGAGTGCAACGCATGCTTTTGAAACCTAAGGCTTTCAAGTTGGAGAGTGCTTTGGCCGTTTCGATCAGATACCTGTACTCAGGTTAGTGTAGAATGTAATTGAAAGAAAAAAAGAGATGGTCATACCTTAGTGTAGAATGTGCCGATGGTGCTTCGAGCCCTGATATGTTCCAGTCACTTGTGATGAGGATGCGGTACAGTCCTCTACTTTGTTTAGTAGGGGTGGATGAGAGTGTAGCTCGTTATCGCTATTTTACTGTTTGCTTATCTTTTGGTTCCTTCGAAGGTGGAGGTACTGGTGTCGGCACCACGTCGTGTACTGCGAACATCTCCCTTGCTGCATGTTGCTCCCTGTACACAATTTTTATTCCGTCCTTTGTTGGGAATTTCATCATTTGATGGAGGGTGGATGGTACTACTCTCATGCAGTGCATCCATGGCCTTCCGAGCAAGGCGTTGTACCTTATGTCTCCTTTGATGACATAGAATTTGGCATTTTGGGTTGTGCCGGCCACGTTGATTGGGAGGGTAATTTCCCCTTTTGTTGTTTCTCTCGCCATGTTGAATCCGTTGAGGACTCGAGAGGCGGCTACAATTTGGTCAAGCAGTCCGAGCTGCTCTACCACCCTCAACCTGATAATGTTGGCCGAGCTACCTGAATCAACAAGTACACGTTTAATTTGAAATGCATTTAGAAAGAAAGAGATTATGAGTGCGTCGTTGTGACGCTGAGACAAGGTCTCGATGTCCTTGTCGCTGAATGTAAGAGCATCCTCGGGTATATAACCCCGAGTTCGCTTTTCTCTGGTGATGGATATTTTTGTTCTTCTCATCACGGGCTCCTTTGGGGCATCGATGCCTCCTAAGATCATGTGGATGACATGTTGTGGCTCATTTGTTTCGTTCTTCTTGGCCGCCTCTCTTTTTCGGAACTGATTTTTGGCCCGATCACTCAGGAATTCTCGGAGGTGACCTTTACTGAGTAGTCTGGCTACTTCTTCTCAGAGCTGGTGGCAATCCTTGGTCCTGTGGCCGTGCGTTTTGTGAATTTCACACACTAAGTTATGATTTCTTTGTGAAGAATCTGATTGTACAGGCCTGGGCCACCTGGCATCTCTGATTCTACTGATGGAGAGCACGATGTCTGATATGTCGACGTTGAAGTTGTATTCTAACAAGCGAGGTGCCTCTATTTGCCCTGTGTGCCTATTGAATCCAGCTCTATTGACAAGTCCCCGAGGATTCTAACCTCGGTCCATCCTTCGATCATTGCAGGGTATGTTGCGCCTTGGGGCGTTTCTCTTATCTTCGGTGTATGGCTGGTACCTTTTTTTGTTTGGCTTTGGCTCCTTCACCAGAAGCTTGCTTGGGTATACCGAGCCCGAGGGGGCTCCTAGTTGGTTGTCCTCGATCCTGATTTTCAACTGATATCGGTTGTGAACGTACGACCAGGTCACGGTAGGATATTCAACCAGATACTGTTTCAGCTGCTTCGAAGCCACTGAGTTTCGTTCATTCAGACCTTGAGTGAAGGCCTGCACTGCCTAGTTGTCGGAGACTGGCGGTAGTTCCATTCGTTCCATTTGAAAGTGAGATACAAGCTCTTGCAACATCTCATTCTCCCTCTGCTTAATCTTGAAGACGTCAGATTTCCTTGTTGCTACTTTGATGGCACCATCATGTGCCTTTATGAAAGAATCTGCCAGCATGGAAATGAGTCTATGGAGTTAGGAGCTAGGTTGTGATACCACATCATGGCCCCTTTCAAGAGTGTTTCCCCGAACTTCTTTAGCAAGACAGACTCGATTTCATCGTCCTTTAGGTTGTTGCCCTTCACTGCGCAAGTGTAGGCGGTGACATGCTCGTTGGGATCCGGGGTTCCGTTGTACTTCAGAAGCTTAGGCATTCTGATCTTCTTTAGAATGGGTTTTGGGGCCGCTTCCTATGGGAATGGCTTATGTATGAACTTTTTTGAATCCACACCTTTCAAGATTGGGGGTGCACCCGGAATTTGGTCGACCCTGGAGTTGTAGGTCTCGATCTTCTTGTCGTTGGCTTCTATCTTCTTCTCGCCCAATTTGATCCTACTCGTGAGGTCCTCGAGTATTTTTACGATGGCGGGGTCGGCTGCTGACCCATTATTGCTTGATTTCTCTATTACCTGCTCGGCTAAGGGAGTTGTCCCCGGTGCTACCGTGCTGGAAGTTTTCTGGTGACTTTGCAGTTGAGCAATTGCCAGCTGTTGTGCCTATAACATTTCAAAAATATCATGAAGGCTAACCTCCCGTTCTTCCCTAGTTGGGGTTTTTTGAGCTTCTTGTTGGTCTCCTTGGTGCACGCTCCTGTTAGTGTGGGAGCTTATATCGACGTGCTGAACGTCGCTTGAGATTGCGTCCATGGGAATTGGTTCTGGTGCTTTCTCAGGGTTTCGTGGTGGTACACCAACACCTGGAACATCCACACCATTTTCTCCATGGTTCTCAAGACTGTTGTTCACTGAATCAGGCATTTTGACCCGAAATCAAAGATCTTTGGGCAAGAAAAAGTGTGAAAGATAACTTGCATTATGAAGTAAAATCAGCAAGAAAATAATCACTATTATTTTTAGCCCTACAGTGGGCGCCAAACAGTTTACCGTGAAAATGGTAATAATAATTAAATTTGATTTTGTGGTTCTAAAAATACGTGATCTATTTTTATGCTAGTTATTAGGGCAAAAGATGCTAAGTGAGATACTTGGAATCAAGATATGAGCTTAAAACAAGATATTAACCAAACTGAATGGCTGTCAATCGGGGCCTCGACCTTGCTTATTCGAGGCCTCGGGGTCGAGTCTAATACCCTGCCGAGGGTAGTCGATGGAGACTAACAGTTATAAATAAATCAATGACGCTCTTTATGGCCAATAATAAGCAATAAATGAAGAACCATAAATAGCACACAATGAATATGAACAATAAATGCAAGAAAAGAGGTTGGAAGAATGTGTTAGAGAGCAGAGAGAATGTTCTTGAGTATTTAGTATTGAGCAACAGGTGCTTACAAAATGACAAGGATCCCTTTTATATATGAGGCAAAGTCCCAACATAGTACAAATACATTTATTACAAGGATGTGGAGATGAGACAGCTAGTTGATGTCATGATTCGGCTCTGAATTTAGCTCACTAGACCTTGTCATCTCTAGCTGTGTGCCTTGGGAACTCCCCACTTTTTAATCATAGCCATTGGTATGCCCCTCCCCGAGGTCGAGCGTCGATAGCACTCGAGGGTAAACCTCAACCCTAGTCTCGAACCTGTGAAATATGCTCATGAGGCATCACAACGACGGAAAATTGGACCCTCCAATTTTACCGTATACAACCTTGGGGATCTCATTGGTGAACAAGTGTGTCTACTTTTAAAGCTCATAAATATCAACCAGTTGACGCATCCCTATCATTTCAAGAATGTCAGGAGCAAATGTTCTGCCTCATAGTACCCTCTGCTTCCTAAGGCTTGCTCTGCATTCATCCTTTGACATAGTCACTTTGGACTTCTTGGAGGAACCAGGTTGCTCAGTATCATCAATCTTCCTTTTCACAGACTTCCTCATATTCTTCTCCTTATTTTTTGACTTCTCAGAAGATTTCTCACCAGACTTCTCTCCCTCTACATTTTTCACATCCACAGTTTTCACAAATGACTCTCTCCTGGGTTTTGGACTCACAGGTTTCTTAGAGGACTTACGAATTAAGGAAGCAAGCTCCTCATTCACCGCTTCATTGCCAACTTCAACAATAAGTGATGGAGGCACTTCCTCCTTATTCACTAGCTTTCCCCCTTTCACCAGCCTCCTCCTTTTCTTCTCTCATTTGTTTTTCTTCAAAACAGATTCAAGGGCTTCCTTCTTTTGTAGCCTGGTAGTAGGTCTTTAAGATTAGGCTCTTAGGAGATGCCATTCCACTTCTAGCAGGAATAAAGCTGGTTACAGTAACATCATCATAGTCTTCTTCACTATTTTCATTTTCCTCTTCAGATATAGATCTCATGTCAAAAGAGACAATGTTCAATGGCTCAGCATTGAAGTGAGGAGAAGGAGTAGGATCAGTACTGACATGGGCTCTTTTTAGGAGAAAGGAGTTTCATCCCAAGTAGGAGCAGAGGGCTCCTCTTAGGTTGAGGGATCAGGTCTCGCAATTTTTTCCTCAATAGTAGAGAACTAGGTCCTGCTTCCTTAATATACCTTAGAATCTTCTCGACAACTTTAAGATGAGATTCCTTTGGACTAGATTGAAATCTAGCACATAATCCCACACTAAATACAATATCATGTCTACTAGATGTGAGATAAAAGAGTGAACCAATGATGCTTATGTACATGGTTTCGTTCACAGAAGAACTAGGTTCATCCAAGTCCAAACGGGTGGTAGTGGCAATAGGAGTATTAATGGTTTTTGAACTTTCCATGTAAAATCTCTTCAGGAGCTCACTAATGTACCTCTACTGGCTTATCATCGTTCCTTTAGGGATTGCTTAACTTGCAACCCTAAGAAAAAATTCAATTCCCCCATCATGCTCATTTCAAACTCGTTTCCCATAAGCTTTGAAAACTCCTCACACAAGGAGTCATTTGTTTCACCAAAGATGATGTCATCAACATAAACATGCACAACAAGAAGTTCCTTCCCTGTTTCAAGAAGAAATTTGGACAACCTTTCATACCATGTATGAGGGGCCTGCTTCAGTCCATATAATGCCCTGTCAAGTTTGAATACATGTTCAAGATGCTCATGACACTCAAACCCAGGTGGTTGTTTGACGAAGACTTCTTCATTTAAATATCCATTCAGACATGCACTTTCGACATCCATTTGGAACAATATGAATTCCATATGAGATGCAAATGCAATTAGGATTCTGATGGCTTCCACTCAAGTAACTGGAGCAAAAGTTTCATCATAGTCGAGCCCTTTTTCTTGATTATAGCCTTGAACTACTAACTTGGCCTTGTTCCTTGTTGTATTCCCAAATTCATCAAGCTTGTTTCTGAACACCCACCTAGTTCCGATGACAGTTCTATTTGAGGGTCGAGAAACCGGGTGCCATACACATTTTTTATCAAATTGATGAAGTTTATCTTTCATAGGAGTAATTCAGTCAACATCTGTTAATGCCTCATTGATATTTTTAGGCTTAATTTGAGAAAGGAAAGCTGAGAAGGAAAACGAGCTTTTTGTCTTTGATCTGGTTTGAATTCCCAAATCAAGAGGAGTAATCACATTTTGGAGAGGATGTGAACTTTTGTACTTCCAGTTAGAAACCTGAATCTCATTGTGTAAAGATCCAAGTTCCTCATAATGGGATCCATTGTTGACATCTATGGATGGGCCAGTACCACTTTTTTGCTCAGCATCAACAATTCCTTGCACGACATCAACAACTCTATCCTCTGCTTTAGTTGTTACTATGGAGGAACCAGGTTCTTCTACATCAGCTGAGGGTTCTATTGTATTTTCTTTGTTGAATTCCTTGACTTGGCTCATCAATTCCGCTTTTCCATTTGCCATATCAATGACTTCTCCAGGAATCTTCGACTGCTCTCTGTCTTTATCAATCTTATCATGTGAATTTTCCCCACATAGGTGGTGTGATTCATCAAGGATTACATGTATACTTTCTTCAACACACATGAGTCCTTTTGTTGTAGACCTTGTATGCTTTGCTTTGTGAGGAATGTCCAACAAAGATTCCTTCATCACTTTTGGCGTCAAATTTTCCCAGTGCTTCCTTACCATTATTGAGAATGAAGAATTTGCATCCAAACGTTCTTAGTTGAGTTAGCTTGGGCTTCCTCCCGTTCAGCAATTCATATGTAGTTTTGTTCAGGAGGGACCTAATCATGCACCTGTTCACCAAGTAGCAAGCAGTGTTGACTGCCTCTGCCCAAAAGCCTTTTGCTACGCCGCTGTCAATTAGCATTGTTCTTGCCATGTCTTCAAGAGTCCTATTTTCCTCTCCACAATACCATTTTGTTGGTGTGTTCTAGGAGCTGAAACTTGTGACTTATTATCATTTTCAGCACAGAATTTGTCGAATTTTGCATTGTTGAACTTTGTGCCATGATTAGACCTTATACTTACAACGTTATGACTCATCTTCACTTGAATTTGCTTCACAAATGCAATAAAGACTGGAAAGGTCTCATTGTGCAAGGACCTAAAATCAACAACATAGACCTATTTTTGAATCTTTTTGCCAACAAAACCACTTCACTAGTCACGAGATTTGTGACTGTGCAAAAATTCTTCTTTGTTCCCTTTGTCACAAATTTGAGAGGCACTTTGTAGGCTATATTTCAAGTCATTCACATAGTATACATTCTCAATTGAATGAGTGAGTGTCTTTCCAATTCTTCTTACTCCCAGAATGTATCCCTTTTTACCATTGCCAAAGGTCACACTCCCTCCTTGCAGGGCTTTGAGTGAAAGGAAGTCATCAATGCTTCCAGTCATATACTTAGAGCATCCACTATCCATATACCATTTTTAGCGCTTCCTTTCACTGCTCCCTGCACAAGAAAATCAAAGATTAGACTTAGGAACCCAAATAAGTTTGGGTCCCTTGTAGTGAGGAAAAGGGAGAATTAAACTTCTTTTTGTCCAAGCAAGTTATACATGTTTTTAATGGAGGAACCAAGTTCTTTAGCAGTAGTTACCTTTTCAACAAAAACCTTATTTTTCTATTGGGACTGAATTCTAGCCTTATAGTTTTCTTTAAAGTGTTAAGTGTTACCACAGTGTGTGCAAAGCCAGTTATCAGGGACAGTAACATGCTTACTATGTGGAATGTAAGGAGTCCTTTACTTTTAAAACCCGTTTCCCTGCTTGTTCCCACCATTGCTTGTATACATGGTAGTGATTGTATCAGAGGACCAGGTCCACTTTAGAGATTTTTCTAGGTCATTTTTAACTCTACCTAGATCTTCTTGAAGTTTTCTATTCTTTCAAGTTCAGCACACAGACTAGATTTCACCAATTTGTGTTCATTTTCAAGCTTAATGCGTGCCTCACTAGCAACTTCCTTTCCATTTTGGATGTTCCTAGAACTGTTTCCCCTTTTTAGTCCTCAACTGTTTCTTTTAGATCTACAACTACTACCAGCAGGTCATCTCTCTCATGCTCACGTTTTCAACTCTTTTGGTTAGAAAATCTTTTTCTTTCGTTAGAACCTCGATGGTTTCTTTTAAGTCAACCACTACAACTATCAGATCATCTCTCTCATGTTTTATCTCTCATAGTTTCACAGTTAATGCATTTTATCATTTATAAGATTATGATAAGTATCAATTAAAATATTGGCCAAAGATATAAGCTTCTTCTGAGAGTAAGACTTCAAATTTCTTTGAACGTCAAGAAAGTTTACCTCATCATCATCATCGTCAGATTTTGCCATCAAGGTAAAGATGGAGCCATATGCAGCTGCTTCACTTTCAACTGCCATCATGGAGGTGTCACCTTTTTCATTATCTTCTCCAAATTTGCTTGAAGAATCTTCCCATGCAGCAAGAGTTTGTTTCACAATATTGTCAGCGACATGTTTTCTCTTAAATCTTTTGTCAGGAACTGGGTTCCTCTTGAGTGCTTTGTCCGTGTTGAGCTTGCACTGGTATTTCTTGAGGAGAGGAAAATCCTTGATGAAGTGTCCTGACTTTCCACATTTATGACACAAGTCATAACCTCTTGGTTTGTGAGCTGCCCTTTTTTGGAATGCCTCCATTCCTGCGAACCATTTTTTGAAATCGCTTCGTCAGGTAGGCCATGTTAGCATCCTCATCACATGAGTCATTATTGTCTGCCTTGAGGACTAGGTTATTCTCCTTTTTGGGCTCTCTTCTATCATGATCTTTCTTCTTCTTCTTCTTCTTCTTTATTTCATAAGTCTTCAAATTACCAATGAGTTCATCAATGATCAGCTTTTGAAAAGATTTTGCCTTTGTGATGGCATTAACTTTGCTTTCCCAAGATCCAGGTAATATGCTAAGTATCTTCCTAACAAGTTTGTTTCTTGGAATGATTTCTCCTAGAGAGTGGAGCTCGTTGATGATGCCACTGAATCGAGTATGTATGTCCTGGATGGACTCATCATCCTTCATCTTGAATAATTCATACTTAGTAGTGAGCATGTCGATCTTTGATTGCTTAACTTGGGTTATCCCTTCATGTATTATTTGGAGAGCTTCCCAGATCTCCTTGACAGATTGACAAGCAGAGATTCTGTTGTATTCGTCTAGACCAATACCGCAGATGAGGATTTTTTTTTCTCAGAAGATTTTCTCTATAGCTTTGCAGCCAACATCATTGTATTCCTTCCTTGTTTTGGGAACTGTCATTGCTAGATCCCTAATGGTCTTTATGGAAACGAAGGGGCCATTGCAGATGACATCCCAGAGCTTAGAATCTTTAGCCATAATAAATTCATGCATCCTTGTCTTTCACCATCCGTAATACTATCCATTGAATCTTAGTGGACTGTAGGTTGATTGACCTTCTTCAAAGTTTGATGGAGCAGCCATGTGGATGCTTTCTAGGTGTTAGCCTTGTAGAAAGAACCTACTTTGATACCAATTGATGGAAACTTAGGGACCACCAAACTGTATAGAGAACCTAGTTCTCTATCAATTCCTACAAAACACACACAATAAGAGATAAGTAAATGACACAATAGAGTTTTATGTGGAAAATTCCCAGCTCACAGGATTAAAAATCAAGATCTACACTCGTAGGATTTCAACTTCACTACTGAGAAAACTTCAGAAACGAACTATTGTAATCTAGGAATTAAACTCTTAATCCCTCACTTACTTTAAATAACTCTATTACAAGCCTATTTGTAATAACTCTATTACAAAGCTCACAACTCGACTAACTCTAGCCAAGACGCAAACACAAGGTTTATAGTTTTACAAATGGTTTCCTATACAATGCTTCTAGCTAATCTAAGTAGGAATTACAAGTATATCACTCTAAAAAAGGTACAACACAACTAAGGATATATGGTAACACAGTGCTGGAAATTGGTCCTTTGTTCTGTTGTTTTTTGTTCTTGAAGCCTTGAAGTCACTTGCAAGATGGCAACACACTTGAGAGAAAACTTACTCAAATTTCAGATGTTCAAGTGTGTGCTTTTCCCTTGCTTCATGTTGATAATATATAAGTGATGTCACTTGGATGATGCAAGCAATTATTGGATACAAGGCATTCCCCAAAAAGTGACTGCTACACTGTTTGCACTGTTGTGTGTGCACAAAGGAACAATTGCAACGACTTTATAGCTGTGGAGAGTTGACTGGTACAGTCAGCAAGGGAACTGATGTCCATATGTTCCCTCTGTCATCTCTTTGACTCTAGTTGTTGGAATTTGTGCCCCACGTGAGACTTGTTGTTCTTGAGCACTTTGAGGATGTGTAACAGACTCCCGATCTGGTTCTTATCATAAAGTTTGTTAGATCATCCAAATATAAAAATGCACATAACTTGTCATTTTGAATTAGGATTAGATCCGTGAATACGAGAAAAAATAAAAGTAAAATGTATACAAGTCGGTCAAAATCTACAACTTATCTACACTTAAATAGATTTTTTTATACAAAATCCAGTAAATAACTATAATTTACATACAATTTATTTATAATTTGTATATAATTATGTTAGTTGTATATATTTTGTATGCCGTTTCTACACCCGATATATAAAATATATACAATTTGTTTATTTTTTCTTCTTCGAGTTTTAATCTTAAATTCCAACCAAAACCACCTCAAGTCTTCACCAAATTCTCTCAAAATTGAGATATAAACTCTAAATAATATTGCCAATCATTTACAACAACACCCAATCCATACAAATAAGAATTTCGCAAAATTCGACTTTCGAATTCAAAGCTTCTAAGCTTTCTAATGGAGGTCAATGGAGTTTAAGCTTATGTATACACGATCTAATTCAGTTTATTTCAATTATACCGACAACTAGTTTCAGTTTAGTTCCAAGCGCTACTCCCGTAGAAAATATCTTGTTAATTAAAAAAAAAAACCTTCTGGTAACCCATTTTGGTGCTTCATACGTATTTATGGCTTTGAACCAATTGAATCCTTTTTCTTCACCATTCTTGAAAGCTTTTTCATCCGCAAAACTCGAATCAAAGAGGAACTGAGAGAGAAATATCTATACTGAAAAGAAAAATAGAAAAGAATGAAGCCTAAAATGGGTAAGATTGGAGTCTAATATTTTATTTTGTATATAAATAGTAAATTGTATATGCTAATGTAATTAAGTAATAACCTATCTATGATTGATAAATAAGTTTATAATGTAGTATAGATAGATAAAAATTCCTAGATTATAAACCTACATTTAAATGGATGAAAGTAGAGTTACAACAAGGGAATCTTACATAAATGTCCCAAATAAATTTTAACTTACCATCCTCTAGCTATTAATCATAAACTTACCAAAACTAGCCAAACACATATAAAAATTTGAAACCCAAATAAATAAGGTTCTTTCTCTTCAAGAATCACACGCTTATCTTCTTCCATATTTTTAAGTGTGATCCGCAATATTAGATGTAGGACGGAAAGAAAATTTCATGAGAGAGGTAGCAAACAAGGTGATGAAATACAAAAAAATATATATACACGATTCCAAGAGTCTAAGCAAGAAAGGACCTTTTTTAATGGGTATAGTGAAATTTGTATATTGACATTTACAAATTTTGAGGAAGATTGGAGATGATTTAGACTAATTTGGTATCAAAATCGTAGTTAAAATGAATTTCAAATTTTTTTTCTGCGACACAGGTATCAAATATGTATCACATACGGAGGTATACATGTGATACACATTTGACACAAATATGATATATATGTAATGCACAAATAATATAAAGTATGATTTTTTTTCATGTTTCACATTCGACATCGAATTTTCTATTCAAATCACCTCAAAACTCCGCCAAGTCATCCCAAAACTGAGATTCAAACTCTTTAAGATGTACTCAATCTATTCTAATAACACTCACCCAAAAGAAAGCAAAAATTTGACCATTTTTTTGGATACAAATAGCTAATTGGCTAATATTAATAATATTTAACTAATATTAGTAATATTATATGGATTAACTAATTTTTGTAATAAGCTATTTATAAATGGACATAGCTGGTAGTTTTCTTTACAACAATTAGACTTGAAATCTAAGCCCAGTCCACAAATTTCTTTTCAAATGTTCCAAACTAGCATGTTGATTATGAATGTGTGTTTTTTTGACAAATGGGCGTTTGACACGTGGCAGTGAATGGAAGAATATTGAGCTTGTTATGTTCTAAAAAAAGAAAGGGTTCTTACAGGATCTTGTTAGGTAAGAAAAGCATAGTCAAGGTCCGAAAGTCTCTCCCTTTCATTCTGTTCCTATTTCCTCAATTCCATCTCTGCCAAAATTCCCATGCTGTCCAGTTATCCCATTTTGGGGGTTGGTTAGCTAACTGGCATATTTGTTTATATTATTTTTCCCTTTTAAGATCAAAATCCAACAAAGTAGAATGGTATGAAATGAAAACTTTTCTACTACTATTTCACCTTCACATTCTTCTTTATCTACTGCTCTCTTATAGCCTTGCGCAGATTTCTGCCTAAAGCAAGTGCGACCAATAATAATCTGAACTAGCCAAAGTAAAAACACAGTTCTATTATATTAGTCGTACGTTTGTCTTTGCCTTATGGGACTGGGACCTAATAAATCCTGCCATATGCCTTGGATATTTGCACTGCCTTTAATTCAAACTGTGATTTGGCTTATTCTAGCTAATCCTATCATTAAGCAATAATTATCATCTTCCTGCCCAAAGTAAGAGGAATTTTTTAATTATCTAACCGTTATAAGATCATTTTTCATTTTATAGCACGAGAATGACTTAAATTATAGAAGCATGAAAATCCATCTCCTAATTAGTACAAGCATTAATTCACCAGACATTTTTTCTGTCTATGTTGAGAATTAAACCTTTTTGGTGTATTATAATTTTCAAGAGTTAATTTTATAAAACTGTACAATGAATTATTAAGGGGGAAAAATGCAGTGATTTGGAAACTACAAGATTACACAACAACATAAAACTTTTCTTTTTAAGACACTAAAATATACTTCAAAAAGTTTTATCAAATGCTACAACCGACTGTCCAAAAAATGTGATATCACAATATATTTGAAAAGATTTCAGCATTATAATTATTTGTAAGATCATTGGGAGGGAAGCCTCTTCATTTTTCAATAGAAAAGGAAAATAATCATCATTAAAGAAGTGATTTTGAACTTTTCCCAATACAAGGTCACATCAAATCCAACATAACCAAATCTAAACAAAACTCATACCATATGAGTAGCTTATAAAGGTTAAAGACACATGCATGAAAAAGCTATTGCATGTCGAGATTAAGACTTACTTTTAACGTTAGGAATGTTCTTTAGTTTGCTGCAAGCAAAACACAAAGCAATATTGAGTTTGAAAAAGTGATAAATTGAAAAGCCATTATTCAGTGATCATCTCATCTCTATAAAGTAGAATAAAATATGGGAGATCTAATGCATCATCTCTCAATCCCCAAGTCCTTTCCCCATTTCCAAGGTTTCTTTCACTACCTTTGATTTTATGCTTAGCTTCTTTTCTGGTTTTCTTTCAGCGTTTTTCATAAAGAATGCTTACTCATTGTCTAAAAGAAGAGGCCCCAGGTGCCCCTTCATGTTCTTTATCTTTGATTTATTAAATTATGTATATACTTTTTCCATGAACGTATTTTGAGACCTTCACAGTTAAGTTTGTTTACGCCATTCTTTTAAAATTAGAATCCTCCAGCTTGAGTTAATTTAACTTACAAGTCTTTGAATCAAAGAAAAACTCAATATGTCTGACTCGCCGAGTATTTGCAAGTTGAATCAACTCACAATTATTTTCCATTAATATTGTGTTATTTATGTTTAATATAAAAAAATTATCCTGTTAAAGAATTGATCAAGTACTTAACTTTGGACCAACTTAATATAATTAATGCTAAAAAGGCAATACATGCGATATTATTTTAGGTTTGACTGGGGCAGTCTAGGGGAGGGTTCTGGACCTTCTGGTTACGAAATGGGACGGGGCAGGGGGACGGTACCGATAAGAGGGGAAGGTTTCCTTAGGGGACTATGGTTAAGGAGAATTAAGGGTACGGAGTAAGGAAGTTTTTAGGGGTACTGTACCAGTACCACTACCGGTTCTGAGGGGGAGGGGGGGGGGGAGGAAGGGTACTTAACGGGACTGTAAGAGTACTTAGGGGTACTTTTAACTTAAATAATAAAATATTATATTTAAATACACACAAGCTTTAAGAGATAAAAAAATTCAAGCCTATGAAGTGCCTTTTATTTTATTTAATGCAACGTAAATGTCACGACCCGGAATTCCCACCGTCGGGACCGTGATGACGCCTAACATTTCACTTGCTAGGCAAGTCAATGTTAGAGATTATTAAGCCAATTCTTAAACCTTTCAGTGATTAACAACAATTAAACCATAAAAAGTTGAAAAAGTGCGAAAATCCATAACAATCTTAGTATATAAAACTACCCAGAATCTGGAGTCACAATTCACGAACTTCTAAGATTTAACTACAAGTAAATTGTCTAAAGGAAATAGAATTGTTTTCGATACAAATGAAACAATAAAGAGTGTGTATAGAAGGGGATGCTAGGGCTTGCGGACGCCAATATGACTACCTTGGGTCTCCGATCAGATGAGGCCAACAGCTAAACTCAAGATCATCCCGAATCGGTACCAAAATCTGCATAGAAAGTACAGAGTGCAGTATCAGTACAACCGACCCCATGTACTGGTAAGTGTCGAGCCTAACCTCGGCAAAGTAGTGACGAGGCTAAGACAAGACACCCACAAAACCAACCTGTACAGTATAACAATATATACACCAATAACAAAAAATAAAAAACAAGACGAGTAATATTGGGAGGGGGACATGCTGAGGGTATTACAAGATAAAGGATCACAACAGAATTTAGAACTTTGATCAACCGATATGATTAGAATAGGTAAGGACCAATAACCACAACAAAAGAAAGTACATGACATCACCCGTCGTGCTTTTACTATCAACCTCACCTTATGAATCAAATAGAAACGGCACGGCATCACCCTTCGTGCATTAACTCTCTCATAACATGGCACGACATCACCCTTCGTGCATTAGCACTCACAATATGGCACGGCATCACACTTCGTGCATTAACACTTTCCCTTACCAAAACAAGGAACAATAACATCAGGGTGATAGAATTTATCAAGAACAAGCCTTACTTCAACATTTGGTTCCACAATACCAATCTCAACTTTGAATCAATACTCAATCAATACCAAAATTTGTAAATATGATAAGAACGATCAACATAACAATAAACTAGTCTAAGCATGAGTAATATGATCACAGAAAGTTACAATTTCATGAATAAAACCCATTCGCATGTTGTAACTCGACAACAACGCATAGGTACTCATCACCTCACCTATACATTGTACTCCCTCTGTTTCAATTTATGTGAACCTGTTTGACTGGGCACGGAGTTTAAGAGAAGAATGAAGTCTTTTAGAATTTGTGGTCCTAAACAAGTCAAAAAGGGCCCCAGAGTATTTGTGTGGTTATAAAAACTTCTCATTAAGGATAGAATTGTAAGTTTAAGCTAAATTGTTTCCAAATTTAGAAAGGAGTCATTCTTTTTGGAACGGACCAAAAAGGAAATAGGTTCACATAAACTGGAATGGAGGGAGTACTCAATATTCAAACACGTAGCAAATAGGAAAATAAGACCTAATCCCTCAAGCCAAGGCTAACCACGACACTTACGTCACTCCAACGGCCAAACTCAAAGCTCAACCACAGCTTTTCCCTTCAAACAAGCCTCCGGACCAATAGAATCTAGCAAATTACCAACCAAACGATTCAATTTAAGCCTTAGGAACTACCCACAATTGCAAAGAATTCAGTTTAGGCCATTTTTAAAAAAAATCAACACTCGGTCCCGCTTGTTCCAAACCCAAAATTCGGACCAAAACCCGATTATCTATTCATCCCCGAGCCCGGATATATAATTGTTTTGGAATCTGACCTCAATTTGAGGTCTTAATCTCCAAATTTTGAAATCCCTAGTTTATACCCAAAAATCCCCAATTACACCATGAAAACCTTAGATTTTAAGTTGAAATCTTATAAAATGAAGTGAAAGATTGAAAGAAACTAGTCTAGAATCACTTACTAATGATTTGGAGAAGAAATGGTCTTTGAAAAATCGTCTAGAGGGTTTCTTGTTTTGAAAGTTTTGAAAAATAAGCAAAAATCTAGTCTAAGTTAAGTTTTACACAGTTGCAGATGTCGCAAATGCGACTAGAGGTTCGCAATTGCGAGAAATCCTTTGCAAATGCGAAACTTCCCCAGCCTTGCTGTTATCGCAAATGCGAACAATTGTTCGCATATGCGGCCTGTGATGATTGCAATTGCAATCCTTAACTTTGCAGATGCGAAGGTCCCCTTCAAGCCCCACTGATCGCAAATGCGATGCGTCTTCGCAAATGCGAGGCTCGCATTTGCGAGCTAGGCCTCGCAAATGCAAAGTCTATAGACCTGAAGCACACCAGCTATGATTTCTAAGTTCAATTCACTCTGTAGCCTATCCGAAACTCACCCGAGCCCTCGGGCTCCAAACCAAACATGCACACAAGTCTTAAAACAACATACATACTTGCTCGCGCGATCAAATTTCTAAAATAACACCTAGAACTACGAATTTAACACCAAATCAAATGAATTTTTCAAGAAAGCTTTGAAACTTCTAATTTCTCAACCAGACGTCCAAATCACGTCAAACCAATTCCGTTTCTCACCAAATTTCACAGACAAGTCATAAATATTATATTGGATCTGTACTGAGCTTTGAAACCAAGATACGGACCCGATATCAGCAAGACCAAGCATCAATCAATTCTTAAAACCATTGATTTTTTAGACTTTTAATTTTCAACAAAAATTCATAACTCGAGCTAGGGACCTCCGAATTCGATTTCGTGCATATGCCCAGGTTCCATATTTCAATATGGATCCACCGGGACCGTCAAAATATGATTATGTGTCTGTTTACTCAAAACGTTGACCGAAGTCAACTAAAATTAACCTTCCAGGCAAAAATTCTTACTTTATCAACTTTTAACATAAAAGCTTTCCAAAAATATGCCCGGACTGCGCCATGCAAATTGAGGAGGGTTAAAATGAGGTGTTTAAAGCCTCGAAAAATAGAATTTGATTTTAAATCATAAGATGACCTATCGGGTCATCACATTCTCCACCTCTAAAATCGTCCTCGAACGGACATAGAAAAGTACCTGAGCTGGTGAAAAGGTGGGGATATCTGCTCTGCATATCGGACTCAGACTCCCAGGTACACTACTAGAAAATGGGCCTATGACAACATATATTATTGCAACGGTTCAGAAACCGTTACTATAGATAGGTTACTGCAACGGTTACAACCGTTGCAATAAGATCTGGGTACTACCGGCACACTTTAACTTTAAAACCATCGCATATGGGTGAGAACCGTTCCTATAGGCGTTTGGTTTTGCAACGTTTATATTAACCGTTCCAATAGAAATATCTATTGCAACGAATCATGGAAAAAAATTAATGGGAACGGTTATTAATTCCTCCCTAATTTCCCCCTGTCAATTTCAGTGAAACCCGCCAAAACCCCTCATTTTTTACATTTTTTTCTTTACTTAATTAATACTTATCTAGTAACTATTAATTAACGTTTAACCAAAATGTTTGGAAAAATAACAAAATTGATTAGAACCATTCTCACGGCAAATATAAACCCGAAAAGAAGAAATCTGATACAACTAGACTTTGTAATCTCGTGTGATATCATGACTTGAAGCACTACCAGTCCACTGCATTTTATGTTAATTTGTAACTGAAAATAACCTCAAGATGTGCCTTAGATTAAAAATCGTGTCAGAGGATTTGTACTACCCGGGAACAGTTTAGCAAATACAATAATTTACCTGTCTCCATGCTTCCTCATTTGGTGCATTCTTGTCAGCAAGCATAACTGAGTGAGGTTTTCTTCGGCGTTCACCAACAACATTTTGCCAATATTTGCCTATTAATATGATGGACGGACAGAGATTAAGAAAAAGAGGGAAATTATAAATGGAAGATTTAAGGATCAGATGTTTGTGGCAAGAAAGAGCCAGATCACTATGCATTCAGTTCTAAGTACAACTTTTTCCAATTAGTTCCCACCTGTATTAAAATAAATGCTTGCCAGAATGACTAACAGATATTCCCTCTGTCCCAATTTATAAAACCCATTCCATTATGGGATTTCCCAAAATATTTTAACACACTTCTACTTTATACAGCTTTTAAGAATTCAAATACCTTAAACTTTTCAAACTTTTTAAAATTTGATGTGGTTTTTTCTATCAACTAACCTTCAACCATTACTTTAAAGATATTCTTCCACCATTACGGCTTCAATATGTAAGGATATTCAAACCTAGTCGTGTCAGTTATGTTTCCCACATAATGATCCATTAAGATAGCCTTGTCCAAAAGTCCACTAGGTTTCCCTTGATTCAAACGGACATCACCATGTTCTGTGCATTTATTTGAAGAATTAAATGCTTCATGCTAATTATTGATATTAAATAGTCAAGTCTGGTGGGGGTAAGGGCCTAACCTTATTCCTCAACCCATAACCAAATTTGATAAATCAAAGGTGAGAACTAATTTGGCGTTCATATTCTTGTTTTCGCTGGTTGCTGTAGTGTTAATTGATTGAGATTTGCAAAAGATAAGTGATTACGATTTCTGTGATTGTTCGATTAGGGTTTTGATTAGAAATTGGACTTGAAAGAAGGAAGAGGAAGACGAGAGTTTGACTCCAAGAAATAACAAGAAAAACACACTCAACCAAGGTTTATTCCATCTCTTCGATCCCATTCCTCGCTGAAAATTGTCGCTAGTAGCTGTGAGAGAAACCATCGCTGTAAGTTTTTATTTTTTATTTTTAATAAATTTGGGATAACCACATCGTTGGTTGTGTGTTTGAATGAAGATTTCAGTTTTAATGTTCCTTGTTACCCGACTCTTTGATTTTTTTATGTTTTTATATTTGGGGTATTTGAGCGATACAGTCGGATTGAATGCATACACAAATTTTTTATTGGATGTTCATCTCTTGATTTACTTTCTAATATTGTTTGAATTGACATGCTTTTCTGGAGTTCACATGTTTTGGCAATCAGTAGGGTTTGCACCAGTAGTTTAAATTATGTTTGTAGAATTGCTGGATTAGTGGCATAATTTCTTGATTACTATTAAGATCACATTTTAAAGTTTAATATTGCAAGATCGAATGGAATTGAATTTGAGGAGGTCCATCAGAACTCTACAGAACCCGACTTTATGAGACTTGGCCGTGTTGAGGTGTATTTATATATATCTTTAGTTTTTTTTATTGCATGCTGTGATTGTATCTTAAAACTAAGTTTTGAATTCCTTTTTGCTAGCTTTCTTTTAGGTTACTTGCATTTTTTGGTCTAGTTATGAAGTAGCTTTTTTTTGGCTGGTATAGGATACTTATGTCTAAATAGCTACAGTTTTTTGTTACATATAGGGATTTTACGATTATAGAATAAAGTTTAGGAAGAGAGGTAATTTGCTTTATTTATCTGAAAGGTCTAAACTTTGTGTCTTGTTTGGTCTTTCAGTATAAATTGATTAATTCGCCCTTAATAAACCATTAAAAGCAGGAACTGTTGATTGATAAAATGTTAACGTACTATTTTCTTAGTGTTCTGATTAAGTTAAGTAAATGGTTAGCCATGACCTTCTTTGTTACTGCAGTGATTTTGCAGTTAGAATCTTTTTCATCTAATGAAATATTAATCTTTGTTGTAACTCTTTTTTCTTTTTGATAGTATATAGTTAAATTTTTATTCTAAATATATCATACATGGTCATATCAATCACCTTTTCTTTTCTTCTTCTTTTTTAGTCGAGTTTGATCACTTTTTTGAAAAAACACAATTTAAAATCACTTTGTCGTTGTGATCTTTCTTTTATTCTTAGGGAAAATCGTGGATGCAGCTTCCACATATGTATTCAATACTAGTTTCGTATATGTTCTGATTATGTATTATTTGTGAGAGATTAAACTGATTCAAGATTAGGACCTTTGGAATATTTTTGAATCAATTCTCTATTTAATCTTCTAACTATGGTGCCAAAAAGGATGTATAGTCACTTTAATTCCAACAAAAAGTAAACTTCAATGTCTTGCTTTTTTCTGTTTTTTGCTCTATTATTTTGTTTAATTTGAACGTGCTCTCTCTTGTCCAACATTGCTATAACATGATCTTCAAGTACTTTATAATTTGAATATCAAAGAAAATCTTATAGATTCTTATTGTGGAAATCAAGTAAGTTTAAACAGCTGTTGAGTACTCCATTTTTAATTAAACTGTTGTTTGAGAATCTGTGTGAAATAAATTGCCATAAGAGTGCTTACCTTTACGATTGGATGTTGGTAAGGCAAAGGCCTTAATGATTAAAATAGACTAAATCATTGCCAAATTTTATATAAGAACTCCTTTTGGGTTAATGAAAAACAAAAGATGAAATGATTCATATAGCACCAACTAAATTGTAAATTTCTAACGGATTTTCTTTATCCTTCATTGCACTTTGATCTTTTATGAATAATTCTGTTGAAATAGGATTAAGACGGCATAAATGGAACAATATGAATACTTGAAATTTTTTTAGTTAACTTCATTTTGTTGTGATTCTCACTTTTTTGCTTCTTGCTTAAGTTGTTGTTTCTAACATCTTGGACCATATGCCTGATTTATATATATTTTTTCGATGAAAAATATTGAGATAATTTAATTAATCAAGAATGGCGATGGGGTTTATTCTCTGTCCTAGGATACATCACAGGCAGTACATGAACAGTCTGAGGATTCTATCAATCATGAAGCAATTTAAAAATATGAGGAAGAAGGCAAGTATATATAAATTTTAATCATAAAATTAACTAACAATAGTAAACTTTGCTTTGTACTATTGCAGGCCCCTCCGTGCCAAAAAGAAAAAGAGGTCGTACTCAAATGCCAAGTGTACATGGAAGAAAGGAGAATGATGAGCTTCGAATGGAGAATAGGCCGGTAGATGTTTGAGAGTCTCACTTTAAGGATCTTGAATATTGGAACTTCGATCACCACAAGGTAATTATATCCATTCTTTCTGGGACCTATTATCTACTTGTTTCTTGTTTTACTTTATGTGAAGGATTGGTTGTAAAAGGGAAATATTAAGGTTTCAATTTCTTTCAATTGACTTCTAATTGTATTTTCTTGTTCTGTGTTTCACTTCTATAGATGTCTGCATAGCTTTTGTATATTATTGTATTGGTGGTTATCATGAGTTTGTCAAAATATACTTGGACTTTGCAATATTGGACTTTGTATGTTCTAGTTTTTGGTACAGTATTTATTGAGTTTACTATAGAAAAGGATAAATCTGGTGCTTTTTCCAATTATCAAAGGCAGTGGAGGGGATGCCATTAACATCCTATTCTTGCTTTTGGTATGGATGGAACATGTAAAATGAGGATGAAATTATTCTTCAGGTGTTAGGATTATTACAGAATTAGTTTTTTGGGGCTTATCCTTTAACTTTTTCTGCCTCTGTTAATTATTTAAAGTTACAACAACACATTCTTAGTTTTGGATTTATAACATTACCTTACCTTTTCAAAAGAAAAGTTCAGTATGAAGAGTAAATGTTGCAGGTACTTTAACATTGTCAATGTATTGAATTAGTATGGTAAGTTGATTGCACTACTTATTATTCACTTTTGGTTACTATTTGGTTGACTCATTTGTAGAAAAAGTTATTATAGTTGTTATTCCTGCCTATATAGTTTTCTAAACTCTAGCCTATGTTGTGATATGAAATCAGGAATTAGCTAGTGGTCACAAAACCAAATTTGTGCAAACTGACTACTTTTCCTTTTAAATCCTATAACGGGATTAATTTGATATGTTGTTCTTTTTTAGTAGCTTGCATGCACATTTAATGTCCAAATTTTGGTCTGGATAATGTGTTTTTGTAGAAGAGCTAGGCGCATGGCTAGCATCTTGTACGTCCATTCTTTTCTTTTTCTTTTTGATCAATTTATTTAGTCCAGGTATTCAAGACGAAGGGTAATGACTTTATTTATCCTCTTTTGTAGGTGGAGTAGATCAAGAAATAGAAGATGAAGGCAGTGAAGATCTAGACCTTACTTAAGATGAATTTTTAATTGCTATAATTGAATGTTTAGGAATCTTTTGTTGTCAATATTTTGAAATTTACCATCTTGAAATGTATTAAACTTATGCACTTAGGGTAGAACATTTGCTTTTATGGAACTTATTAGCTTGTTGGACGAGTTATATTATTAATAGTTTCATTTTATGATTTATTTAAATTTTAGTGTTATTATAATTTATTATATATATATATATATATATATATATATATATATATATATATATATATAAATTTATATTACAACAGGGGCTATATTTTTGTTTTAAATGAACTGTTACAATAGCCTACCAGAACCGTTGCAATAGGACACAAATGGCGTTCCATTAGAATGTAAACCGTTGTAATAGATCCGGTAAATCGTTCCAAAATGTCCTCTAAACCGTTCCAATAGGTAGTTAAAATCGTAGCAATACAAAAAAACCGTTACAATAGCTTAAAGAGATCGTTGTTATATCCATACATAACCGTAACAATATGTGACGACCCGACCAGTCGTCTTATGAGTTACCACTCCGTTTTCCCCATTTCTGCTTCTTTATGCTTCGTTATCCGTGTTTTATGTGGCCGAGTTAGATGGTTTGCGTTTGGCGTGGTTTTGGTAAGAAATGAGACACTTAGTCTCTTTTAAGAAGGCTTAAGTTGGAAAAGTCAACCGGATGTTGACTTATGAGTTAGAGGGCTCGGATGTGAGTTCCGATGGTTCGATTAGCTTCGGAAGGTGATTTGTGACTTAGGAGTGTGATCGGAAGTGGTTTCGGAGGTACGGTATAGAATTAGGCTTGAATTGGCGAAGTTAGTATTTTGGCGATTTCCGGTTAATAGGTGAGATTTTGATCCGAGGGTCGGAATGAAATTCCGAGAGTTTCTGTAGCTTCGTTATGTGATTTGGGATGTGTGTGCAAAATTTCAGGTCACTTGGACGTGGTTTGGTTGGGTTTTTGATCAAAAGCGTATTTCGGAAGTTTTTAGAAACGTAGGCTTGAATTCGATGAGAATTGATGGTTTTGGTGTTGTTTGAGGTGTTTGATGATTGGAACAAGTTTGAATGAGGTTTTAGGATATGTTGGTGCTCTTGGTTGAGGTCCCGGGGGCCTCGGGTGAGTTTCAGGTGGTCAATCGGACCATTTTCTAAGTTGAAAAGTTGAAGATTTTGGGAGTTCAGGTGTTGCAGAAAATAACCCTTCCCGTTCGTGAGGGGTATGTCGCGTTCGCGTAGAAGGATTTGAGGAAGACAATAATTAAGCCTTCGCGTTCGCGAGAGGCGCCTCGCGTTTGCGAAAGGATGGGAAGCAGTGCATCGCGTTCGCGAGAAGGCACTCGCGATCGCGTAGAGCAAATTGGGGTCCAAGCATTTTGTTCATCGCGTTCGCGTAAGGTTGTCGCGTTTGCGAAGGTGTAGGAGGCAGAAGCATCGCGTTCGCGATTGGTGTGACGCGTTCGTGTAGAGAAAAAATTGGTCAACGTAAGTTTGTGCTTCGCGAACGCGAGACGTTGACCGCGTTCGCGAAGAAGGAATATCAGAACTGGGCAGAATGTTTATAAGACATTTCCTCCGCGATTTTGAGCCATTTTTCCACCATAGTTGATCATTTTGAGAGTTCTTTGAGGGAGATTGAAGAGGGATTCAAGGAGAATTGATTGGATGTAAGTTTTATGAACCAAAAATGTGATTCTATTGTGAAATTAACCTAGGAATTCATGGAATTTAAGCTAAAATTGGAAGAACTAGGGCTTGGGATTTTGAACTTTTGAATTGGGATTTGAGGTCGGAATTCAGAACTTTTGGTATGTATGAACTCGTGGGGTGATAAGGAATCTAATGATGTGAATATTTCTGAGTTACGAGAAGTGGGCCAGGGCTCGGGTTTTGCTAATTTCGGGATTTTTGATATTTTTCGATTGTTTTCGCTTGGGTATTGTTCCCTTAGCCTATTGTGACATATTCGTTCTGGTTTCGGTCAGATTCGACGCGCGAGTAGGCCGATTTGAGAGGCAAGGGCATAGCGAGCTAGAGCTTTAGCCGGTTCGAGGTGAGTAATGAATGTAAATGATGTCCTGAGGGTTTGAAACCCTGGATTTGCACATCGTAGTGCTATATTGAGGTGAGACACGCGCTTGATGATGAGCGTGGGGTCGTTTACTATTGGGATTGTGACTTGGTCCGTCCCGAGTGATGCTTTTACCGCGTATTTGATTGAAGCATAATTGTTATTATCATTATTTGGACTGATTGCCATATTTGAGCTTTGTGCCAACTATTTGGACCCTTCGGGGATTGTTATCACTATTTCTTCACTATTTGACATATTACTTGATCTCAGTCCTATTGTTTAACACTGTTTTACAAACTCAACCACTTTTACTCAGATTTGAAACTTAAATAATATTTCTAATGACGTTTTGGGCTGAGGACTACTATTTTATTATTTCCCGAGGGGCTTATGTGATTTCTGGACTGAGTATGGGATCGTGCTGCGCGCCGCAACAGTATTATATCGATATTGAGGCCGAGGGCCTAGTTGATGCCACGAGATGGCTTGTTATTGTGCTTGGGCCATAAGGGGCCCCTCCCGGAGTCTGCACATCCCCAGTGAGCGCCGTCGATGATAAATAAATGGATCGGGCTGCACGCCGCAGTGGGTACTAGAGAGTACCGTTTTATGTGTTGCATTTCCTTATTTGACTGTCACTTATCTGCCCATCTGTTGTAGTATCTTTCATATTTCGATTTCATTGGTTTATCGCTTTCATTCTACTTGTCTTAAATTGCCTAATTATAGATTACCCTGTGTTTTTCTATGATTTCTTATTCTCAGCCATTATTTATGTTTATTACTCACTGGGTCGGAGTACTCACATTACTCCCCGCACCTTGCGTGCAGATCCTGGTGCATTTGAGGCTGAGTGAGGATTATTTCAGTTGAGCAGCGCATATCCGGGAGCATCTAGGTAGCTGCATTGCGTCCGCAGCCCTGATCTCTCCCTTTTATCCTTGTTTTTAATTAGTATTCCCTAGATGGACATGTATTAGGTTGATAAACCTGTATTAGAGGCTCAGACTTGTGACACCGGATCTATATGGGCTATGTAGTAGGATTATTATTTGAAATTCTGCATGTTTAACTCTTACTTCAGACTTCTAATATGATGATTTGGTAAACTAACTATGATGGCTAGTAATGAACTGCATGAGGAATGGGTTAAGGTTGTTTATTGGTCAGGCTTGCCTAGCAGTGTGTTGGGCGCCATCACGACCGGGGGTTGGGGTCGTGACACAATAGCTTACATAAGTGTTGCATTAGATAATATGGTAATGGTTATGAGCCGTTGCATACACATTATAGTAACGGTTTTAAACCGTTCCAATTGGAAGGAGTAATCGTTCCAATAGAGAAAGGGAAAACCGTTGTGATAGACATGTCTATAGCAACAGAGATGGAAACCGTTTCACGAACCATTCCTATAACTCTTGGCACGCAGGCGGATGGGACGGTCCGGAAACTGTTCCAATATTGCTATGGCAACGGTTTATCTACCTACTAGAACGGTTTTCCATGCATTACCATAGACCAATTTTTCAGTAGTGGTAGCTGCCTCAATAGGCTGACCTCCCCACTGCACTCGAACTGAAAGATAACTCTTCGATCTCAACTAACAAACTTGCCGGTCTAGAATAGCTACTGGCTCCTCCTCGTAGGTCAAATCCTTGTCCAGCTGGACAGTGCTGAAGTTTAACACGTGGGATGGATCATCGTGATACTTCCGGAGCATGGACACATGGAACACCGGATGGACTACTGATAAACCAGGTGGCAACGCAAGTCTGTAGGCCACCTCTCCCACTTGCTCAAGAATCCTAACAGGCCCGATGTACCTAGGGCTCAACTTGCCCTTATTTCCAAACCTCATTACACCCTTTATGGGCTATACTCGGAGCAATACTCTGCCTCCGATCATGAATGCAACATCACGAACTCTACGGTCGGCATAACTCTTCTGCTTGGACTAAGCTGTACGAAGTCGATCCTGAATAATCTTGACCTTATCCAAGGCATCCTGTACTAACTCTGTACCCAACCGAGCCTCCCTCAAACCATCCAATTGGTGATTGGCATCGTCTACCATATAATGCCTTATAGGGAGCCATCTGAATGCTCGACTGATAACTGTTATTATAGGCAAACTCCGCTAGCGGTAAGAATTAATCCCACGAACCTCTGAAGTCTATAACACAAGCGCTGAGCATATCCTCTAATATCTGAATAGTTCCCTCGGACTGCCTGTCCGTCTGAGGATGAAATGTTGTGCTTAGCTCAACCCGCGTGCCTAACTCATGCTGCACTACCTTCTAGAAATGTGAGGTGAACTGCGTACCTCGATCAGAAATGATAGACACGGGCACACCGTGAAGACGAACGATCTCGAAGATATAAATCTCTGCCAACTGCTTTGAAGAATAGGTAACTGCCACATGAATGAAATGTTGACTTGGTCAGCCTATCCATAATGACCCAAACTACATCGAACTTCTTCTGAGTCCGTGGGAGTCTAACAAGAAAATCCATAGTGATATGCTCCCATTTCCACTTAGGAATCTCTAACTTCTGAAGCAAACCACCGGGTCTCTAATGCTCACACTTTACCTGCTGACAATTTAGACACCGAGACACATATACAACTATATCTTTCTTTATTCTCCTCCACCAATAATGTTGCTACAAGTCCTGATACATCTTAGCGACACCCGGATGAATAGAATACTGGGAACTGTGGGCCTTCTCAAGAATCAACTCACAAAGTCCATCCACATTAGGCACACAAACACGACCCTACATCCTCAAAACTCCATCATCTCCAACAATAACCTACTTGGAACCACCGTGCCGCACCGTGTCCCTAAGCACAAGAAAATGAGGGTCGTCATACTACCTATATCTGATCCGCTCAAACAAAGAAGACCGAGCGACTGTACAAGCTAGAACATGACTGGGCTCAGAAATATCCAACCTCACGAACTAATTGGCCTAGGCCTGAATATCTAATGCAAGCAGTCTCTCACCGGCTGGAATGTACACAAGGCTGCCCATACTAACTAACTTCCTACTCAAAGCATCGGCCACCACATTGGCCTTTCCGGGATAATACAATATGGTGATATCATAGTCTTTAAATAGCTCCAACCACCTTCTCTGCCTCAAATTGATCTCTTTCTGCTTGAACAAATACTACAAGCTCCAATGATCTATGAATACCTTACACGGCACGCCATAAAGATAATGCCTCCAAATCTTCAACGCCTGAATAGTGGCTGCAAGCTCTAGATCATAAATGAGGTAATTCTTCTCGTGAACCTTTAGCTGCCGCGAAGCATATGCAATAACCTTGCCATCCTGCATCAATACCACACCTAGACCAATACGTGATGCATCACAATATATTGTATAAGATCCTGAATTCGTGGGCAACACTAAGACCGGACCCATAATCAAAGCTGTCATGAGCTTCTGAAAGCTCACCTCACATTCATGACTATCAGAACGGGACACCCTTCTGGGTCAACCTGGTCAATGCGGCTGCTATAGATGAAAACCCCTCCACAAACCGATAGTAATAATCTGCCAATCCCAAGAAACTACAGATCTTTGGGGAAGAAGTAGGTCTAGGCCGGTTCTGAACAGCCTCAACCTTCTTAGGATCCACTTGAATACCCTCTGCTGGTACAACGTGCCCTAAGAAGGCGACTGAGTCCAACCAAAACTCGCACTTTGAAAATTTAGCACATAACTGGTTGTCTCTTAGAGTCTGAAGCACGATCCGGAGATGCTGCTCGTGCTCCTCTCGCCTGCAGGAGTAGACCAAGATATCATCAATAAACACAATCACAAAGGAATCCAGATAGGGCTTGAACACCCGGTTTACCAAATCCATAAATGATGCTGGGGCATTTGTCAAGACAAATGACATCATTAGAAACTCGTAATGCCTATATCGAGTCCGAAAAGTTGTCTTAAGAAAATCGGATGCCCTATGTCGTGCCCCCTTTCTCCCTCTTTGCATCAGAAAATCGAGTTTATGACATTTTAGTATAGGACAACTCATTCCTTTTAGGAACTGGGTTTTGCATTTGAAGAGTCGCCACCTAATGATTTAAGGTGCATTAGGACACCCATAAGGTTCCTTTCTAAGTTTGTTTGATAACCAAAAATAGGGTAAGAGCTTGAAATTATCCTAAGAGGAAGGTGTTAGGCACCCCTCAGGATCCACTAGTGTGGTTCCCGGCCAAACAGTTTTTTGTGAAATTGAGAAATTTTAAATAGATGAGTATAGGCTCAAATAGTAGGGGATTTCAGTGTAAACACATAAGAGTTTGAAAGAACAATTATTAAAAGACGAATTTTGAATAGAAGTTGCAAATGAAAAGGAAAGGGGTCCTAGGTTTATTTATAATATGGATCACATCAATGCGATACCCAGTATGACACTCCTCAGAAGAGGGGATACACGTGGTATTAGCGCACCGGTCATCATATCTATATCAACCCTTCCTACCCCGTTAAGGTATTAAAGTGCGGGTTGGTCTCGACCACTATTGCATGCTATTACCCATCCCATTCTTATCAGTCTCAGAGGAACTTAAGACTATTATTCCTAAAGGGGAGGGATATTAGGCTGACTTTTAAGTTTCAAAAGCTGAAAAAAGCTAAGGTGACATACAAAAACATATAGGACTACACATTAGGGGGAACACATGTAAACAACTAAGAGGCTCATGTATATCTCCTCAAGCAGAGCACATAAATAGCATGACTTAAACATAATCAGGGTCTGAATTTAAAGTACTAAGACAAAGGGAGTTTTAATTGTTGAGGCAGACCAGTTTATTACATAACTCAGATAAGAAGTCCGAATTAGGCCTGCCTGCTGGTTGTAGCAATTACTAATTAACAAAGGCAGTTTCAATTTTTCTTGTTGTCACCTAAGGCTTACCTAAGTGTGTTTGGTGAGATCCTATAAACATTGATGCCTATTACTAATTAGGAGTGTAGCAAAACAGTGACAGTTTTAAAACGAGCGATTTGAGATCCTATAGGCATGCTTTCTAAACCGTATTAATAAAAGGAAAGTAAGTTGTTTAAAACTAGTTTAGAACAGTACGAGTTAAACTGATTTTTAAATTAGACTGGTCTCAGATCCTATAGGCATGATATCTATTATTGCTAATTTCTAATCCTATAGACATGATATCTAGTTGAACGTGAAATGAAACAGGCAGGAATTACTTGAAATTCCTATAGGCACGATTTCTATGAAAAAAATACTGATTTTGACCTTATAGACATGATGTCTGATTATAGCCGTTTAGATCCTAAAACATGGTGTCTAAGTGTGGTAATAAGATATGCATAATTTAAAACAAGTCCTATAGGCGTGTTATCTAAATGCAGAGTTAAACATGCAGAATTTAAAACAGGTCCTATAGGAATGTAATCTAAATGCAGAATTTAAAACAGGTCCTATAGGAATGTTTTCTATCCTTCTAATAGCCAAACATGCATAATTACCCATCCCCTTTTTACTAGCCAACCCCGATGTTTATTAAAAATTATTGCAGATCAAATAATAAATTACATCAGAAAAGTGTAAAAAGAAGAAGTTACAACCAGAGGAATCCTGATTCTTGACTTGCTCTCTGAGTTATGGAATAAACCACCTCAAGCACCACTTGTTTCAAAGCCTTTCTCAGACCTGGGTGTGTCAAAGTTCCCTAAGGGTCTCAAGGGACCCCGGGTAGTGCTTACACCCAGGTTTGCATAACCAGATAGAGATGAGTGCAGTGTGGAAGGGCCAGCCCTTATGTGTCCAAGTTCAGTGGGAGCTCATGGGTCCCAAGGCAAGGCTCACACAAGAGGGGCAGAACCTAAGTTCTAAGAGTATAGTGGAAGTGTCAGTAGAGATTTATTTAAAACTGGGTTGAGAATAGTAAGGGGTAAGAGTGATTTGAAAACAGTAGTAGTAAAGCAGAATCAACAGTTACACAAAGGGGTCAGGGGTTTGGGAATACATTGCATGGAGCATATGACCCTAAGAGGAGCCAGGTTTGGACATGCACAACAATAGATGATGCTGGCATGCCCATAAACCAGCCAGGGAAACAAACACATAAGGGGATATGGGGTTTGGGATTCATAAGTCAGTAAATCACATAATCAAGTGACTGACAAAGTACATACATAAGGGAACACATTAATTTAGAAGGGGAGGGAGCAGATTACAACATGCTTAGTAATGAAACTTGATTGCATAAGTATAAGTAGAAACATGCAAGAGTGAAGGAAACAACTAAAGAAACATATTGTTTTTGATGCTCGAAGATTAATTAGGACATACCAGAAAGAAGCAAATGTAGAAAGGAAAAGTAAGCAAATTTCCACAGCCTAGCCTTGACTTTCAGCCGGCTAGACAAAGCAATAAGCACAAGTAGTAACTGAGAAAAGAGAGAGAGTTTTGAGTGAAGTGTGTGTTTTGAACTCAGATGGTTCGTGTGTTTGAAAGAAAAAGGATGCAGGGTATTTATAGCTTCTGAAAACGAGTGAAAAGTAAGGTAATAAGTAAAGTTTTAATACAAATATGGAAACAATCAATAGTCCGAATCAATTATACAAGTGATTCCCTTTAATTAAGGAATCGCGGTTTAACGGGTAGTAACAGGTTCAAATAAGGAAAGAAATCAGTTTGGGAGTAGATTGATTATTGCCATAAAAGGGGTAGTAAAAGCATGCAATGAACAATCAAGTCTGAGTACGAAAATATGCTTATTTTTGGAAAGGATTCAACAAGCTAAATATTACAGTAAAGGGAAAAGAATCAATCAATTTTAAATAGGCTAGTGAAATTAGGGTTCATAAAAGAAAAAGCTTAGGAATCAGCCACAAGATCAAGATCAATCAAGGAAGAAACATGCTTCTGCCCTTCAGTATATAAACAGAGTGAACAGAGACATCAGACATGTGAGGCCAAGCCCACTGGCAAAAGAAGCAGCATACAATAGTAGCAGAAATAAGCATAAGGTTCAGTAGATAGTCAGGGCTCACACATATAGCCAAAGTGAAGAAGAGAGTCAAACAAGTAAAGGCCTCACAGTAACAGGTGATGAAACCTTTTGAAAAGTTAGGGTTTCAAGTCGAGTTTAAAAGATATTAAAACTCGGAATCAGATAAGTCACATAAAGAAGAGGGAGTTAGAAACAAAGAACTTTAATCGAATCAAGTGCATCCTCAAACAAACAGTTTCAGACCAAGAGGACTTAGGGTTTTCAACAATAATCAAGTTTAAAAGATGATAAACAAATAAGTTAAACAAGAACTTAACTAAACAAGTACTCATCTAACAAATAGCTTCAGAACTCGAATGAGACCCAAAAGAAATTAGGGTTTTCAACATACTAACTCAGATAGAAGAACTACATGAGCAAAACATAACAAAATCACAAACACGTTAAAATTAGAGAAGGGATTTTTGAAATAACTTGAAGGAAAACCCTAATCGAAAAATGAAGAGTCGTTTTGAAAGCAAAGTTAAAGAACCTTCGAGAAACAGTTAAGAAAGTCATAGTAAGTACAGATCTGAGAGAAAGTTGAAAGATCTTAAAGATTAGGGTTTTGAAAAACCCAGAAAAGTTGAGAAAGGCCCTGAAAGTTACCGATCTAACCAGGAGAGTCAAGGATCTGACTCGAACGGCCATGGCTGGCCAGAGAAAGGTCAAGGATGACCGGAGAAAAGCCACGAACTGAAATCGAACAAAGACTGGACCAGATTCCCTCAAGGTCTGGCCATGAAACCACGGGAACAAACACCCAGGAGCCATAGGAGGCCTGTACACGTCTCCAATGGCCATGGGAGGCCATGGATTAGGCAAGGTTTAGGGTGGATTAGGTTATAGTTTGATGGCGGCGGCTAGGGTTCATAAGAGTTTTAGAGAGAGTTGAGAGAGAAGAGGGATTCAAAGGTGGAGGTAGGTGAATAATAAAGCAGGGTAAGGGGTCGTTTGGAGTTAAAAAAGGAAAGGGAAGCCGGTGGCCGTTGATCTAAATAAGCAACGACTAGGATTAAAGGGGTTAGGTGGGGATCCAGGTTGGGTCGTGTAAATTGGGTTAGGGGGTCAAGTTTGAGTGGGAATTGGGCCGAAAGAATTGGGTTCAGATTGGGGCCAAATTAGGCTATAATTGAAATGAAATTGGGACTATCATTTGAATAGCCATTTCCCTTTTTAAAACTATACAAAATAGTAAATTAATTTCTGGAAATAAATTAAAAGTAATAAAATAATTTATGACATATAATTATCAATTTAAAAATATTGGACTTAATTTTCATGAATACAAATGCAATTAAATCCTAAAAAGGGCTAATATTGCAATTATGCAATTTAGCATTAAAAAATACTAAATAAATTTGTAAAAATATGCAAAAAATCCCTTAGCTATATTTTAGCATAAATATAAAATTACAACAAGTGAATCACCAAAATAATAATTTTTGGAAATAATTATTGGGGTTTTATGGATAAAATAGAGAAATAAATTGGTCTAAAAAACCTTTAAAAATTAAGGAAAAATAACAAAACACTTGGACATACTTATATATGCATACATATGCTACTTTGAAGGTATTTCACATATTGAAAAATATATAGGAAAAATTGTGTATCAACACCCTAATCCTCAACTAATGGTAGCCAGACCTCAAACTGATCTTTGAAAACACCTTGGCACCCTGAAGTTGATCAAATAAGTGATCAATACTCAACAATGGATACTTGTTCTTAATAGTGACTTTGTTCAACTACTGATAGTCTATGCATATTCTCTTCGATCCATCTTTCTTCTTCACAAATAACACGACACACCCAGGGCAAGACACTAGGTCTATTGAAGCCCTTATCAAGCAAATATTGCAACTGTTCTTTCAATTCTTTCAACTCTAGCGGGGCCATATGGTATGGCGGAATATAAATGGGCTGAGTGTCGAAACCAAGTCAATACAGAAGTCATTATCCCTGTCGGGTGGTATCCCCAGTAGGTCTACACGAAATAACTCTAGAAACTCTCGGATAACTGGTACAAAATCCACGGAAGGAACCTCCGCATTAGAATCATGGACATAAGCCAAATAAGCTAGACACCCCTTCTCAACCATACGCCGAGGCTTCATATAAGAGATAACCCTGCTAGTAGAATGACTTGGAGTCCCTCTCCACTCTAATCGAGGCAACCGCGGCAAGGCTAAGGTTACCGTCTTGGTGTGACAATCCAATATGGCGTGATAAGGTGACAACCAATCCATACCTAAAATAACATCAAAGTCTACCATATCAACAAGAAAAAGGTCCACACTAGTCCCAAGACTCCCAATGGTAACCACACACAAACGATAAACGCGGTCTACCACAATAGCATCTCCCACAGGTGTGGACACATACACGGGTGGACTCAAACAATCACGGGGTATAACCAAATATGAAGCAAAATAGTAGGACACATATGAATAAGTAGAACCCAGATAAAATAGAACTGAAGCATCTCTACTGCAAACTGAAACCGTACCTGTGATAACAACGATAGAAGACTCAGCCTTTGGCCTGGCTGGAAAAGCAAAACATCGGGGCTGGGCCCCATGATAACTAGGGATTATGATGCATTTTACACTCCTTCTTGCTTAAGTTTTGATTATAAATGTGTACAAAATAGTCCCAAAGGCTCACAAGTTATGCTTGATTGCAGGTTCGATCAACAAAGTGACAAGGTGTCAACAACCAACTTAAAAAGGAGTGAAACTTGCATAAGTACCAAGACAAGATCAAGCTCAGTCAAATAGGCCAATGCGGCCGCACACCATTCTGTGCGGTCTGCAAAGATGAAGTTCAGAGAGGATTCTTTTTAGGCCACATGGCAATGCGGTCGCAAAGGGTTTTGTGTGGTCTGCATTGGGTTAATTGCGGCCACACTCGATTTCGTGCGGTCCGCAGAGCCAAGGTTCAGAGAGGTGATATTTTGGAGGAGCTGGCCAATGCGGTCCGCAGTCCTTTTTGTACGGGCCGCAATAGAATCCACTGCGGCTGCACTCGACTTTGTGCGGTCCGCAAAGCCCAACTTCAGAGAGTAGAATAGTCAAGCCAAGAGCCTTAGTGCGGCCGCACTAGCCCCGCAGGTGTATTTTTGTCCAGAATTTTCAGCCTACTATAAATAGATTCTTTTCCCATTTTTAGGTCATCAGATAGTTTTGGACGTAGAGCTGTGCTCGTGAACTCATTTCTTTTACCATTTTGAGTAATTTTAGCTTAATTTCAACACGGAATCTTCAAGTTTTATTTAGCAATTAATTATTATGAGCTTTTCTTCATCTATTGCTTTGTATTCTTCTTTAATTATGAGTAGATAGACCCATTAGCTAGGGTTGTGGCTCAACCCTAGTATGGGTAATTGATGGGTCTTGTGTTTTGATGCTTGATTGTCTATGAGTCTTTGATATTTGGGCTAATTTAGGGTTTTAATGTTGAATTAGTGGTTGTAAACACTAGTTTATGCCTAGTAGTCTTTGGCTGTTCTTGAAAAAGAGAGCCTAAGTCCATGAAATTAGTCCAATAAGGAATTGGGGCGTATTCAAGAGATTGATAGCCCCAATTAAAGGGTTAAACCTAGAGATAGTAATACCCGACTTGAACCTTGATTGCTTGTACAAATTTGCATACCCAATTGGTCTTGAGAAAGTCAATTCGGGCAAAATCACTCGAACTACAGAGAGGTATAGAGCGGGTAGAATCATGCAATGGATATATCATACTCCCCAAATGTGACAATCTAGCTTTAGACTCAAGAATCCGTCAATTGACCACCTAGGAGAAAGTCACTACCCTAGTGCCTTTTATCTATTTGAACAACTTGCAATAGTTTAACCTTAGCTTTGCTTAGCCTAATTTAGCATTGTAGTTTTATAAAATTATAATTAATATCAAAACCAAAAATGTGTAGAAGTACAATTAGGAATAAATACACAACTCCACTTTAGATAGAAACTCAACTCCAATATCTAGCTCCCTCGATCCCGACCTTCTCAGGTAAAAGCTGCTTCGACCTCTCTTGCTACTCAATAGTATTACAGGGTTGGCCTCGATCACTTTCTGGAACTGTTGCCGGGGAGCTAACAGTTTTGGCTATCTAAATTGTTTTGTGTATTGTTCTTCTTTCCTTCTATGTTACTAATTTGTTTGTGTCACAACTTCAGGTACAAAATGGCAGCGAATGCTAATGACCCTCTTGGAAATGTGATTGCGGGGGAGAAGGTAGATAATGTCGGAGATGATGAGGTACCTCTTGTACCTCAAGGACAATGTAGAGGCTGCCAGGCCAATGCTAATGCCAATGACAATATTCCAGACCCTCCTCCGCCACCTCCAAGAGTGGCTCTTAGAGTGCTTCCAAACCAAGGCTATGCAAGTGCAATTGTCCCACCCTGGATCCGAGCGGGCAATTTTCAAATTACCAATGTGATGGTGAAATTGCTGGAGCAGCGTAGGTATTTCACGAGAGCTGCTAATCAAAAGGCTTACAAATATCTCAAGGGGTTAGTGGATACCTGTTGGGGGAGCAAGCAAACAAATGTGTCCGAGGATGCACTTCGGTTGAGACTCTTCCCATTTTCACTTAGAGGGAAGGCACTGGATTGGCTTGAGATACTTCCCAACCATTCCATCACTACTTGGGATGAGTTGACGGACAAGTTCATTGCAAATTTTTTCTCACCGGGGCATATGGCAGCATTGAGAGATGAGATCTTGGCTTTCAAGCAAGAGCCCACTGAACCTTTGCATAAGATTTGGGAGAGCTATAGAACAATGGTAAAGGAATGCCCCAACAATAATATGACTGAGGCGATGATCCAACAGACTTTCTACCGGGGTATTAACACAACAAACCAGTGCATAGTGAACCAACTTGCTGGGGGTAACTTCATGAAGTTGTCTTATGATGAGGCTTGTGACATTCTTTACGAAATGGCTGACACTTCTTCTGCTTGGCAAAGTAGAGCCAATGTGCCCCAGGGTGACCCCACGGTCACTCATTTACACAAAGAATTACATGATCATGGGCAGGCTATAGCCGAGTTGACAACTACTATGAACCAACTAGCAAAGGAACAGTTGCAACAAGTTCAAAATCCTCGCCAAGTGAATGTCGTGGAGGGTGTCAACATGCTAGTCAACAAAAGAAGACAAAGAGGTCAACAGAACCAACGGAATTCGGAGCAATTTGACAATGATTGCGGTGGATTTCAAGAGGATGGTTGTGATAGACAGAATGAAGAGGTGCAATACGTGAATAATTATCAAGGCCAAAGGGGCAATTCTTTCAACCAACAACAATGGACACCCCAAGGCAATTGGGGCATTCAACAACAACAAGGCAATGGTAATTGGGGGAACAACAATCAAAACTCCAACTGGGGCAATCAGTACAACAATAAAAACAATCAGGGTAATTGGAATGGTAACAACAACAACTGGGGTGGTAACAACAATCAACGTGGGTGGAACAATGGAAACCAAGGAAACCGGGGGCAAGGCTTTCAAAGGCCCCCAATGTACCAACAACCGAACAATCCACCTCCATTTCTATCCCAAGGTTCTAGTTCTTCTAACAATGATATGGGGAGAATTGAAATGATGTTCAAACAAATGATGAAAAATAGTGCGGATTCTGATGCTCAGTTGTCTTCCCACAACTCTTCCATTAGAAATTTGGAGGTTCAGTTAGGCCAAATCCCTCAGTCTTTGAATGTTCGCCCTAATGGTGCTCTACCAAGTGATACGGTAGTGAACCCGAATGGTGGGAACAATCATATTATGGTGGTAACTACAAGGAGTGGACGAGGCGGTGATGTTAATGCCTCCAAACAAAAGCAAATTTTGAGTGATGAAGTTGAGTTGCAAGAAGATGAAGTTCCTTCGGTGGTTGAAAATGTGATTGATGAGAATGTGAATGAAGAAGTGAGGATTGATATTCAAGATGCCGAGGTGGAAACTCAAAATGATGTGAACCCGTCTAGGTAACACATAATAGACATACCGGAGCCGGTTGTGCCTAAAGCCAAGGCTCCTTTGCCAAGGCCACCTCCACCTTATCCTCAAAGGCTCGCGAAGCAGAAAAATGAGAATCAGTTTAGAAAGTTCATTGACATAATGAAGAGCTTATCTATTAATGTGCCTTTGGTGGCAGCTCTGGAACAAATGTCGGGCTATGCTAAATTTATGAAGGACTTGGTGACAAAGAAGTGATCTATGGATTGTGAAACTATAAAGATGACCCACCAAGTTAGTGCAATAGTGCATTTAATAGCCCCGAAGCTTGAAGATCCCGGTTCTTTCACCATTCCTTGCACCATTGGGAGTGTGGATTTTGCTAAGGCTCTATGTGATTTGGGGTTAGTATCAACCTGATGCCCTACTCAGTTTTCAAGACTTTGGGTATTGGGAAACCAAGGCCGACTTCCATGAGATTGCAAATGGTGGATAGAACGATGAAGAGACAATTGGGTATTATTGATGATGTGATTGTTCGGGTGGACAAATTTATCTTGCCAGCTGATTTTATGATCTTAGATTGTGAGGTGGATTATGAAGTTCCTATCATTTTGGGGAGACCTTTCCTTGCCACTGGAAAGGCCTTAGTTGATGTGGAAGCAGAGGAACTCACCTTTCGGGTGGGTGATGAAAAAGTGGTCTTTCATGTGTGCAAATCAATGAAGCAACCCAACAGTTCCGAGGTGTGCTCTTTTGTGCACCTTGTCACGACAGTGATAGTTGATGATACTAGTGCAATGATCAATGTGGAGGACCCTCTGGAGGTTGTATTGTTGAATCTTGATGTCAATGATAATGAGGGCCGAGTGAAGTGTGTGAATCCTTTACATGGGATGGGCTCTTACTTTTATGAGCCAAGAAAACTATCTTTGGAGCTTGAGAATAGGAAGAATCCACCAACAAAACCTTCAATTGAGGAACCTCCGGTGTTGGAGTTGAAACCGTTGCCTCCACACCTCATGTATGAGTTCTTAGGCCATAGTTCTACTTTTCCAGTTATTCTTTCCTCTTGTCTTACTAACATGCAGGTTGATGCCACATTGGCGGTGCTTCAAAAGCATAAAAAGGAAATTGGATGGACTTTAGCTGATATTCGGGGGATAAGCCCCGCATTTTGTATGCACAAGATTATTCTGGAAGATGATGCAAAACCCTCCTTGGAACATCAAAGGAGGTTGAACGAGGCAATGCAAGAAGTTGTGAAAAAGGAGGTGATCAAGTGGTTGGATGCCGAGATTGTGTACCCCATATCTGATAGCTCTTGGACTTCTCCGGTGCAATGTGTACCGAAGAAGGGTGGCATGACCGTGGTTGCAAATTCACAAAATTAGTTGATTCCTACCAGAACCGTCACCGGTTGGAGGGTGTGCATGGACTACCGCAAGTTGAATAAAGTGACCCGCAATGATCATTTTCCATTTCCTTTTCTTGATCAGATGTTAGACTGACTTGCTGGGCGTGCCTTCTATTGTTTCTTGGATGGGTATTCTCGGTACAACCAAATCTTGATTGCTCCGGAAGATCAGGAGAAGACCACATTCACTTGTCCATATGGCACCTTTGCCTTTTCTCGGATTCCTTTTGGGTTGTGTAATGCACCGACTAGATTTCAGCGGTGTATGATGGCCATTTTCACCGATATGGTGGAAGACATTTTGGAGGTGTTCATGGACGACTTTAGTGTTGTGGGTGATTCATTTGATGAGTGCTTGAAGAATCTTGATAGAGTTTTGGCCCGTTGTGAAGAAACTAATCTTGTTCTCAATTGGGAGAAATGCCACTTTATGGTGGAAGAGGGCATAGTTCTTGGGCATAAAGTTTCAAAGCATGGTATTGAGGTAGACAAAACAAAAATTGATATGATTTCAAGGCTCCCTTTCCCTACCTTTGTCAAGGGTGTTAGAAGTTTTCTTGGGCATGCGGGGTTCTACCGGAGATTTATCAAAGACTTTTCGAAGGTAGTAAACCCCTTATGCAAGTTATTGGAAAAAGATGCCAAGGTCGTGTTCAATAAAAAATGTATGCAAGCCTTTTAACTTCTCAAGCATAAGTTGACCATCACTCGTACCTGTCACACCTCCTTTTTGCGCGCCCGCCCCGAAGGGTAAAAATGCGCGAGGGAGTTTTTCCAATTTAAGTGACAATATTCGAAATGGGGTTATTTATTTAATTCAGAGTCGCCACTTGGGAAAGGTTTGGCTTTTGGTTTCCCAAGTCACCGGTTTATCTTGAATCCCAAATCGAGGAAAATATTCGACTTTCCAAATGAAGTCTGCGAACCAGAAATTCTAAGTAAGGAATTCTGTTGACCCGAAGGAAGGTGTTAGTCACCCTCGAATCCCGTGGTTCTAGCACGGTCGCTTAAATGTTATAATGGCTAGATATCTGATTTAATACATGTTATTACTTATGTGCTTTCATTAAGTTTAAACCGCTTTTATTATTATCATTTTTATAGAATTGCAATGTCGTGAAAATGCATCTCGAACCACATCACAGTCAATGCACCCATGGTTGTTAATACATTCCGACTCCGTTGAGATTTGAATTTGGGTCACATAAATGCGCACCCGAGTTTAAGAACGTAATTTAATTAAGTTGCGCCTAAAGAGTCTAACGCGTTTATTGTCTTTGGGGAAGGCAGTGAAATTCACTAAACAGTCCATCCCAAATTCTAAGTATTTTATTGTGACCAGTTATTGAGGGCCCCGCAATTTGCATTGTTTTGTTTGGTGAGGCTCGTCTCATTTTATGAAAGGATAAACCTACAATGACTACATTTTTTCTATTATGTCTCTATAAAATGAAAGAGAAAAGATCTTAATTTATTTATATGCTTGAGTTGTTATAGTCGGGTTTCGAATATGATTCATAAATTCTGAAAAATGATGCAAGCAGGGCAGTCCGTTGCCAATGCGGGCCCAGGCCCAACGTGTATGACATAAAACTAGACCTGGGCCGTCTTATTCACATGTTACTACCTAGTTACATTATACTAGGCATGTTCTCAGTTTGTCAAATTAAAAAAAAAACTTAGCAATCTAATTTTAATCCTAAACCATTTACATGCTGAAATTAACCAATATTATTTAACTAAACAATATTCCTACAAGTTCGAAATGGCCTATTCGTTTGATTTTTAACTAGACGGAGTTACTACACCATTCATTTATTTTTAGGCAATATATATAGATAGTTCATCCGTTAAACTATCGTCAGATGTTCCACTATATATATTAAATAGCTACATGATTCTGATTTTTGTAAGCTAAATAATTTATATATACAAATAAAATTCAGAATATAATAAAAATAAATTTAGAACTTCAACTCTTCATTTTTCGTATTCATGCTTCCTGTTTCAGTTTACAATAATCAGCGTGTCAGTTATGTACCTGATATTGGAAGCAAAAGAAAAGGGAGATCAGCAGAAATTCAGTAGCATACAACAACAGCCACCCCAGCAACCAGTAACAACCAACAACGAGAAACTTAGTGACATATTTTAAAATCGAGACAAAAATCCAGAAACAACAACAACAATCAACGGACAGAAGCAAAGGGAATTTTTTCAGATTTTTGAAAGAATAATTAGTGTTTAACCCTTAATTTCTCAATCCGTATATCAGAATATTTGGATTGTATATCAGGTGTATATTCTTCTTCTTTTGAATTTCCAGAATGTTTTTTTTTTCTAAATTCTTAGTATTTTTTCGGAATTTTCTCTCTCTTAAAATTTTCTTCTGTCCTCCCCCTAAATCTGCTTCAAGTCCCTCTATTTATTTCCCATCCCAAACACTTAAATCAATTAATAAAACCACCACTTTCTCCTACCAAACCCACTATCTTCCCACTCATCCCCCACTACATTAAACAAATATATCAACTCAACCCATTATATCTTGTCCCCCATGCCTACCATAAACAATTATCATATTCCCCTCCACTACATCTTGTCCCCCATGCCTAATATAAAAAATTATATCACCCACACCCCATTACATTTTGTCCCCCATGCTTAACATAAAGAATTACAAAAAATGTTTAATTACCAAACTACCCCTCCGACCTTATTGCAATTACCATCTTACCCCTGAACGTACTGCAATTTACCAAACTACCCCCATTAGCTATAACAAATCAATTAATCAAACTCAACTAAAATATAGCCAGTATTACCAATTCTACACAAATTCAAACAACAAATCACATGAACACGATTTCTGAACCAATTCAACAACAAATCACATGAACACAAATTGAACAAAATCAAATTAATGTGCATAAATTAACCATATTGGGAACCAATCCTGGTTAACTTAGGCCAAAAATTGATGAGCAAGGAAACAACAATATTAACAACACAATACATGATTCATACTAAATCAACAAATCAAAAACCAAAACATAAACTCACATTAAATCACTGGATTAAAAATGAACTTCAAACAAAGATGAACATGAATTAAATCTATTTTAAACAACAAAACATGACGGATTCAAATGACTAAACCAACATATTTCCCTATTACAACTAAATTCTTTTAGACAAATAATAAAACAAAATCGAAGAAGAAACAATTATGAATTTAAACTTGAATCTAACAAACATTAACAATTTTTGAAAAAATACATAACACATGAAACAAACTGAAAATAATTAATTAAACTTCAATTTGAATCTAACGAACATTAAACTAACAATTTCACATGAACAAACTGAAAAATTAACAAAACAATGAACACGAACAAAACAAAAATCAAATATTTACCGATTTTAGATTTGATAACATCAAAATAAAATACGGACAAAAGTGAAATTCAAAAACCACTAACCGGATCGAAACGACGAACAATGACCGACCAAGACGAACTCGGATGGACTGTTTTGACGACCCCAACCAAAACTCGAACAAACGACGACGAAGACGAACCTAAGAAGCAAATGAAGGAGGTGAAGCAGAAGAACACAGCCATGGGAGCGATGAAGCAGCTGCGGGCAGCATGGTCGTCGATAGGGTTTGGGTTTAGGTGTGAAATGGATGGTTGGTCATCGCGGAAGCAGCAGATGCAACAACGTCAGCTGCCATGGTAGGAGGAGGAGAAGCAGCGGCGACGAGCCTCGATGAAGCTGGAAAATGCAGCAGCGACAGCAGTTGTCCATGGCTAGATGTAGCAAAGAAGAAACAGTAGCAGCTGGCCGTTTGGATGGAGAAGACGACGAAGCAGTGGCAGAGTCAAAAAATGGAGGAAAAGAAGCAGCTGCAGCGGCAAAGAGGAAAGTACGCAGCAGCAGCTAGCAGGCAGCAGCATGTCGTTTGGTTGTTTAAATGGTGGACGCGGGCAGCAGCAACGTCGAGGAAGGGGGCAGTCGTCGTTTGAAGCTAGAGCTTGAGGGGTCGTTCATGGCGAGGTGTTGCCTTCGACGAAGAAGATGAAGACATGGCGACCAACGACCATGCGAGCTCATGCTCGAGCTCGACGAGGCAGCGACGATGGTCGTTTGGAGCTCGTTCGACGATGGTGTTGGAGCTTGTTCTGGGCGTGAGGAGGTGGAAAGGCTGCCATGGTTGTGTGTTTTTGAGTTTGGGGAAGAAGAAGATAGGGAGGGGGGGCGGATGGTTTAGGTTCTTAGGGTTTGGGTTTCTTTTTTTTTTTGTTTTGTTTTGTGTTGGACCAAAAATGAAAAAATGAAGATAGGGGTGTTGGGTATTTGGGTTAATGGGGCGGACCGGGTCGACCCGCGTGGAGATGGACCGGGTCATCGGGAAAGGTTGGACAATTTTTTGGGCTCGTGGTTTGAAATTGAAGAAGAGGCCCAATTCCGATTTTCTTTATGTTTTCGCTCTCTTTCTTCTTTTATTTTTCTAAAACTAAATTATAAAAATATTTAAATTATTATTAAGAACTAAATTATGTTATAAAAGCGCAAATTAACTCCCAATAACAATTAACGCACAATTAAGTAATAATTAAGCATAAAATTGTACATTTGGACATTAAATGCTAAAAATGCAAAAAATGCCTATTTTTATAATTTTTAATTTTTGTAAAACAAACTTAATTAGTAACAATTGTAGAATTAAATCCTACATGCAAAATGCGACATATTTTTGTATTTTTTATTAATTTAACAAATAAACATGCATAGACAAATACAAATAATTATCCAAAAATATCACAAAATTGCACACCAAGGAAAATCATTTTATTTTTGAATTTTTTGGGAGTAATTCTCATATAGGGCAAAAATCACGTGCTTACAGCTGCCCCTCTTTGCCCGAAGACACGAAGGGTTTTCGTGCAAAGATAAAGTGAGCGATTTTTGCCCATCCGAGTACTCCGTATGAAGCATTTTTGAAAAAGATTTGACCGAATCTTTGCTTCAGAGGTTTCCTACATATCCTGGGCTGAACAGGAATCAAGTCAATGTAGTTCGGGAAACTTTGGTAGCTGGGACTACCCTGGGATTATGATGCTTGCTATTACTGCCATTGCTGTTGCCACTGTTGCTTTACTGATCGCCTTATTACAACCAAAGGAAAATTGAAATTGAACTAACTACTTATGCGTGTCAATTGCTAGTTACAAGATCCCTATCTATAATTCCTTTGCAACTTGATCTTGGGTCTTAGCTGATTCTGCTAGTAGACTTCAATCCGAATCTTGATGCTCGCAAGTTGTAGGCGCCTGTTTATTTCTGCGGTATTGAATGAAACGGGATTGGCGGAGCTCAGGAATTTGATCCAATTTTTTGAGCGACCTGCCCTTTGTTTGTTCCAATATGTGGGAACATCTTCTTCTTTTTTTTTTTGTTCTCTTCTTCTTTTCTTTATTCTGGATTGAGACTCATCCCGTAGGTCGTCTCGATCCATGCACCTCGGGGTCAGACCTGCTGAAACAACAAAACAAACGAACGAAATTTTCTGCCCCAGTTTCACTAGGAAAATCTCGTGAGTTAATTGTCATGAAAATTTACAGCACTGATGAGGGGATTGGAAAAACCCTAGTCTACAATGCGCAACTCAGGGATTGGAGCCCTAATGTCGCAAAAGGTAAAAATGCACAACTTAGGGATTGGAGCCCTAATGTCGGCTTAACAGAAAAATGCTCAGTTCAGGGATTGGAGCCCTAAGGCTGGCTAAATGGAAACTTGCTCAACTTAGGGATCGGAGCCCTAAATTGGGAGGATTGCTAGGTTATGCTGGATAGGGTCCACGGGTTATGCCGGGAAGATTCATCGGGTTATGCCCGGAAGATTCATCGGGTTATGCCGAAAAAAGTCCATGGGTCATGCCGGGAAGATTCACCGGGTTATGCCGGAAAAGTCCACGGGTTATGCCGGGAAAATTCATCGGGTTATGCCGGAAAAGAGAAAAAGTCCTCGGGTTATGCCGAGGAAGTCATCGGGTTATGCCGGAAAAGGGAAAGAGGTCCTCGGATTATGCCGGGGAAATCATCGGGTTATGCCGGAAAAGGGAAAGAGGTCCCTGGGTTATGCCATGCCAGGGAGGTCCACGGGTTATGCTGGGAAAGGGAAATAGTCCTCGGGTTATGCCGGGGAAGTCATCGGGTTATGCCGGAAAAAGGAAAGAGGTCCCTGGGTTATGCCATGTCAGGGAGGTCCACGGGTTATGCCAGGAAAGGGAAAGAGTCCTAGGGTTATGCCGGGGAAGTCATCGGGTTATGCCGGAAAAAGTCCATGGGTCATGCCGGGAAGATTCCACGGGTTATGCCGGGAAGATTCATTGGGTTATGCCGGGGAAGTCATCGGGTTATGCCGAGAAAGGGAAAGAGGTCCCCGGGTTATGCCAGGGAGGTCCACGGGTTATGCCGGGAAAGGGAAAGAGTCCTCGGGTTATGCCAGGGAAGTCATCGGGTTATGCCGGGAAGATTCACTGGGTTATGCTGGAAAAGTCCACGGGTTATGCCGGGAAGATTCATCGGGTTATGCCGAATAAGGGAAAAAGTCCTCGGGTTATGCCGGGGAAGTCATCGGGTTATGCCGGAAAAGGGAAAGAGGTCCTCGGGTTATGCCGGGGAAATCATCGTGTTATGCCGGAAAAGGGAAAGAGGTCCCTGGGTTATTCCATGCCAGGGAGGTCCACGGGTTATGCCGGGAAAGGCAAAGAGTTCTCGGGTTATGTCGGGGAAGTCATCGGGTTATGCCGGAAAAGGGAAAGAGGTCCTCGGGTTATGCCGGGGAAATCATCGGGTTATGCCGGAAAAGGGAAAAAGTCCTCGGGTTATGCCGGAAAAGTCCACGGGTTATGCCGGGAAGATTCATCGGGTTATGCTGGAAAAGGGAAAAAGTCCTCGGGTTATGTTGGGGAAGTCATCGGGTTATGCCGGAAAAGGGAAAGAGGTTCTCGGGTTATGCCGGGGAAATCATTGGATTAGGAAAAAAATGTAGGAAAGAATCGGGAGGAGACTTCCCTTTTGGGTTGATTATTGCAGCATATCCATTTCTAATCCTTGCGCATTTCCTTTTGGCGGCACCTGCCTCTCGCAGGGTTGTACCGACTTCTTGCTTAGTTCGTTTTGTATTGCAACTGCTTCAACTTCAAACAAAGGAAAATTGTTAGTTTGAAATTGTGGTCGGTTTTGTGGCCTTCATTGTTTTTCTTGGTCCCAAGTTTCATTTCTGTTGAGAAAATTCACCATTGATTGGCTTCCAAGGTGACCTCCTTTCAAACTGATAAGACTCAATATTTCAAGATTTCACGATGATTTGCGCGTGTAAGGCTCTGTTTCTTCCGTCTCAAACTCTGCTTGGGGATTTTGAGGTAATCAAACGTCACGATCAGTCGGGATTGGGCTGACGCATCACTGGGGCCGGGTATGTTCTCCACCTCTTGTCAGACAGAGCCCTGTGAAACCGGTCTTGCCACCTTTTCTTTCTAGCATGTTTTGGGGCTTAGGGTTAAACCGAAAAGGAATCCAAAGAAAGGTAAATAAAGAGCGAGGAAATGAATTTAAAAAGAGAAGCGTCCTTTTCGGGGAAAAGAAAGACTTATCTGAGGTGCATGCTGGATTTAAATTGACATAACCTGCTTTTTGGACTGGATGCCCGACTCTCACGAACCTACATTTTCTCACGAACCAAATGGATCTATGTTTCCAAACCAGGGAACCTTGCCAGAACCTTCTGTGGTGAAATCCTCTTTTCGGCCGACAACGCCCTTTGCGAGTTTTCGCTAGCCGACCTCTCTCATTTCTCTTCTTATCGTCGCCTTATAGTGCTCGTCATGAGTTTTCACTAACAAGACTCTCTCATTTTGATTTCTCTGCTTGCCATCACCTTATGGTGCCTGTAGGTTTTCACCAATAAGACTCTCTCATTTTATTTCTCTCATCCTGACTGCGTCGGATCCGAGCAACTGCGTCCTTTGATTTTTCAGAAACTTTTGCCGATTGATCGGAAGGACTTGCAACAGGTTTGGGGTCAAAAGAACTTGGATCGAATTACAACTTTGGAACCGTCCAGGCAGGATTATCGCCGAATTATTATAACGTCTGCCCCAGTTTAACTTTCGGGGAAAAACTGGATTTTTGTTTTGGTGTGACTGAACCCCATAGAGAGACTGCCTACATATCCTTTCGGAATCAAGTCAAACGTAGTTCAGACAAATTTTCATTTTTATTTTTTATTTTATTATTATTATTATTATTTTTATTTTATTTTTTTTTCCAGCACTTCCGGGTTCCAAAGAGGGTAATGAAAGAAAGGTAAACGGCTCAAAGGGTTAGCAAAGGATTTGAGTGTTTGGGTAGCGGGAATGAAAGCCTTCGTCCTCTCAAATGTGCAAAAACATCATTAGAGCAAGTTCAGACATAGTATCTTTTTACTGCATCCGCATTCACGACTGTGTCGGGATCTTTTCCTTCAATATCACCTAGATACAATGCTCCCCTGGGCAATATCTTCCTGATGATGTATGGACCTTTCCAATTAGGAGCAAATTTTCCTTTCGCTTCCTGGTGATGTGGAAGAATGCGCCTTAACACCAGTTGACCTACTTCAAAATTCCTGGGTCGCACTTTCTTGTTGTAAGCACGGGCCATTCTTTGTTGGTA